>NW_005842364.1:374564-384363 GCF_000455745.1 Alligator sinensis
TGGCTGTGGGGGTGTGGGAAAGGGGAAGTGAAGGGGTTGTTGTGCCCCAGCTCAAGTCTGGGATCGTGCCCGGTATGCAAAGGCCAATAAAGATACCAGGGGTGAAAGTATAAAGAAGGTTTATTGCTAGCAATAAAAGGTGCGAGCGGAATAATTCATGTAACAAGCACACCAGATCACTATTTCTAAGCATCTTTTATACAGGAGTTTTCAAGCCTTTGGAAGCGTGCTTGTTTAATGATTGGTTATAAGTGAGTGACGCAAGAAGTTCTTTACTGAGCATGTCTCTATACCTGTGTTTTAGCCATGTATCTCATTTACATACATATGTGTTTCATTAGCATACTTCTTCCCCACCTAGGGGTGTGATTTTTAGTATTTTAATGAGCCCTTTAACCCAGTACTCTGTTTCTTCTTTTGTTTTCAAGCCCTCTTTGTCTAGGACTGTCTCCTCCTTATCATTGCAGATGGGCATTCTCTTCTGCTTCGTCTTCGAGTAGAGGTTTCTAGGTCACTCCTTACAGGGTGATGACTGAAATGGTCCATTTCTAAAAAAGTGACAAGTTTCAAAGAAATCCTAGAATCCTGACCCAAAGCTCACACCACACACAGGTTGATATGCCCTGGGCCCTGCACACCCCTAGGTATCCTCACACCTGAAGATTGGGCTTAAGCAATATCGTGTAGCAGAATAAGCTATGATAGACATGTTAAAAGAATGGTTACAAGAAAAATGGAGAGTACGGAAAGTTTAGGCAATAGATGAGCAACCTAAAACACTCAGATGAGGGAAGATAAACCTGAAACATGCAGAAAGGTAAGAGAAAATAAAGTTGCATGGTCCAAAGAAGACAACATAGATCATATAGGAATCATTCATTATTTGAATGCCTGATATAGGACAATAGTTCCTAGATAGCTTATCATTCATGACTTTACAATCTTTCCTCTCTCTGTCTCAGTTCTGGACTTGTTCCCATGGTTTTCTACACCCAGAATTTCTCTTTTGTCTGGACTCACCAAAGCAGATCAAACCATTAATCCAGTTATAACAATTTATAATAATGGGAAATTTGACCTCCCTGCCAGGCCAATGCAGATTTGTGTTGCCTTATCAGCAAAGTTACCAAGCAGATGGAACTAAGTTCAGTTATTCAGTATATATAGTATCAGAAGAACCTATGTAGAAGTCCTATATCTTAATCCTATCATTCTTATTCAGGTAAAATACAGATAGGATAAATGGACACTGCTATCTGTATATACCCTTTATCTCTAATTGTTACAAAGAACACCCAGTATTACCTGGGTTGCAAGACAGAAACAAAAGTAGTTTTCAAACTTTTAAAAAAAGTTACTTTTTACATTTGGAAGCACATTATGTAATGTTAATTGCACTATTTTCAATTACAATAACTTTGTTAGTTAATTTCCTCTGTTGTTAATATAGCTATTTGACATAGCAACAGAGGAGAAGAAAGCATTTCCAAAAAGGGGGAAAAAAAAGAAAAATAGGGACATGTGATTGTAAAACCACAACAATTGGCTGGATGTTGCTTCAGGTTTAGTCTGAAACTACTTTTAATCTAATTTCTCCCAATTAAATAGATTCCAATTTTATCTAACTTTACTTTCATTCTCATTTCAGAAAGCTGATTAAAACCAAAATTCAATGATGGTTTCTTGATGATAGATCTTTTTGATGGTCCTGAAAATACAAACAAGGAGCTAGACTTCACCATCGAAGGTGATTTAGTTCAAAAGGGCACCGCCACCATTTTCTCAGGGCTGACATGTGTTTTGCCATTTATACAAACATATGCGATGCTGCGCTAGGTGCATCAGCTCGCATGTGGAGCAGACTCAATTAATTGATTCTCCTCCACAGATTATGTGTGTATAATGTTTGTGTATAAATGCCCCTAGGGTTCAGGATACAGGGTCTAATACCATAAGTTGGATTGTTTCAGAATCAGGGCACCCAGGACCCCCAGGTTTGAAATTGTAGGTATCCCTGACATGCAGATTAGTGCAGAGTCAGGGACCTGAGAACTTACACAATTAAGGCTCTGTTCTTCTGCCTGTGAACTGCCCCAAGGCCTCAGAGTTTCCAGGCTGAACTCTTAGGAGTTGTCAGGGTTTCCTGGTTTCCAGCTCTGTAGCTGCTGCAAGGTTTAAAAAAGGTGAACAGCTTGGCAGCAAGGAGCATGGAAATCATAAGACCCCTACATTGTGCTAGATTTCCCAAGGCTTTCAGGCTTCGTGCTGGGGCTCCCAAACCGCAAAGGTTCTGGGGTCAACTCCTACAACCTCTAGTCACCCAGCTACCAAAGTACGGCCCCAGAGCTAGGGATTCCTGACTAACCTGGGAGGCTTAGAACTTAGGTTCTTAGGACCAATTCACTTCAAAATTTAAAAATCAAACATTCAGATCATTTCAACCACTTTTTAGTACATTTTTCCTTCTGCTAGGAATTTCAGAAATTCTTTTTTTTGTCAAAATGCAAATTTCTCATTGGAATTTAGGAATTTTCCATGTAACAGAAATTTTGACTTTTGACCAGATCAATCTGAAATCACAAACACCTTTATACTGTACAAGATATAATTCCAAATAGACAAAAGCCAGGTATTTCTCAATATTTTTACCATTTGTGTTTGGAGTGGAAAATTGGATGATAGACATTTAGGCTTCAAAAACTTGCATATGATGTTAACTTTATGACTGGTGATTAGCCTTATACATCAATAGACAAAATCATGAGGCATAAAATTGAGCTTGTACAAATATCTATTCAGGATAAGTATCTCAGCATGTATTCACACATTTTGCAGTAACAATAATGCCTAGTGCCTACATTTCCATCCAGCCATAGATGACCAAACTGAGGCTTGGAGGTAAACAAAAAATTAGTTGCTCAATCGGGCTAAAAGGGCAACCATGGTGCAATAACTGGAGAATATATTTTCTGAGGTAACTTTATTATGAAGCTATTGTCTCTGTATGGCTAAATAGACTTAGTTGGAAATGGTATTTTTGGGGAAAATGTTAACATTTTTCACAGAAAAAAACTGAAAGCCATAAATGTTTTTTCCACCCCCCAGAAAAGCCCCCAGACACTTTATTCAGAAAATGCTGATCAGTCAGTAGCCTAATTTCTCAAGAAAACAGTACTAAACAAAAAATGTGACTGCCCCTATTGCTAAGTTTCATAACAGAGATCTGATTGTTTATAGATGTTTGGATAGAAGCAGCAGCGAATGGTTCTTCTCCCACACCAATTTTGTCCAATTCGATGAATATGGTCTCTGAGTTTTGGATGAAAACTTCACTATGCACAACTCCTGCAAATGTGATTACTATAACATGAGCTATAGAGTGCTTTTCTGGCAGCAGTCTTGGAAACTTCAGATTGTGACCCAGTTTACAGCTTCCTACTTAGTGTTTCATGAATACTGCATATTACATATCTATATCATGGTCTGCAATGGATTATAATTCATTCAGAGATACAATTCAAGGCATCAGTGCTTGAACAGAACAAGCACTTGTTACTTACTTCAGAAAATCTAATCCAAAGCTGGAAGTGGAGATATAAAATAAGATAAACATTAAAAAAAGAAAACCCCTCGCTGGGTGAAATTATAAGAATCCTACGATTGCGCAAGTACTAATTACAGAATTTGGCTCACCTAAATCCAGACATCATAAATATTACATTTTATGGTAATTCCTAGTAATAGATAGCAATAGTAAAGAGCAATATGGCATAACTGTGTTAAAAATAATAATTATAGCATTTGTGAAGTTAGAAATCAAATTTCATTTTTCTGTAAGTTGTAAAAAATCAAAAATGCAGTGCCAGCCTTTACATAGTCACAGTCTTTATATTCTTAATGAGAAAGTAATAAAGGAAATCTCCTTCCCAAGAGATCTGTGCTCAGTTAGCCTAGATATGAAAATCTTGAATGGCATCCAGAGGTATAGCAGGACAGCTCTGCACCCTGGGCAATGATGCCTGAAGGGGCAGCAGGGATCCCAGTACTGGTAGTACAGCTGGCTGGCACCAGCTCTTACTTTTGCACTCTGTTCTCCTCCAACAAAGTCAGTGTCCAGGGCTACTGCCCTGGTGGCACCCTCCCCTCATCTTAGTTAAGTTACAGATGACATCCACAGCTTCAGCCAAGGTGTATATGAAATGACAGTTAATACTTCTGTGCTCATCAGGGTTGGCAGGGGGGAGGGGGAGGTAGAAGCTGCTGGGCTTTTCCAGCCTCAGGGCTGCACTGCTAGTGCATACAGGAATTTGCAAGGTCAGAATACACCTTTCTTTGATTGGGTTAACCCAATTTTGATCCAAGTTAGTACATCACTCAGGTGAACTAAGATCAGGCATGCCACTTTTTGAGCAATTTAAGCTCTTTCTACATACCTGCATAACTGGACATGTAGATTGTCCTAAGCCTGGAGAGAGTCCAAATCACAACTAAGCACTGGCAAAATGGAGAAGGAGAATTCTTACTACACATCCTCTCCCCTACCGTCATGCTAGCAGAAAAGGAATTTTGCAAAGGAGCAAACTGATTCTGGGGCCAGTTAAACAACTTCAGGACTGCAGGAAGCAGAGTGTGGTCAACAGGACCTAACCCATTAAGGTTTTTGGATAGAGTTTATATTATTTACTACTTGATCTAAGCCAACAAGAGACATCACTTCTCAACTTCCTGGCAGCTTAGATTAAGTGTAGTATCAATATTACTCTTGCAAAATATTAAACCATGCATGTACTCCTGAAACATCATGTATAAGATTTGTATTCTGAATGGCTTCCACTACCAATAGGTCACCTCAGTAAGCACTGAACAAGCTTCTTTTACAAGTCTGAATTCTTCTTACCTCTTTTTGTAGGACTTACTGAGAAGCTTTAAATGTCATACTTGATTTTTTTTTATTCTGAATGGAAATCAGCAGCCTATACAGGTTTAATAATTTAGTTAGCATTTGTTTTGAAACATTAGGACACATGGTTCAAGTGTATTAGTATACACTTTGGAGATAAATAATTTAGCACATCTTAGAATTCAGCTATTTCAACAATCTGTCTAAAATGAATAGATTTTTCTCCCAGTTTGTGCTTCTTAAAGGGCACTTACAAGTTAGCCCTGTAGCTAGATATACTTTTGTATTTTTGATACAGTCTTAACACAAGTCTAAAACGTGTAAAAGTATAAAAGACATTACCTTTCTCTAACAATGGCTGCATCATTTCCTAAATGAAATTGCCCAACCTGCTTAATGCTGGCACTACTGTTAGTGGCACAAAATAATGTGTCACTTCTCTCACATACCTTACCAAGAGCAGGCATATCAGAAATAACTTTAGTTAAATCTGGACGTGCCTGGGTACTGTTATCAAGTTGCAAAACCCATAGAAGAAAGTCAAATTACTCTAATTGCTTCTAGTAATTAGAAGGAAAAACAAATAGCTAAAAGAAAATTGCT
Source organism: Alligator sinensis (assembly GCF_000455745.1). Classification (NCBI taxonomy): domain Eukaryota; kingdom Metazoa; phylum Chordata; order Crocodylia; family Alligatoridae; genus Alligator; species Alligator sinensis. The sequence continues at coordinate 380,068 of NW_005842364.1, forward strand.
AGGGAGGAGAACAATTTAACATGGCAAAGAAAAGTAGCATAAACAAGACAAAGAAAAGTGAAAAATCAAAACAGTATGGCTATAGTCAGGTATATTACTTTGCCAGACCTCTCTGTGGACCAAAACTTGTAGTGGTGGAGAGACGTGTGTGTCTCAATGATCCTCAGAGCTATGTGTTGCCTGGAGCCTCACACTCCTGGCAGGGTCACCCACGGTGAAAAGGACTGAGGGGAGGTTCCAGACAAACCACAGTCTAACCTCAACAGCAGATCAGAAGGAAGATGTCAGGATCTCAGAAGAAGGCTTTAGCAAGATGTAGGTCTCCTGTCATCTTCAGTTCTCCCTTGGCACTGGGTCCAAATCTACACTTTGTCAAGACTGTGTGGTTGCTGTTTCTTCATGCCCGCTTCCTCATGTTAAACAGTCATATGTAGGCTTCTACTGCAGGAAACAACACATTTTGCCAGAAGGTATGGTTCTTCTCTAAAAGACAATGTGAGAGAAGCTCCACAAACAACACAACATTGACTTTGTTATACCATTCACAACAGAATATGCTGTAAACTTAGCTGTAGTTCAGCAAAGGGATTCGTTTTGGGGAAGTTTTCTGCTCTTCTATCATCCCTTGACAGCACGGGTCAATCTAGCATTAAACACTACAAGTAATAGGAGCAGATTTGGAATGGAAGAAGCAAAATAAAAATGGAAATGCTGCTCTATAAATCACTATAGGAATGTTATGAAAAAGAATCCAGATCATTCTCTCCCCCTCCCCTACCAAAAAGTAATGAAGTATATTGAGTGTTTCCTAATTATAGATCCTACTATTTGCCTTTTTTGACTAAATGACAAAGTGAATCAAGTAAAGATAATGTATTTGGAGACAAGCAAAGTATTTGATACAATGCCTCTCGAAAGCTTGTTCAAAGTTATTTTCAGTTGACTTGCATAGAAATGCTTTCATGTGGATTGACAGCTGATTGTAAAACAGGGGTCAATGTATTAAACTGGGAGTGGGGAAAATATTTAGTAAGCTATAAGATGTGTTTTACATATTAATAAACTGGATGTGTGTTAAAGACATTTTTAATGAAATATGCAGGTAAAAATTAGAAGTTGCGGTAAACATAGGTAAGGACAAATAATGCAAATGGTGCCAAGTGAAATTAAGAGATACAAATTGGAAAGATATTAAATAATAAGCTTGTTTAAAGAAAATAATTTCAAACTCCAGTATTCAAATAGTCAAGATAATCTGGGATATGGTGAACCATTGACAAAGACCTAGGGATGAGAAAGATTTAGGGATGACAGGAATTAATCTTAATTTAGTACTGGATTTTAAGTCAAATATGCTCGACTCTATCAAAGCCCAGCACACTGATTTAAGGTTCAGGGCCAATGTGCCTCTATTTCCTTATTATGAACAATTAGGATTTTCAGCACTGGACCTACATAAGTGAAGAAGCACTGACAGAAGAAGGCAGTAGTCCTATTCCATCCCAGCCTTGTCCTGTTCTGCATTAAAACTATATCCTACACATGGTATGTTACTCCAATTATCCATGCAGCACTGCCTTAGGCTTTAAAACAGGGAGGCTGGAATGGTGGAGGAGATCCCTTTTTTTTCATGGGTATGATATGCGCTTATTGTGCAATAGGACTGCATTGCTTCTCTGACCCTGTGGATGATAATGGTAGCTTACTATATAAAAATAAAAGTCACTTTTGGCTGAATTTATGGAGGTCTCTCATCATGGAGTACAGGAAGAGCTAACAGTCAGTTCTCACCATCTCTTATGTGACCTGGAATGTCACCATCTATCCACCTGGGGGACCCAGGGAAAAAAAAATCTTATGGATTTAGGATGGAAAACTGCAGTGAAGTTTAAAGGACTGCAAGTGTCTCTCTCTCCAAAATATCCTCTCCTCAGTGATCCATGATACCTGGATCCTGTAAGAGAAGCATAATTGTCTCTCACCAAGTGCCATCTGATCAGCAGCTTTGGGTGCAGCACCTACTGCCCGGTGCCTTTCAAACAGAATACTGAAAATTCACATGCTTTATAATATTGCTTCAGCTACAATCAGGGTTCATTATCTGATCCTTCTCCTGCCAAAAATATGGGACTCCACAGTTCAAGAGCTGGAGAACAGAGTGTGGGGAGGGAATATATTGGAAAGTCATGTCCATCTTCCAACCCTGGAAAATGTGGGGAGGTAGGGTAAAGAAATCCCATTCAGCCAAGTGATAAATTATATTTGGGCTGGTCGAGGTTTTTCAGTTTTATTTTAGCAAGTTTTCAGCACTAGTTTTACATCCTCATCAAAATGTGTGTCGATTCATTTCTTCCCTTCCTCAACAAAATTAATAATTCTAAAACAGAACCAGGTATTTTCTCAGGTACAGTCATTACCCCTTGTTAAAGGCCTTCATTTGCTCTGGGCTCTGTCTCATTGAAATTATAGAATGAATCTTTCACTTACTCACCTTCTGGTTATTTTTCAATTTGTTTGAAGATGGCTGCAATTAAGTCTATTTCATAAAAGATGAATTCTTCTAACAAGGAGCACTTTGCAGCTCAGAGCACTAATCGTGCTCTCCATGATCCTGAAACAACTTCTGCAATGTTGTATGTGAAGGAAGTTCCCATTCTGCAGCTACTGGAGCACTCATCAGCCTTCAACGCACTAACATTCATGACCTCTTCTGTTTAATTTGAAATCCCTACATAGCTCTTAGATGCTGTCTGGGATTTATTTAGATCCAGGTTTATTTATTTAATCATCTCATCACAGCCCACAGAATCAGGGGGGAAATAATTACCTCGTTGTTGGCCTTTCCACTCTTCTGTACTGAGAACTCAGACACTGGATGGACACATGCCCTTTATGTTTTGGACTTGCATGCTTCTGCTCATTGCAAATCACTCAAAAAGCCAGCATTCAAAACTGAGACACAATGGATGGAAAAGAATTAAAATGAGGGATACACAATGATTGAAACAAGAAAGTTAAATGCTAAAGGAATTACTCTGCTCTGATACATACCTCTAACACTTAATCTTGCTATTACAAGAATCTTTATTCTTGATGTAAATAATTTTCATTTATAAAAATGATACCATCTTTAATTTATATAGAACACAGGGTATGGCAAGACCTAAATAAGTACCATTTCAGTTCAGTGAAATCTGGGCTTATGAATTTTAGTGTAGTAGAGCAGGCTTACAGGTGAACACAAGGAAGCACCATAAAAGGATGCTTACTTGAGCTCTGGGTGTGCTATCTCCCAGTTGGAGGCAGAGAGAGGAGTGTGTATCTTTTCCTTTTTTAGGCAAAAATATTTATTTCACTACATATAAATAATATTATGTACATACATGCATGCATCCACCCACACCCATACCCCTTCCCTCCATCTCCCCCCATACTTTGACCATTCTTTCTTGTGACTGCTATGGTTCACTTTACAGTCCAAAACACACATTTAACACAGATACAATTCTCATTTCTGTTAAAAAATTGCATTGCAAACCTGCACATCTGCATTCCTGTAAGTCCACACACCTGATTGCCCTTCACCGGCACCTTTAACCATCACAGTTGCACAAAGGACCACCTCAGTGCTCCTGCTGTTCCGCACCTCCCACAACTCCCCTGCCTGTTTCCTCAGTTCTTTCACTGGTCATTTTTTTTGTTGTCATCCCTGTTGCCATCATCATTGCTGCCCTCTTTGGGAGGACCCATATCTGAACAGTCTATGACAGTCTAGTCTATGAAGACCCTATCTTTCATATTATGTCTGCCATCTCTTCCCTCTCACCTTCTACTGCCTTCCTGTACTATCAGTACATCTAACTCAGTACCATTTTGATGCAACCCTCAACTGAGAGGTTTGTGCATCTGTTCATGAGTAGGGTCCTGATCTTCCACAGGGAATTCTTGAAGCAGGAGATGAACTGGTTGAAGTGGGCTGTGGGGGTCCCTTGCTGCTTGGCCAAGTGCCCATACAGAACCCTGTCACCATCAAGAGGAGTACATGTACTCTCCTCTACACCTCCCTGGCATGTGGCAATATCAGAGGAGGTGGTTGATTATTTCATCTTCCACCATCAGGTTTTCTAGGGCAGTTTGATGGGCCTCTCTGCCCCTCACTGTTTTTCCATGCCCATATGGGAGTGGCTGGTGCGCTACCTACTAGGTCAAGTCTGTGTTTCTGCAAGTCCTTGTGGAAGATCTGCTCCCACACAGCCTAGAAGCTATCACCAGGTAGTAGGTCCATGGGTGACATGA
>NW_005842364.1:384394-389951 GCF_000455745.1 Alligator sinensis
TTCCCTTATTACCTCCTGCATTTTATGGGTCACTGGGGCCTCATTGTCCAGTTTGTATTTGTTCTTGAAGGGTTTCGGGATCTCATAGAAACATGGTGGCTCCATGGTCCACTGGCATTGCTCATCATATATACCCACTACTGTCATAGTAGTTGACCGACAAAATACTTCAAAAATCGTGTTGTTTTGGATTCTGTCCCCTTTGCCAGTTTGCAGATCTTGCTCATGTACTTGGCCCAGAGAAACAGTAGGATGTCTAGCATTCCTCTGCCTCCAAACAGTTTTGTTTTGTATGGTCCTTTCTACCTTTTCCCATCTGGAGTTCCAGAAGAAGATGGGTGTAGCTCTTTGGATTCTGTGAATGACTTGCTCTGAGGAGGGGAAGACTAGTGTGGTATGCAGAAGCATCAGTAATAACACTGCCCTTATGAGTGCCATGTGACTTCCCATTGACAGGCAGCATGATTTCCATAGCTCCAGTCTCTGTTTAGCCTTGACCTTAGTCTTTTTCCATGATTTCTGTCCAGCTCAATTTGGCCCCAGCTCTGGAGCGAGACACACTGGTGGAAGCCCGTTGCACCTCCATGAGCCCTGGGACCCCCAGGACCCCTGGCAACCCCCAACATAGCTGGGAGGTAAGCGGGACCTGTGGTGGGAGGGAACTAGCACAGTGGCAGGGCAGCTGAGAGGAGTCAAGGAGGGTCATGCCCCCCCCCCCGGCTCCTACTTCACCCAGCCCCTCAGGGAGCCATGTGACTGAAGCCTCGTGAACAGAATGTGCAAACAAGAATGCTCTTGGCTCAGTGCAAGAGTTAGTGCAGGATTTTACTCAGGAGGGTGTGCAGGTGGGGCATGAGGCCCTAGGCAGCGAGCCTCAGGGGAACAGTTGGCACAGTAGTAGCCAAACTGCTACCTGTGCAATGGTGGATGGGATGTGTTGCATCCTGCGGTTCCTCCCTGTGGCTGGATCCCTCCCCTCAGGTACTTCTGAAGCCCCCACTCATATGGAACCCATGGCTCCAGCCTCCATTCAGATGGAGTCCCTGGCTCTCAGCTTTGGGGGCTGCCTGTCATGACTCCAGGCACATGGGATCAGGAGCACTGTAACCTCCCCTTGTGAGGTTTGCTCCATATTGGAGTCTCTGGAATCCCAGATAGTGGAGATCCAGACTGCGGTGCAGAGGGTGCCATCAGGGATGCCAAACAGGAGATCAACTCCTGCTGCCAGGCCCCTCACCCCAGGAAAGAAGAGGGAAGACCCAAGTTACCTGCCAGGACCAGGGAGGCCAAGAGGCACTCCCATATTGTCCAGCCAGGGGGCTAGACAAAAGTTGTCTCCAGCCCCAAGGCTCACTGTACCAGGGTCACTACCCCCTTGGATCTCTGCAACAGGTACGAACTTCTTGCAGCACCAGTACAGCCTGCAGAGCTACCAGCTACTGCAAGCGAGGAAGAAATGCAACCAGCTACCATTCCTAAGACAAAGCACAGAGTGGTCATTGTGGGAGACTCCCACCTGAGGGGGACAGAAGGGGTGATCTGTCACCCTGTTCCCTTAGCCTGGAAGGTTTGCTGCCTCCTGAGACCCCATATCCAGGATGTGGCTGAGAGGATCCCAAAACTTATCCAGCCCTCTGACCACTACCCTATTCTTCTTATCCATGTGGGCACAAATGACATGGCTTGGAGCAATCCCAGCTGGGTCATGAATGGCTACAGGGGCTCAGGGGTTTGGGGGGCAGGTGTTTTTTTCCTCAATCCTTCCAGTTACAGGTCATGGGCTGAAGAGGGAGAGATGAATCCAGGCAGTAAACAGAAGACTGTGGCACTGGTGCCATTGTGAAGGGGAGTCCCTCCCAACCCATAGGAAAGGTGGTAAAAGAGCTCGACAACACCCTTGGCTCAACAGGGAACTCATGGACCTCCTACATCTAAAAAGAGAGGCTTATAAAGGCTCTTAGACAGGAAACATCACTAAGGAGAAGTATTCTGCACTGGTCTGCACCTGCAGGGAGTGAACTAGGAAAGCCAAGGAAGCAAATAACCTCCAACTGGCTACACGAATCAAGGACAATAAAAAGTCCTTCTTCAGATATGTGGAGAGTCAAAAGAAAAACAAGGGCAACATTGGATCCCTCTAAACCAGCTGTGACAGCTGACTACCAACACCCAGAAAAAGCCAATCTGCTAAATGATTATTTTGTATCAGTTTTTCACCAGCCCAAAGGGACCGCCCTGCCTAACATGATATAGGATGACCAGGGTGAGGGTGAATATATGCCCACCACTGGCGTGGATCTTGTGAGGGAGCATCTTGAGAGGCTGGACCCCCACAAATCACCTGGTCCAGATAGATTGCACTCAAGAGTGCTAAAGGAACTGGCAGACATCATAACACAGCCACTGGCAAGGATATTCAAGAGCTTGTGGCACTTGGGAAAAGTACCTGAAGATTGGAAGAGGGTCAATGTGGTGCTCATCTTCAAGAAAGGGAGGAAAGAAGACCCAGGGAAACTACAAGCCAAATCAGTTTGACTTCAATGCCTGGGAAGATTTTGGAAAAAAAAAAAAAAAAAAAAAAAATCAACAAAACCGTTCTTGAGAAACTAAAACAAGGCAACATTCTGAGGGATAGCCAGAACAGGTTTGGGGTGGCTAGATCTTGCCTGACTAACCTTATTTCCTTCTATGACTAGGTGACATTTCACCTGGACAAAAGTGAAGAGGTTGATATCATATATTTGGACTTTAAAAAAGCCTCTGACCTGGTGTCCCATGATACCCTCCTAGAAAAATTGGGCAACTGCAGCCTCAATTACTTCACAGCCCAATGGCTAGGGAACTGTCCCCAAGGTCGGACTCAGCGAGTGATAGTTGATGGAACTGAACCAACATGGCACTCAGTGACTACTGGTATACCCCAAGGCTCCATTTTTGGACCTGTATTCTTTAATGTCTTCAGAAATGATCTGGACACTGGCATCAGAAGCAGACCAGCTGAGTTCACTGATGACAGCAAACTTTGGGGAAGAGAGTCCACACTTGAGGATAGGTTGATGATCCAGGTCGACCTTGATAAGCTTGCAAGGTGGGCGGATGAAAACCCAATGGCATTCAATATGGAGCAATGCAAGCTGCTCCACTTCTGGAAAAGAAACTCACATTACACTTATAGACTAGGCAATGCTACGCTCGTTAACACCATGACCGAAAGAAACTTGGGGGTAATGATTGACCACAAGATGAACATGAACCACCAATGCAATACCGCAGCTGGCAAAGTGAACAAAACTCTGGCTTGCATCTACCGATGCATCTTGAGCAAGACACAGGATGTCATCCTCCCGCTGTACTTGGCCTTGATGAGGCCACAGCTGGAGTACTGCATCCAATTCTGGGCTCCACAATTTAGGAAGGATGTGGAGAAGCTTGAAAGAGTCCAGAGGAGAGTCACATATATGATCAGAGGGCAAAAGAACAGGCCTTATGAAGAGAGGCCGTGAGCTATGGGGCTCTTCAGCCTGGAGAAGCACAGTCTCAGGGGTGACTTGGGGGCAGCCTATAAGTACATAAGGGGTCTACATCAGGATCTGGGGGAAAACCTGTACACCAGAACACCTCAGGGGATGACAAGGTCCAATGGTCACAAACTCCTGCAAGACCATTTTAGGCTGGACATAAAGAAAAACTTCTTTACTATCTGAGCCCCCAAGGCCTGAAACAGACTCCCCCCAGAGGTGGTGCAAACACCTACTATGGACACTTTCAAGAAACATTTGGATGCTTATCTTGCTGGGATCCTTTGACCTGAGCTGACTTCCTGCCCCTTGGGCAGGAGCCTAGACCCAATGATCTTATGAGGTCCCTTCCAGCCCTAATGTCTATGAAATCTAAGAAATCTAAGGTTGAACTTCAGCCTGGGAATCTTTACCCCCTGGCAGGGAAGGGAGACCGTCAGGGCCAACAGGTCCCCAAGTTCACCAGTAATAGGCAGATGCTTTTGCTCACATTGAGATTGGCCTCCACCACTGCTCCACATTCCTGGGTGTGTTATAAACACCCTTTTGACTGACCACTTTGTCCCTGCATGATGTTGAGGTTGTCCATGTAGGTCAGGACCTTCGTCTCTTATTAGTTACTCTCATGGATCCCTGTTCCTCCAATTCTGTGGTCCTGCCTGAGCATCTGTGCTAGATGTTCCATCACACAAATAAACATGATCGGGGAGAACGGGCATCCATACTGGGTGTTTAACTTCACCACGATCGGGACTATCAGGAATCCATTTACCAATACCCTGCTGCTCACATCCATGTACAGCATCTTCAGACAGGTGATGAAGGTCCAGGGGACCCCCCTCTTCTTCAGTGTCTTGAATAGGAACCACTACCTGGTCATAGGCCTTCTCCAGGTCAAGGTTCAGCACAGTGGTATTCAGCCCTCTCTCCCATTGCTACTGTAGTACATCTCACAGCTGCGTCATTATCTCTGCTCTACACCTATCTTCTGCTATATGAACATATTGATATTTTTGTGTTGCAAAATCATCCTGATGATAGTCAGTCTTAAATAGTTAAATGTGAGCCCCCAAGAAAACTTTTCTTCAATACAGCACAACTCAGACTCAGTTCAGTTGTTAATGTTTGATTTCTTGATACTATTATCACTGGCCTCTCCTGCAATTCTCTTAAATATCATCTCTGTGTCTTTAAAATACTATATATAAAACTTGTAATCAGAGATATTTTATTTGCAATCAGTGCTAGTCATGTGCATGTATCCTGATATTACCTGTTAGGTATCTCTCTGGATGCTGTGAAAATTAGTAACATGTTTTAAAATGGTAAAGCACTCCATAAATTCAAAGTATTTCTTCTATCTTCAGTCATTTAGGGTGTCTAACACCATATCTGACTGCCATCTCTAGATCTGTCTTGGCACTTAGATATCTATGTTATATTTCTTCTTAAAAAGTTATAAAAAAACATGTGCATATGTGTATGTGCATGTGACAGACAACCAGTCAGCCAGCCAGAGGGAATAATATATGTGTAGTAATTAAGATGTGTATTTTGATATCCATTTTAGACTTGAAAGTGGTCTCCACTCATTGCCTTTCCCAGATTCAACCATCGTTAGCACAGTAGTGAGTATTTTGATTGATGTTTAAGTTCCGTATCAAATTATTCCATTGCACAAAATAGAACAATCACAAAAACCACAAGTATAGTATAGGACCCTGCTTCACCTGTAGAAGGATTTATTCAGATGGTTTGGATAAGGATGATCTTGCCTCAGGCAGAGCGTTAGACTAGATGATCAGAAGTCCCTTTCAGACTTACTTTTCTATGTTTTTCTATGACTTAAAAAGAACCACTTAAATTTCCAAATGCTTCTGATTAAGACAAGCTTTTTTGATACACACACACACACACATATATATATTGTGACGGCGGCGTGCCACTGTCACGGGCACAGACAGGGGACAGAGAAGATTGGGGGGCAGCAACAACCCCTAACCCCCCCCCCCCGGGCCCGGGCACTTACCCCCGGGGGG
>NW_005842364.1:390192-410257 GCF_000455745.1 Alligator sinensis
GCCGCAGACAGGCAGCTCTGCATCAGCTCAGCAGCTGAAGCAAGAACTGGAAACCCCGGCAGGGGCAGAAGGAGTGGTCCCCAGGGATTGCCGGGGCCAAGGTGTTGATCTGGGAAGCCTCCCCATCCCGGAGGAATATTATTTCTAAGATCCAGGGAGAAAAAGGGAAACGACCTGAGTTAGCGGTGGGGTCAGCAGGATTCTAAGGCAGGCTGACTGAAGGCGACCATTAGCCTAGGTCCATACGGTCGGGAACACCTACCGGCAAGAAGGCCTGCGAATAGCGGCAAGTTACCATCTCACCGGCAAGGGATCGGTTGATGAGTGGACGGGGTGTAGGGGTGGCGGAGCCCCGTGGAACAACGGAAGCCTCAACCGTGAGTACACCCGCGTCGGGGAACCCCTCTGGTAAAGTAAAAGCTCCACTGAACCCCTCTTTTGAATCACCCATAACATCAAAGTCGTGGCGGGACGAGGGCAGGGGCTACCTGACGGAGGGTGTTACTAGATGCGAGGCTCACCAACATGTCTCACACACACACACCTCTCTCTCCCTATATTTATCTATCAATCGATAGATCGATCTTTCTAGAGCTATATATATATATATATATATATAGAGAGAGAGAGAGAGAGAGAGTGTTATATATATATAAAGGTCTTTCATTTTGATAACAGCAAAATGAATATATATATATATGTATGTATGTATGTATGTATGTATGTATGTATGTATGTATGTATGTATGTATGTATGTATGTATGTATGTATGTATGTATGTATATATATAAAACTTGCCTTAACCAGAAGCATTTGGAAGTTTAAGTGGTTCTTTTTAAGTCATAGAAAAACATAGAAAAGTATATCTGAAAGGGACCTTTGATGATCATCTAGTCTAACGCCCTGCCTGAGGCAAGATCATCCTTATGCAACCCATCTCAACAAATTCTTGTCTTACTGAAACTACACAATCAATCCTGTGCAAGGATTACATATGATATGCGTCATGGCGGGGTCCTATAGGAGGGCCGTGATCTCCTTAAGGCCCTCTCTCCATGCCAATTCGGCCCAAGGGCACCCTCTATTCTCGCCCGCCACGTCTTGCTGGTAAATATAATAGGGAGGCTGCCTTGCATCTCCTTGGGCATATAAACTCCTGGACCCCTCGTGGGTCTTATCCTGCACCCATGGGTGCCTTGGGGCACCCTAGCCTTATGGGCTACGCGTGGCTCCTACCACCCCTAATACCACACCCAAAGCCTCGCTGATGTATTGGACGTTGGTCTGTCAACACGCCTGCTTCCCTTGGCCGCCTCTGTAGTCTAGCCCGCTCTCCCAGGCTCTCTCCAATATACAGCCCCTCACTGGGACTCCCGTCGAGCCCCCTCTGGGCCTTCTCTAAAATAATCTAGCCCACTATGGGACTTCCTAGCGGGTCTCCGGTCCTTTAGGCCAACCGCACGGCTACCCTCTCTGATCCCGGCTCTCTGCGCTGCTATCCCCTTTTACCGGGGACCACCGCAGCACCTTGCCTTTCTCCTGGGGTGCTGTACTACTAACCCCTTCCGTCGGGGTCCCCCGCAGCCCCCTGCCCCTATCTGAGGGCTGTTGCCGCACTAGCCTACAGCCGTGCTCGCTACACCCATCTCAGGCTCCTCAATAGTCTCCCTTCTCGGGGACCTTACATGCCCGCGCCAAGCATCTCAATAATATCGCCCCCTCTCTGGGGCTCACTGTGCCCACACTGGGCTCCTTAATAATGGTGCCCCCTCTCTGGGGCTCGCTATGCCTCGCGGGGCTCCCTAATAGTGCCACCCCCTCTCTGGGGCATGCTGTGCCCCGCTGGGCTTCTCTAAAGGGCGCTCCCCCCTTCCTGGGGCTCGCCACGCCCATGTTCGGGCTTCCTGGTAGTGCCCCCTCTCTGGGGCTCGTCGTGCCCGCGCTGGGGCTTCTCAAAATGCCCCTGTCCGGGGCTGGGGTCTACGCACCCCGCAAGTTGCCCCCTTACTGGCACCGGAGTCCTCACTCCCTTGTGAGTCCCCAATAACGATACTGCGCCCTCACTAGCGCTAGGGCCCCACACCCTGTGGGCCCTTATGAGTACACTGCGCCCTCCTCAGGTGCTGGGGCCCCACCCCTCTGGGGTCCCTATGAGGCCTCCTCCAACCCCTATAGCCTCACCCAAACCACCGGTGTAATATCACAAACACAACTTCAAGTCTCCTGGCTATAACTCAAACACAACCCAAAGCCGCCTGGCTATAACTTAACATCATTGCTTAACTCCGCTCGAGCGGTACTTGCTGTTAGGCTTCTCTCCGCATCCTAACTCCAGGAGCCCGAGCCCGAGCCCCTGCCCCTCTGGCTGCTGGCAGGGAACTGCTAGCCTGGCCTTGACTCTTGGCTTTATAGGAGCCAGGCCCTGCCCCCTACAGGCAGCTGACTCTTATTAGTCACCCTGGCAACCCACAGCTGTACTCATTATCACTGCTAGGGCTTTTCCCCAGCAGTTTTCCCCTCTCTAGGAGCAGGGCAGCGAGGTGCACCGCGACAATATGTCATATATTACACATGACAAAATTCAAATTCAGTCTAAAAGTGCAATGGCTTTTCAGCTCTGATCTGGATTGCATGGTTTATAATTATTTGTTAATACTATCCAGACTTCGAACATGCACTTACAAAACTGTTAAGTTAGGGTTAGAAGTTGCTGCAGTTTTAAAGTGAAACTTCTTTAATGGGCTAATTAATATATTTAAATATTGTTCCTACTTACAAAAAATTGAATGTCTTTTGCTGTAATTTCTAAAACCTTGCACCAAACAATTTTACTACACTATTCTGGAATAATTCACAAGATAGTGAAATCTATGTCCTCCCAAACATACCTTGACTTTTTGATAAATTCCATTTCAACAGGTATTTTAGCACAATCACTACTACTTCTGTTCCAGGACAAGCCATTGTTAATGCTTCCATTTTAATTAGCATTAACTTTCAGATAAATGTCACATTTCTGGTGAATATATCTGGGTTTTTTCTTGTGGAGCTTAAAATGAATGCTTACAGTAAGCCAAGTATCTTTTACTAGATATGGAAACATCTTTCCTTTTACAGGGACATTTAACCTGTTCTTGAATTAAACTGAGATTAATTTTATGTCTCGAGGAAAACAGCTGGCTCACATTGTAGGTTTCAAAATACAATGGGTTGTCCTCTTTCTGAATTGGCTTTTCTATACATTTTTAGTACTCCAATTAAAACAAGATATTCTCTGTTGCTTGGTAAAAAGCAAAAGTATTTGTATAAAATTGAAACCATTATTTTTCAATTAGCAGTTTTTAAACTGATCCTCTCCAAGCATCATCACTATGGTAACACATTTCAGATTCCTCAAGTCATAAATAATATATACTATTTAAAACCTTCTTTGGTTGGTCAGATTTCCCATATATTTCTTTACTTCCTCTCTGTCTGGATGTCAGGGTCTTTTTTAGTGAGACAGACATTATATCCCTCTAAAGTTCCTTGCCATGCAGACTTTTTGGTCCCCTACAAGCTTCTTCTCTTTTGACATTGGTGCTGCCACTATTTCTTGCTAATGATGATCAGATAGTCTAAGGACAAAATACATTTGGAAAGCTCTTGGCATATATTATTAAGTGAATGGGAGATGATCAGTTACAGCAGCAGATGATTAGGCAGGAAAGCACATTTTACTTGCAAATAGAGCACAGTTGGCAAGTTAACTTGAGCAGGTTTCAGTAGTATTGAAGTGTCATGTTAGTACTTTGTGAACGTTTGCAATAATAGCTCATAGACTAAGTCATTTTTTCTATAAAACACATTGGACAATTGTTGCTGAACAAAAGATATCTTCTGAAATATTGACCTTATGTAGAAGGCACTATGAATTCGCACCTTAACTCCACTTAGTTAATGGAGATATGCAACATTATTTCCTGATATCTTAATAGAGTGGATGAACATAAAATTTAAAAACGGATACATCTCAGCAGCTCCAGAATTAAGGCTGAGTTTAAATGTATCCATAAATCATTTTAAATTTCTTTTACTATGTCTAAAAATAAAAACAAATGTAAAAATTAAAAAATAGAATGAATTTTCTAAAAAAATACATACAATTTTATATAAATTAAAATTATTTTAATTATATTAAGTGGGCCCTTTCAGGTATTCTTTGTTGTCTTGGAGGATTTTTATACTATATTCTTTACTATTTTAATATTACTGTAGCAAATTAAATTCTGATTGTAAATTCTGAACATGAACTCTGTTCTAGATCACGGGTCAGTAATTTGCGGCCCATGAAGAAGTTGGATCCAGTGAAGGGCAGCATGGGAAAATTGGGGGGCACTCCCTCTCCTCAGGCCTTTCAGTTGTTTTCTTGTGCCAATGTTTACTCTTACAGTGAAGGGCACTGGAGGAAGGGTAAGAGCAGGTTGCTAGGGGTCTGGGACAGACGTTGCATAAACATGGTTGAATGTAGTATCAGACTTAACTGATTTGGGTCAAATCAGTTTATCTCAAACCAGTTTCAGCCATTTTCAAACTGGTTTATGTGCACTGAACATCTGTTCTGTTACAAGTTTAAACCAATTTCTGATCACTTAGACCGGTTTATGTATAACGTCTGTCCGTAGCCTGGGAGTTCCAAGTGGCAGAGACATGTAGCTTGTGGCAGGGGGCCAGGTCGCAAGTTCCAGCCCACAGTAGCAAAAGATGCCTGCCTTCCGCTATTCTAGGGTGTTGGAGAGTCTAAGGCAAGGGCCATTTTTCAAGTTTATAAATGTGCTGGGCTTTTCATGTATTGCAATCTAGTATCATTATTATTCATAACTATACTGATCATTAACAATTAAAATAACCAAATACAGGGTAAGTACAGACATTCCAAAAGCCGCAGGTGAAAGCACTAATTATATTGCACTTTACTTAGAGTGCTATAAGTCAGAGTGGGAACAGACATTCGCTGCTCTGTAGTGGGGAGAGGGGGCTCAGTGACTGCTTGCACTGGCCAAGGCCAGCAGGCAGGGAATGCTCCTACATACCTCCCAGGGGCCACCAGAGTGGCCCTTCTCCCCAGCGCACCCCCCCCCCACCAGCTAATGTCCGTTGGCAGAAGTCAGGGGGGAAGAGCAGGGGAACAGATCCCTCCCATTGTGAGGACTCCTCCACAGCTTGCTTGCTGGGGTCTTGGAGGGATGGGTCCAGGTCATATGGCAAGGGGGCTCCCCTTTCTCCCCTGCCCCAGCCCCTTGACAGCTGCACCCAGAAGTTACAGTATGAGGCTGCCCAGCCTGGCTTTTCACTGTGCCAGGAACTGGAGCTGGGGGGGAAAGGAAGTCCCCCCTCCCATGAGGACTCAGCTCACCCCCGGCCCCAAGAACCCAACAGCAAACTGTGTGTGGGATAGGGTCCTTGTTGCAAGGGTGGTTCCCTTCCTTCCCCCCTCCAGCCCCAGTTCCCAGCATGACAAAAAGCCAAGCCAGGTAACCCTGTGCTGCACCTCTTAGCTGCAGCTTTCAGGAGGCTGGGACAGGGGGAAATGGACCTGGGCCAGTCCCCAGCCCCCCAACTTTGAGACCCAAGTCAGCAAGCTGTGGGAGGTCTTCCTTCCTCCATGCCTCCCTGCTTGAACCTCCTGACAACAGCGGCCAGAAGTTGCAGCATGAGGCTGCCTGTACCATCTTTTTGCTGACCTGGGAACTGGGGCCGGGGTGGCAGGAAACAGAGCCCTCTGCCACATGGATCTGGCCTGGCCCCCACCAAGACCCCAGCCCACAAGCTTGGTGTGGGATCTGTGCAGCAGACAGACTGTTTCCCCATATCCCACCCTGCTGTGCAGGGAGGAGACAGAGCCTTTTCTGTCTCCCTTCTGTGACAGCCTGGGGGCAGAGCTGGGCTAGTCCTCACCTGGAGCAGAGGAACACCACCAAGGCTAGAAAGCTGCCCAGAGAGGGGCCCCTGGATGGTGGTGGAATGTGACTTAAATTGAAGCGTTATTGATGTAGTACATTAAAAAAAGCACTATAACCTCAAGCGATTTTGTCTGATACCACACCACATCCATCGAGGGTTAACTTATAGTGGGATCCACCATTTAAGTTGAATGAATGTCTGTTTTGTAACAGCTTTAAAGCTCTTTCTGCATGTTTAATGCGTTAAGTGTAATGTCTGTACCATTGAACTGAGGTTATGGAAACTAAGCCCATTTTTACATTACAAAGTTCTGTTGGCAGAGCTACGCAGGTGGGGAAATATGTAGCACTCTAGTTATCATTTGCTTTGCTAGCAAAAACTCTGTTTTCTGTGCAGCTCTTGTGATAGAAAAACTCCCTGCCAGCAGAGTTATGTCCACATCAAGGGGCCCAACCGTCCTAGTGCTGCTTTTAAACCTAAAATGGCTGCAACCTGTATACATTGCAGATTTAAAGCTAAATCCTGTCTTGTCCTCTGGGCCATGATACAGGCTAAAACTAATTGTTAAGAATCTTCCTAAGTTTTGGAGACAGGATAAGGTAATACCTTGGAGTTGTGAACTGCTCTGTACATTATAATGAGATTCCTGACCCTCAAATCTAACATACTAGTTTATAGTCAGCATTAACCATTTAACTGTTTCACATTTTAGGAGAAAATATCCTGGTAAATATCCTGTCATTAACTAGAATTAATGACAAATGAGCTCACTTACAGACATAATAGATGCAATATATAAACATTTAAATCCTCTAAACAGCATTTTCTTCCACCTAAATTGTCATCATGGGGAAAAAAAAAATCACTCCTCTTTGCCACACAACCTGTTGAACGCCTTCAGTTTTGTTGTCTAAAATATAGGTGACAAAATGCTTTTATCTCAAATATAGATTAATCCAGAACCTA
Source organism: Alligator sinensis (assembly GCF_000455745.1). Taxonomy (NCBI): domain Eukaryota; kingdom Metazoa; phylum Chordata; order Crocodylia; family Alligatoridae; genus Alligator; species Alligator sinensis. Next base: position 397,103 of record NW_005842364.1, read on the forward strand.
AGATACAAACTACCTTTTGGCTGAATTAATATGCACAATTTTGATTTATGAACACCTTTAGTCATAACATTTTCCATTTAAGCCGTGATATTTTTCATAATATCTTTTCATCAAATCACTGTGTCATAAAACTCATTTTATGATGAATATTGAGGCATATAATGGGTTGTACAACATATTTTTCCAGGGTAAGTCACCCTTAGGAAGATAACAAAGAAAGCATTCTCCATCAAACAGAGTGCCTTAAACAATACAGTCATTTACTATCTGGACCATATGTTAAGTCACTCCCTTCCTTAGTTTCCTCAACTTTACTCTCTCTCAGACTTTCTAACCTCTTCAGGAAAAGAACTCCATCCTGCAAATCCCTTTATGACATTTAAACTGGGGGGTTTCTCCAGGACCTCAAAATCCATCCATCATTACCAGTGCTGCACCACTCCAACGTTATTACCATTTCCCCCCTTTCATCTCTCATTTTCAGTGCTGTTGCTCTTTTCTACACACATGCACACAAATCCCTACCTACCAGAAAACAGTCTCTGGCCAGCGTTCATCATGTTAAGGTATAAGAATTTTCAAAAATGGAATTTTTACTATTATCTCATGAACCAAGGCATCATTCGTGCTACACAAAGTGTGAGAGAAGTGGTTCTGTAAAGCCCATATAATTAATCGTCTAAAATCTTGGCCTTGCAGAGATGGTACTATGAACTTGCTTCTTAACTATGCTGAGTTTGAACAGTATTTGGAGAATATTTTAATTATTTTCAATGATAATAATCATATATATAGTGTAGCTCTTGTTGCATCTTTTTTTTTTATTGTTTACCTTGTGCTTCCCATTATAAGACCCAGCTTTCAGTTCCTTATACATTTCACAAGAAGTTAACCATTCAGGCAGAATTTTTCCATCTTATATATTTTCCTCTGATTATTTTTATTTTATTGATTGACTTATGCCAAATTGTTCAGTCTTTTCCAATAACAGGGCTGATGAAAAACACATTTTTTGCTCATGTCAGAAAATAATGCCTCATTTTTTTTAGGGCAGGAAATTGAAGTTTATCAAGGGGGTGGGTATAGTTAGTATTGTGATTTTTGTGTTCTCTGTTAATTTCTGACTAAATTGGGTCAACTTCCAAATCTGGAAAAAAAGAAGAAGAAATACTAGGGAAAAAACAACATAGAAATAACACAGTTAGTAAAGCCTTTCATCTTCATAGCAAACATTGCTGAAGATTCCATCCACACTGAACAAACTACGTTATCCTAGCCCAAACTCCCAGTTTACATCAAGAGAGAGAGGCATGCTCAGTACAACAAAAGGAAGTAGGGAAGAAGGCCAAAGGTACAAGTTAAGATCTTGAGAATGGGGGATATAGAGATTACTGAAAGCCTTTGGAGCATCTTCTAATTATAAGCATAATCATGTTATTTTAGAAGCATTTTGGTGGTCAAGGATTTTTAAATGCAACATAGAATGGAAGTCCATTTTTCTGATAAAGTAAGAAATGTTGAAACCAGCTGCTGTATGCTAAAATTATGTGATTCTATCATCACTTGCTCAAGTTATCTACCAAGATAACTTTCATGCTTTTAGAGTTACTCTTTACTTACAGAAACATAAGTCTGAAAAGAATCAGGCCAGATCATTCAAATGTTATCCTCATTAATTAAAACAAAATATTCAGGAGTTAGAGGTAAATTGTATATTTCAGTTTGTACTGTGTAGTATATGAATGATAGAATAACTTGTGTCAGGCCTGTACCTGAAATTATTTTAAATTTTGTTAAGTGTGCAACAAATTTGGATTATTCCCATTAACTTAGAAAAGGAAAAGATAACTACAAACGGAAACACATAAGCAGCAGATTTGGTGCTAAAGAAGGAAGCTAATTTCAAACAAAGAGGATAAAGTAATACAGAATAAAAGAATCAATTTTGGATGGAGATCATTAGGCTACTGACTGGAAATATGATGATCAAGCTGTATTTGTTTTAAGAAGGTATGTTTCTGATGCATATTTTATTGCCAGCTATGATAAATAGAGCTAAAGCACTGATATATGCCAAAGGAAGGGATAATCTGGACAGGAAAAATTTAGAAGAATTGAGTCATGCGAAGAGAGAAGAGAATAAAATGTAAATGGGAGGAATTACTTGGGGGGATGGCAGCATTCAAGATGAAGCTACCACTGAGAATATAATAAGCCAAATTGCACTGCTGCAGCTTCAGAAGCAAGATAGCTTTACCTCAAATACCTAAAGAAAGAGCAAGTGCTGACTCCTCCAAGAAGCCTCCCTTTCCACTTCCCTCTCAGGACAGATCAACTCCTTATGAGTAAAGATGGAAGAAGCATCATCCAAGATGGCTGGGAAAGACAAAACAGAAGCTCTGTTAGATCAAATGCAGTCAATGAGAGACCATGAAGATGGTGAAAATGTATTCCCAGAGCAACACACATTAGCTTCTGTAACAGGAGGCCTTCACAGGGCCAATCTCCGTGGCCCACCCACCTGTTTTTGGGGCAATCGCCCGCCTTCTCGTCCACTACGCCTTGGTGTTAATTGATTCACTGATTGATGTCAATTAAGCGGGAGGCTGCCCATTTTAGTGCCCCGATGCCAGGGGGCGCTCTCTGCAGCTCCTTTCCTCCCCAATACCGCAGCCCAAGCCTTGCAGATGGCATCTAGGTGTTCATCTCCTCAAGAGCCCCCACACTGGGCCCCAGAATCATCCTAACAGGACCCCTCTATGATCCCTCCACTCAGGCAGCCTCTCCACCTTCATCCGGACTACCTAGCCCCCCAAAGCCATTTTCCCCTCTCGGGTGTGGTCCCCCCAGGACCTCTGGCTACTAGCCCTGGCCCACCTCCAGGCCAGTCGGGACCCCAGGCCCCTGGCTCTTGGGCATCCCTCACGGTGGGCCCCTGGCCCTTTTGACCATCCTGGTCCTGGCCCCAGCATGGGCCAGTCGAGGGTACTCTCTATTTCGGGCCGGGTCTCTAGCCCCTCACTGTCTCCCAGGGTCCACCCTCTGGGCCCCTCAAACAAACACAGGGTTACCCACCCAGTGGTGGGGGCAAGGGGTTAAGGCGCCCTGACCCGCCTCCCACCAGGATGGTAACTGGCCTGGCATTTCCTGGGGGCTCCCGCACCACTGAGAGCCCCACCAGGCCACCCACTCCTGGCAGGGTGCAGTTTTAGGTCATGCCCAGGACCAGGAGCCTCCTTACCATCCCCTCCAGCTCCTCCCTTACCTCCAGATTGTTCTCAGCAGCCCTCAGGCCAGGCAATGTTGCTGCCTGGCCTCCAGCAGCCAAACTGCCCTGTTTATATAGGCAGCCCTTAACTCCCAAAATGGCTGCCCTTGTCAGGCACCCGGTGGCTGCCAGCTCCAGGCGGCACACACAGTGCCCTGCCACAGCTTCCAACCTGGGGGATTGGTGTATACTGGTTTTGGTATGCTATGGGCGCTGCATGAATTACCATTCCTGGAGCTGAAAAGAAATGTTTTCCCCATTACCACAATAGCTGTGGCAGAGTAGGTTTTTTCCTTTCCTCATGGCCCAGGGACCTGGTGTAGGTGAGGAAATAAAATGTTATTTATTACATCTTGTCAGTTATCCATTTGATTGGGGATCCAGTTCCCTGACAACCAGACTGGGAAGTGTACTTCATTACAGAATCATACAATAATATATTACAAGGGTATTATAATCATTACAATCATAGATTATTATAAACATAACCCCCCCAGGGCTTTCAGACTAGGGAATCCTAACTTTGTTTGTCTCCCAGCCCCCACTTCCTGATCACAGAGCTGGAGCTAGGAAATAAGAATCTCCCAGCCCCCGTTCCCTGATTGCAAGTGTGGAGCTGGGAGCTCCCTGCTACTGGGGCAGAAGGTCATTGTCCCCTCTAGGGCTCCAGTGGTGGAGCCCACTCTAGCAGCAGCCAGCTCCCCGGGGGCAGGGAGGAATTTCGCAGCCCCCACCAGGAGACAACTGTCTACTGGCCCTGTGCTCCCTGCCAGCCCCTGTTTTAACACCCAGGGGGAGCCTAGAGGTCCTCTTGACTGCTGCAGGGGGTGGGTGCAGGGCTGGTGGACTGCTGCCACGTTCAGCAAATCCGCTCCTACTTCCCTGCACAAGTAGATGCTCACCCGGGGTCAGGTAACTCAGGTGTAAATCTACCCCAAAGCATTTGCGCACATAGACATTCCCACTGTTAACTTTACAAAAGCTAAGATAATTTACCAACCCACCCCAAATGAACCAGTTGCTCCACCATATATTACAATTATAGGGTGAGCATTTCCCCTACCTGGGTAGCCACTTTTCCTGGAAAAAAAAATAAAAGATATTCAACACTGGATAAAATCTGCTGGTTCTGTCTTTGGATGTCTCCAAAACAGTGTCTTCAATGATCATGACATTAGGACCCAAACCCAAACCCTACCCTGTTGAATGGGTATGCCATTCATGACATATTGGAAACACCTTTGGAAAGTTACTATCAGCAATACCTTCAAAAAATCCTTCATATTAGTTGGATAGAGAGAAGAATAAATGCCAGCATTTTGGCTCAAGCAAACGCCACCAGTATGGAAGCAAAATTTATATAACACCAGCTCTTTTGGACAGGATGTGTCATGTGGATGCCTAACAACTGGTTCCCAAAACAGATTCTGTACTCTCATCTTACCAATGATCATTGCTCTATTGGTAGATGGGAGGAAGAAAGATGCAAGGACATGTTGAAGACCAATTTGAAGAAATGCAAAATTAACATCAATACCTGGGAGACTCAAGTACTGAACTGTCCTCAGTGGCACTATGAAATATGACAAGACATTGATCATTTTGAGCAAACTCACCTCACTATGGAAATGGATAGATAAAAGTGATAAAGGTACAGAGCTGTGACCTGAAATCACCAGGATCTACTCCTTACTCCTGTAATTATTTGCCACAAAAGCAGTCAAACATGCAGATCTCTGATTAGCCTCCTCAGTATTCTACAAACTCAAGGATGACTTCCTTATTTATAGGAAATCCTTGTATCAAGGGACTGGTGACAATGATTTAACACATGCAGACTTAGAGATGAATACATACGAAGATTGGGTTATTAATTTTTAATATATTTAATTCCTTTTGTGATTATTGGCAAGGCATAAAAAGTAGATGCTTAGCCATTCTGGATAAACAAATACACTGATGGCTAATATTTTTTAAAAGTTTTTCATCCAAATACAATAGTTCCACACTATTTTCCTTTACCCCTTGCTATGTAACACAGATTAATGCCAACCAAGAAAAAGAAAACAGACCAAACAAGCAAGTTGTCAGATACTTGACTGAGTTTCCTGTGCAACTGATCTCCATAAATCAACCTCATCTCCATCAAATACAATTTAGAGAAAGCAGTCAAACATATTCAAATGGCTCTTCCTAAGCCTTTCCTAGTACTTTCCTCCAAATTTTGAATTTGGTCTTAATTTTATCAGGTTTACTCCAATACTCTAAAATTCTGAGCTACCATAGAGCATGACAAATTTCTTCTTTTCTCACTGTAGGAAGTAAAAGTTTTCTATTTTTTTCCCCTCACAGACTCTTGAAAGAGGCTCTAATTAAAAAGAAAATATTAAAATATTTGAATGTGAGGTAGCTTATTAATTAGGAGAAAGGGGAGAAGATTGTTCCTAGAAGTGGGGTGATTTAGATTGGGTCTTCCTTGGATCTCCCTTGACTTCTAATGTTCCCTACCTTTTGTGGGAAGTGAAGTGGAGGACTGGGTCTCTACTACTTGATGAAGAAAATAGAAGTGGGGTTTTTTTTGTTTTGTTTTGTTTTTCCTTACGAAGTGATAGAGAGTTGAGAATGAGGATAGAAGTGGGACTCTAACTTCATTTCCAATAGTGACTTTTCAAACTCATTGTTTGAAACAGAAACAATGAAGGAAGAAAGATAGGGCCTTTGTACTGAATGACTCTTGAAACAGTCATCACTTATCTCCTCTGCTTCCCTTAATATACTACCAAAATTATTGGAAGGGGTGGTTAGATTTCCATAGTTCTCCTTGATGAACAACCTTGAAGCACTTGATTTTAATTCAGCTCCTGGCAGCAGCCAGCTCTATTGTGGCCTAATAACAGACTGAATAAAACTTAAGATGATCATGCTTCAGCATTTTGAAGCAAAGAATGCACCCTTCCTGTCTCTTCTCATTAAACCCTGAGGACCCTGAGAAGTGGCACCCTTTTTGCTGTACAAGCCTAATTTAACAAACTTTTCTTTTTAAATTGTGTATATACATGGGGGGACATTTAAATTCCCTTAGTCCCTGTAGCCAAAGTGAGCCATAGCTATTCATTCCTGTCAAACCTTATGCCTAATAGAAACTGGCACATGCTGCTTCATGCAGATTTGCTTTACAGAACTATCTTCTAAGTGAAAAAAATCACTGAAAACAAGTGGAAACAAGTCTCTCTCTCAGTAAAAATTAAGAACTGGTTAAAACAAGTAAGGTTATCTAGGAAAAACTACCCAAAACTTGAAAACTCAGCAAGACTTTTATTTTGAACCTCTAAAGTTTTAAGCACCAAACAAACACAAATGAAAAATAATTAAATAAAATAAAAGGTTTTTAAAAGTATTTTTCAACTAAGCCCTGCTTGTAATAATAATTATTATTATTTTTAAAAAGAATAACTATATTCAACTAGCTGTAATATAAAATTAGGCTCTTGCCTTGCTATAGGATCTGTACTAATATTTTGCTTCAGCCCAGCAGAGCTCTGTTTAAAATAAAAGAATCAACATGGTTGCCAGGCTCTGCTTTTGCTGATCCAGTTGCAGGACTAGGACATTGCTTGTGTTTGAAAAAAAGTAATAAATACTGACACTTTCCTCTATGGAGAAAAGAAAGATTGGTAAAGTCAGCAGGAGGCTCATGCGAGTTCACCAATGCTCACTGTATCAGCAGCTTCTCTTTTCAGAAAAATCAAAGCAACATATTCAAGTGAAATTTCTGCTACAACCTGAACATTCTGGTCACATCCAATATCTTTCACATGGTGAGACAAATCTCATAAGATAGAAGCAGATGGTGACAGCTTCCCAGTTCTATCAAGTCAAATTGAGATAGCAAAAATAAACATTGGTCCCAAGCTTACGTACGGGGTGAACATGCTGCCTTGTGAAAAATCACTGCCAATTTCTTTAGAAACCATGAACAAAATAATTATGGATTAAAAAATAACCATGCATCTCCTGAAAGAATTCTAAAGAGACTTTAGTTTACTGGAGACGTGAAATAGTCTTTATTTAATCTTCCACATCAAGATGGGTTTCATTTGGAAAGAGTTCTCCAGATAGAATGAAAGGAACGTGATGCAGTTGAGAAAGTGCTGTGGGCAGTAAAAATCCTACGTCAGCTGAGGTTTGCTATTTGAAATTCAAGAACCACATATGATATTTGTAAAACCTCTTAAACCCCTATGAAATGATCCAAAAATTAAAATACATAGTACAATATCATTATTTTATAATGAAAATCTTTCAAGTCACCTGGTTTATTGTTGTTATCTTGAATACTTTTGATTCTTTCATTTTATCCATTTCTATCGCACACTCATTTTATAGCAAATTACAAGATATTTCATCACAATGGGCAATTACAGACAATTAATCTTCCCTTGTTGGAAGGGTTTTTACTCACTGACTCTGAAAAGACAACTGTTGGCAATATTATCTATATAGGTATGGAATGTATCAGCCTCAATAAAGTTCTTGATTTTATACATAGAGTGTAAGGAGGCACAGATTGTTTAATTGATTTAGAGATTGTCTTGTACATGTAGCTACAAGTGGAGAGGGCTAAACAGAACTCATTAATGTTCGCACAAAGTTTATACTCCACATTACTTGCACTGCTTTCTGTAAAACAACGACTTAACACAGCATTATAGTGTGATGATATCTTCTGAAAGTGTTTTAGGGCAGGTTTGTTGTCCTGTAAACTGTGCTTATTTGAAAGACATTGAAGGTGGGATGTAAATCTAAAGGCTTTAGATGACCAGCTCTCTTAGTAGAGCTAGCTAAAAAAGCTGAGTTTTTTGTTCATGGGAAATTCCTCTCTCAAACAGGTTATTATTACACAAATTGAATAATACAGTTTTATGCCATTTTCTATCAAACTAAATAGCTGCCACACAATATATCCCGATAACCAGAGGGATTGCTTTTTCAAGCAATCTTCCATTGCCCTAAAAAATGAATTGACTGATTTTGTCATAAATAGATACTGTACAACAATCAGATCACCAGAAAATAGGGACACAGATACAATACACTTTAGCATGATCTCCTGTTAACTTCAATGGACAGGAAGCAATAGGGGGTAAAAGATTAATAAAGTGCAGCTTTCAATGTCAGAAAAACTACAGGATGGAAGTCAAACTGCACTGTTCCTTTGGCTCAAGGCCCATATCAATGGTAGAATGACAAAGTTTCAAATGAAACAGCAGGCAGCTTAGAATAGACTCAAAAGAGATAAGGAACAAAGAGAGGTCTATTTCCATTGGTCTTGTGACACAGGGGCATAAAATCCTCCAGAGCTATATACGGAAATTCTTAGGGTTGATAGATCCTTCCTTCAAATAAGTATGGTTTCAGCTGCAGTGTTTTTTAATTAATTTTTACCCACAAATTTGAAAGTAGACTTCTTTCTGCAATTGTAAATCAGTAAATACAATAAGTCATTCTCAAACTCATATTCTTGATTAATGATTCAGACCCATAGTATGATAATATTAATCTTAACTTTGTAGCTAATCTTTTCCTAAAGTATTTTTTGAAAGTTTTCAAGGATAAGTTACAACAGAGAAGCCAGGCCATCTTGTAAAACTTGTAATATTAACATAGGTCAGTTCTGAGAGACTGGTAAATTCTGAATAATGATGAGATTGGTTTCCAAATGGTATTACTTTTTGTGGTGAAAGTTTATAAGGATTATGAACAAGACTAAATTAAGGCAGAATTGTGAGTTTCAAAAGTTATTTAAGGAGCTATAAGTATCAAATAGGCATTATATAGGTCCCTAGGCCAATTTATTTATGTCTAAATAGCTTTTTGGGAAAAAAAATCAAGATTTGACAGAAATTCTGGTTTATCACTGACCTTGGTAATATTTGATAAGCACCATTCCTCCAAAAGAAATTATTTTCTCAATATTTTGTATGTGAAGCAAATTTCATGACTAGATCATTCAAAATTTAGAAGAATGTCCTGGGAATCTGTTCATGCAATGGACACATCTGCTAAGGATCTCCCAGCATAACAGCAGTATGATCTGAAAGGGTCAAACAACTCTTTTAGACAGGTGGTAGATGATAGGAAAGTCCCCAAAGCATTAGAGAAATATTTCAATTAAAAATTGAAATGCTAAGTATTTTACCCTTTCACCCTTTCCAGCCTGAAAAACAACTCTAGACTTCCCTATATATAATGCTCTCATGTGCATCTTTTCTCACTGTTGCTATTTTGCCTATGAACAGCACATTGCAGAAGCAACCAATATTATATATCTATATATATATAATCCCAAAATATTTGGCAAAAAAAAAATATATTTATTTTTCAAGAATTTGACTAAATTAAGATATTTGAAGAAGGGACTCATAAATATTTATCACAGCACGAAAGAGTTAGTTTGAGCCTATTATGATTAGTTCAAGGGTTTCAGATACCCAACTGCCTTTTTTTCAGTCTGTATGTTGATATACAATAAGTGTCTTAAGTCCTGATTTTGCACCACAGTAAGATTTTGATGCAGTGTCACTAAGTGGCACAAAACCAAGTACTAGTGAAAAGGCTGTCTATTGAATAAACACATACATATGCGCAATTAAACATGGTAGAAAAGCATTTTTCCATGTAGATGTGAAAGAACAGAAATTCTGTAGAAAACACATGTTTAGATGAGAAAGGAATGATACATAACTGCACATTTTGGTGTATAGGTAAGATGCTGATTAAGTGAATAACTTTTTGTCAAGTTATCTGTAGTAAAGCTCATCCATCTTTCAAAACACTGCCCTTTCCTGTTTGTCCATGTAGGCACCAACAATGCTGCCAGGAACAACACTAAGTGGGTGAGAGTCGACTATGAGGCTCTTAGTTAGGTAGAAGGGTTAAATAGCTGGGAGCACAACCAGTGTTCTCATCAAGCCTCCCCATGGAAGGACAGAGGCCCAGGCAGGGATCATCATGTCCTAAAATTAAATGCATAGCTGACACAGTGGTATCCATGTGATGGCTTCAGATTCCTTGACAATGGGCAGATGTTCTGGGGAGGAGAACAGCTATCAAGACGTAGGATCTACCTGACCAGCACTGGAAAGAGCCTTTTCGGGCTTTAAACTAGGTTGTATGGGGCAAGATGAACAAAACCCTTCAGCAACAGAGCAAACAATCCAGAGGCCTAAGGACTGACTGGAAGAAGTAGATGAACTCTGGGAAAAGCCCATGAAGCCACAAGACAACAACCAACAAACAGTGCATACAGGAAGTGAATAGAACAAAATGCTGAATATGTCCAATGGATGTATACAATTGTGAGAAGTATGAGTAATAAACAATTTGAGATGGAAGCTGAAGCCTGTGAAAAGAACTATGAAACAGTATCACAGAAATCTAGTGGGACAGCTCAACATTGAGGGTTACATTTATTTTGGAAGGACATGGTTGGGAGAAAAGGTGGTGGTGTTGCCTTGTATGTCAAAGATACATACACTTGTTCCTGGGCCCTGGAGGAAGAAGATAGACAAGCAGAATGCATTTGAGTGAAGATGAAAGGTGACCAATGTAACAGTGGGGATTTATTATAAGCCATCAAATCAGGAAAAGGAGATGGATAAGGCATTCTTTAAGAAGGTAACAAATCTATCCAAAAGCTATGGGATGGTCTTGATGGGAGACTTAATTTTTCAAGACCTCTATTAAAAGAACAATACAGCCAAATATAACATGTCAAGCTAAATCTTTACTTATGCAGGGGAAAAAAAAATCTATTCCAGGAGGCTGAAGATACAACTACGGAATAATGTATTCTGGATCTTGTCCTGACAAATAGGGAAAGAACTAGTGGAGGATATGAAGGTGATGGATGTAGAAGCAATCACAATATGATAGAATTCCAGATCCTTACATGAAGAAAGCATGAGATCGTGCTACATTTCAAAAAGGTGGATTTTACCCAGCTCAAGGAGTTGATAGGTATGGTGCCATAGGAACATAAACTGAAGGGTAAAGGTATTGAAAGCACAACAAGAAATTGTTCTGACAAAATGGGAAACCCAAGAAGAACAGCAAGAGACAAATGTGGAGCTTTTAGGATGCTTCAAATGCAAAAGAAAAGCACACAGACAATGGAAAAATGGACACATCACCATGGACGCTTACCAGGAAATAGCAAAAGCCTGCAGGGACAAAATCAGACAGACAAAGATAAAAAAAATCAGCTGTACCTGGTGATGGAAGGTAAAGACAAAAAGGAGAGATTCTATAAATATGTTGGCCAGAAACACAAGACCAAGGACGCTATGGGTCCACTGTTAACTAGCCAAGGCGAACTCTTAACAGAAGATGCAAAGAAGGTAGAGCTACTCAACTAAGCTCACTCAGGGAGCTGAGCCAGTTGAGTGCCCCGGTGAAGAGCAGCTGGGAAGCTGCACATGGCTCACCTAAAGAGCTGAGCCAGCTGTGCACCCTGGGGAAGACTGGCTGGGATGTGATCATGGAAGACCCAAGCTGAGGACTGGGAAAGGGCCTGGAGCCCAACCAGGAGAGGCAGTGCTGGAGCTCACAGCTACCCATTCGGGAAGAGCTGGGATGGGAGCCGGGAAGCAATGTGAGGCCTGATGGGGAAACCCCATCTGGCCCTGCAGTTGGTCAGAGCCAGGAAGGGAGCCATCAGAGTGGCAGCAGTTCCTCTGAAGGGCTGAGGCCCTAGAGTCAAGTCAGGGCACAAAGCCTCAGACAGCATTGAGGCCAGGAGCCAAAGGGATGGGTTCCCAAAGAAGGCCTTATCGGGACTGAGGGATACAGCAGGGCACTGAAGAGCCCCATAATTCAGCTCATGGAACTCATTAGCCACGATAGTACACCAGCAGAGGCTAGTCAATAGAGCTTTAAGTTGGTTTTCCTAAGTTATTGTGTAGAGAACTTTATTAATGCAAAGCTACGACAAGTTTAGTTGTGGGGACATTAGCCTGAGCCAAAGAACAGAGGAGGATGAGCCAATGGCAGGGAGCAACTCTCCGTCTTACAATGGGCAGCATGAGTGAGAAGATATCACCAAGGCAGAGTGAGCTCTAAGACAATGAAGTCTGTTCTGGCCCTGGATGTGTTAAGGGTGGGGTAAAAGGGAGCTTGGAGCCCCACGAAGAAACCAGTGGAGTGAGATCTCACAGGCTACCTGCAGGTACTGTTTCCCAAGAAGAACATCAAGATGTGGTAGGTGAGAGGTAAAAACTAACAGGACACACAGGTAATGTTATTCTTAAAATCTCACTCTGACATTGCAAGGAGGTAGAATGCCAGGCAAGAAAGGACTCAAGCCCTGTAATACCTACCATAGTTTCATAGTAGCTAGGGTCAAGAGGGACATGAACAGATCATCTAGCCTGACCCGCTGCCACAGGCAGGAATGAATGCTGGGTTCACAAGACCCCAGACAGGTGATCATCCAAACTCCTCTTGAATTTGCCCAAGGTAGGGGCGAGGACCACTTCCCTGGGAACTTGGTTCCAGATTTTGGCCTCCCTAACTGTAAAATATTGCCTTCTGATCTCCAACCTAAACCTATTCTCCATCAGCTTATGACCATTGTTCCTTGTCACCCCAGGTGGTGCTGGGGAGAAAAGGGCTCTGCCTATTTGCTGTTGATCCCCCCTGATGAGCTTGTAGGCAGCCACCAGGTCCCCCCTCAGCCTCCTCTTGCTGAGGCTGAACAGGTTCAGGTCCTTCAGTCTCTCCTCATAGGGCCTGTCCTGCTGCCCTTTCACCAAGCGGGTAGCCCTCCTCTGAACCCTTTCCAGGCTGGCCACATCCTTTTTGAAGTGCAGCGCCCAGTACTGGACGCA
>NW_005842364.1:410823-414794 GCF_000455745.1 Alligator sinensis
CTATGCTGATTGCCCCTGAGCATGATCTCCCCTGCAGGCCCCCCACAGATGTGCTCCTTGATGATTCTCTCCAAGATTTTCCCGAGGACTGAGTTGAGCCTTATGGGCCTATAGTTACTTGGGTCCTCCTTCCTCCTTTTCTTAAAAATGGGGACCACATTAGCCAATTTCCAATCCCCTGACACCTGGCCAGATGACCAGGAATACTCATACAGCCGGGCCAAGGGCTCCGTGATGACCCCTGCCAGCTCCCTCAACACCGTTGGGTGGAGGGCATCTGGACCTGCAGATTTAAAAATGTCTAGCCCTTCCAGAAGATCCCTAAGTACATCTGTGCTGACTGAAGGCTTGATACCCAAGATTGTCCCTACCTCTGGTAGGTGGGATATCCTGGTCCCTGTTCAGGAAAACAGAGGCAAAGAAACTGTTAAAAATATCAGCTTTCTTGTCTGGCATGGCCACCAGATTACTGTTTGTCTCTTACAGGGGCCCTACATTGCCTGGTGCCGCCTTCTTGCTCCCAGTGTACTTGAAAAAGGACTTTTTGTTGTTCTTAATCCTGGACGCTAACCTGAGTTCCATCTCTACCTTGGCCTTCCTAATAGCCCTCCTAACTCCTGGGCCAAGGAGGAGTAGTCCTCCTTGGTGATAGCTCCTCCCTTCCACTGGTTGTACACCCCCCTTTTAGTCCTCAGGCATTCCTGTATGCTCTTGCTGAGCCAAGGGGGTTTCTGAGCACTCTTACCTGCCTTGCTTCTCTCAGGGACTGTTATCCTTTGGGCCTGGAGGATCGCCCCCTTAAGGTACGCTCCCATCTCCCCTACCTTCTGGGCCCTTAGTGCCTCCTCCACTAGTCTCCTAAGCTCATTGAAGTTGGCCTTTCTGAAGTCAAGGGCTTTAGCCTGGGTGTGAGCCCTAGATGCCCTGCATTGGATAATGAAATCCAGCAGGTGATGATCGCTATTGCCCAGGTGGTCAAGGACCTGCAGTCCCCTCACCAGGTCATCCACCCTGGCCAGGACCAAGTCCAGCAAATTGTTACCCCTAGTGGGGCTGTGCACTTCTTGGATAAGGTGAAGGTCCTGTAATACAGCCAGGAACCAATGCCAGTGGTCAGACCTGGCTGTCTCCTCCTCCCAGCAAATGTCTGGGTAGTTTAGGTCACCCATGACAATAACATCCCTTGACCTAACCATCTCCATAAGCTGACTGGAGAAGTCCTAGTCTAGCTCTTCCCCCTGGTTGGGTGGTCTGTACTAGACACCCACCCTAAGGTCCCTTTCGCCACCCCCCCCTTTGTAGTTTAACCCATACTGTCTCAGCAACGGGTCTGAATGAATTCAAGTCAGCAGGGCCTGATGAACTTTATCTCAGGGTACTGAACAAACTGGTAGGGCAGATATGAAAGCCCTTGACAATGATATTCATGAAGTCATGGGAGACAGGTGGGGTACCAGAGGACTGCAACCAATGTAGAGTCCCTCTTGATAAAGGGCAAAAAGGAGGGAGGACTTGGGGAACTACAGACCATTTAGTCCAGGAGTGGGCAAAGAACAGCCTGCAGCAAAATTTATAATCAAAATGATACAGTGCATTTAAGCCATACACTCCATATTAACTTTTCTATTTTAAAATTACTGAAGGCACATCTACACACACAGTGAACTGCACAGTACTTGCTCAAGCAAGTACTAAATGACTGCGTAGTAACTAGCTTTACTGTGCAGTCCCATCACTGCACAATTATTTTTAGCTGCTACTGCACAGTAGCAACGAAGTACTGTGCAGTAGCGTCATTGTCACGGTTTGTGCCTGGTGACACTACATCGCCATAGCAATGACCAGTAGCTTGTTGCTATGGCAATATAATATCTCATGTAGATGTGCCCTCTGTGTCCTAAATGAGACCTATTAACTCAAAATACCTGTAGTAGCTTCTTCTGCAAAGCAGATCAAGCTTTAGTAGTCACAAAACTACATGAATGCCTTGGGTTTAACGTAATATGACAATATAAGTATGAAAGCATACTCATTTGGGAATTGTGACTATTTACTTCTAAAAAAAAATGGTAACCAGTTGACGGTAAAAACAAAAGACTACAGAGTCATATAGTGTACAGTCTGCCACTGCCTGCACTCATTATTGATATGAGAAAATGTCACCAAAAATATTCTAAAAAATGCATATTAGAATTTTATTAAAGAGCATATAATAAAACCAATGTAAATTAATACTCAGCCTCCATAGTGCAAGCAAATCTATATAAAACACATATTTCTAAACTGAAAATGGTTGTCTATGAATTGCCATCTAGTAATGATATCACTAAAGGACTGCTATATTCTTTTGTTAATAAACTGCTAAGTGTGTGTGATTCCTGGCCCTTTTAAAGTATCCCTGTGGTTTAGAAACACAGGGTAAAACTTTACACCAACTCCTATTAAAACAATAGGAGTTTTGCTACTGACTTCAATGGCATTAAGATTTTACACAAGCTTTTTGTTTTGTTTTGTTTTAATCTAATGAAAAGGCTATTTATCTTCCAAGCTCCTGCAAATTATTTTCAATTTATATTTTTTGTGCCTTGACGGATGGAGTTGAATCTGCTTCTTAGAAACGTAGCAAGGAAAGATGGAAAGAAACAGAAGAAGGAGAACAGTAAGTGTGAAAGGAGGAGCCACTTCAGTTTCCTCCACAACATCTACATACCACATTTCTCATTCTTCACGTTCACCTCACTTCCTCTTCTTTCCAAGTTCCCAATATTACATTTTCTTTCCTTATCATGTTTTCTTCCTTTCTCATTCTTCCTACAGCTCTGCTTTTTATTCCCTTCTTTCTTAGTTTGTTATGCTATTTTCCCCTTTGTATGTAGCTACTGCTAATCTGGAATAGGCTATATTTCTCTATTGGCATTCTCAGATGGAGATACATAGCAAGTAGTTAGCGTTATTCCCAAAAATGGTGACAGCCAACCGGGAAAAAGGGTATATAAGGATATATTAAACTTCCACTGATATATGTGAACAGAAGATTTTGTATCATTTCTCTATTTAAAAATTATAATACTTTAGCCAAACAGAGGTGTAAGCAGGCTAACAAAAATATCAAATATTCTCCATATACTTGTCTTTAACATTCCTTAGTAATTCAAAGGATCCGATTTAGAACATCAAATCTTTTTAAAATGTTCTATATAAGATGGTAAATACACAGAAAATATGGAAATTTAATGACTAGTTACATATAATTCCCAAGAGGAAAGGAAAGGAAAGGAAAGGAATCCACTGGGTATAACAAACAAAAGTTGATATTACCATTGTCAAATAAAACTATACAAAATCTGGAAAACAAGGAAGTATAAAATTAAAAAAAATTACTGACAAACCATTCAGTGAACTGTAATACTAAAACATCATTTGCTGTGTAAGGAAAATCTGAGTTTTGATTTTTTTTTAATCTTTTTTTTTGGTTTGGGATTAACTCTTCATTTAGCTCTACCTGCTACAACTGTTTTTTTAGACCTCAGCCTTTCCCTCATCCTGTAATCCTGAGAACCATTGGGAAAAGGCACCACATGGCTCAACCTTGGTAATAAACAAAGACGATGAATAAAAAAATCATTTCTTAATGATGAATAAAAAATATTTAATAACACAATAGTGACTTAGTGTGAGATGCATAAGATTGTGAAGCTTTTTTTTTAGCTCAGCCTCAAAGTCATTGGAAAGCAAGATGTAGTAGTAACATACTTCTGATATCCAAATTACTTTTTTTTATTTTAAGATGCTTTTTTAATATGAATAATATTGTAAAGCCTGTCAAAGATGGCATGCAAAGATAAAAATAAAGAAGTGTCAGGACAAAAATGTTCTCTTTGCTTCCTCTGACTTAATTTGCATGTCAGTCAAAAATCTGTCAATTCACATGCAATAAAAGTGGCACGACTTAAGATATTAAAAGTGTAGGG
>NW_005842364.1:414825-422647 GCF_000455745.1 Alligator sinensis
GAAGATTGAGAAGGGGAAAGTGACAGCTGTGATGAGTGAGGATTCTGCCCAATCTATATCATGCACTCCGTTATAACAATACATCCAAAGATGGTGAAAAAATGGTGACAGAACTGCCAATTATCACTGAGTGAAGTGTAAACAGAGACACAAAATCTGCCAAGCAGAACTGTAACCAGGTGGGAAGGCTCCTTCTGTTGACCCACCCAGTCAGTAGGTGCCAGAACCTGCCCTACAGCTGCTCAAATTCTTATGCCTTAATATAGCAGGTGTGGCTCATTAACTTTCCCCAGACTGCTGAGGAGGAGGGTTTCCACTATCAGAAGAGAGAGACTTGAATAAATGAGGTCCCTACAGGGAAACCCTAGACCCTGCAAAGCTTAGGCTGAGATACAAATTGAGTTATTGATTTCTGTGTTACTAGTAAAGCTAAGCAGGAGGAAAAGAGAGTCTTTAAACCTCAAGAACTTGTTTGCTTTCTTGAGAGTTGGGTAGGCACTCAGCTTGTTTGTAAGGACTTCACATTTGGCTTTAACATATATTTCAGGAGTGAATGTCCCTTTGTAAACAATGGTATTAGGGCAATTCTTTTAGTTCTTTTATTTAAAAGAAAACATAGATTCATAAATTGTAGAGTCGGAAGGGACCACAATGGATCATTGCGTCTGACCCCCTGCCCCTGGCAGGCAAGAGGACCGAGGTCAGATGACCCCAGCCAGGTGACTATCAAGCCTCCTCTGGAAGACCTCCAAGTTAGGTGATAGTACTGCCTCTCTTGGAAGCCCATTCCAGATTCTATATGCCTGCCTTAAAGCCTATAAAATAATGGATCTTTGGGGCAATTTTGACCCCTCTCTGATACCCCTTGAAGCCTCCACGCATGCCTGTGGTTGCACAGGTAATTTGGAGGAATAGAATTCAGCTTACTGCTGGGACTTTGCCATGATGTCAGGAATAGCAGTCAGCAGAATCTTGCTTTTACCACTAAAATAAGTAGCTGTGACACTGAAAGCTCACAAGGAACAAAGCCTCCCTTGTCCTGCTGATACTTTCAAAGAACTCCACTTTAGATCCTAGGATCTATATCCACAAGAGTACTTAAGTCCACAACATTCAGGATTGCAGTCGTTAACTTAAAAGCACTTGGCCCTTTAGCAGGCTTAACAGCCCTTGTGGCTAATGCTTTTACTAGGTATACAAAATTTAGCCTCTAAGGGAGGGAACCACTAAAGGCAGCATAGCAAGCTGGAAGCCATCTAAGCTAAATAGTATCAGAGTGATGTTCAGAGAATTTAGTCAGGCCTTGCAGGAAAGATACAAAGAGAAGCCCCTGATGGGGCTTAGATATGGCCTGTGCCTTCAAGATGCTGTGATTCTCAGCTCTACCAAAATTGAGGCAATACTTGTGAGTATACTAAGGTCCTGATCTTTAGGGAGTTTTAGGTGCTTGCAGGATTAGGTGTTCCTTGAACAGGAATTATGAAAATCATACTTTTGGACTTGGACATTTAAATTTGTTTTGTTTTGTTTTTTCTGTGGATGTAGCTCTAGGCTTGCAAGCCTAAGAAGGGGGCTAGGGAACAAAGCTTATTAGGAAGTGAACAAGTAGTCTAAATATTTCTTTCAGGGAGTCAAGAGAGGTTATGGGCTATAAAGGAAATTATTTTATTGTTATTATACTATTATATTATTAAAACACTTCATAGAATTAAATAATACATACAATAAATTGGAGATAAAGGGAGAATTAGATGAGGCAAATTTTCTGGTGAGATTTGAAAAGACAACAAGTCAGTGGAGATGCAGAAACACTATTCAAACAGCAATACATGCAAACTTGGTGATACTGAGTGGGGATAGCAAGAAGATGCTGAGAGGCTGTTGCTAGGTAAGTGACAGAAATGACAAAAAGGGGAAGAAAGTCAGATTCACTGGGAGAGATTATGGAGAGTTCAAGTTGCATGTGTATGTGGGTGTGTGATATGAAAGAAGCAACACTGTACGTTGAGTAGGCCATATTGCTGGGAGGGGGGGGGAGGGGAATCATTCTCCAGTTTTAGTTATTCCACTGCCTCTTTCTTTCAAATTTCTTTGTAGAAGGAATTTTAGATTCAGTTTACTACTGCTCACAAAAATTTTATTGAAGTATTTTTCAACAAAAAGTGTGTTTATGCTGAAATAAAAATATTTAGAAAAAATGTCAATTTAAAAGGTTAAACGAAAGCATTTGGATAGTATTGACAAGATGATTTAATGAGACCATTTGATTTCTCATTTTGAAAAAACTTTTTTGAAATATTAAAAAGAATGAATGTTTCAGTTTTACAAATCAAATTTCCAAATAACTCAAAATATTTGTGTATATTAAAATATCAAGATTTTTGTTCCATTTCTTATCTTTTTTCCAAAATATTTTTTTTTACATTTTGTCAGAAATTTAAATCACATTTAAACTCAGCTCTTTGCTATAGCACTCCTTCAGTAATAATCTGCAAAGTTGGATCCAAAAAAAAAAAAAAAAGGCATATTAGATGAGTGCTTGTATACATAAAAAGTTATTTAGGACATATAACCATTGTTTTTTGAAGTCCTGCTATGCTTACACTTGGACACCTGTTGGACCCTGTAAGAAGGATGCTCATCTAGGTTCTTTATCAAGTCCAGTCAGCTCTATGCTCTGGGTTTCCAGCCGCTTTATTTTACATAGAACAACCTCATTCCCATGGTAACAAATAAATGAAAACTAACAAGCAAGTTCACAAATAAACAAAACCAAACCAAACCCTGTGGTCTTTCTATAGATCCTGAGAAGGACAATACAAGCTTCATACTTCTCCTTCAGCACCACAGCCAACTTTGGCCCTGGGGCTTTTAGCCCTCTTTGTGGCTACATCCTCATTTACCAGAGGTCAGGTGCAGCAGCCTCCCAGCCTTCCAGCTAAACAAACAATTAATTGCTAATAATCTACAGCTGGTTTCCAGGCCCTGACATCTGAAAATGTTCTTATAGAGCCAGTATTGCAACACCTGCACGTGCAAATTGTTGTGTTGCAACCAATGCATTAGAATGCATTGAAACTACTTATGTGAATAGGAAAAATTCATATGCTACCACTGCCTGATTATTTTTCCCAAGAAACTATGCAGAAAGATATGTTAATGTGGCATCATCACCTTAATTGTGAATCTTAATGCACAAGAGTCAGAAAATTAAGAGTTATAGTTCCCAGAGCAACGGAGAGTCAAATGCATTTCACATATAAATGTATATTTCTTCTAGGGCTGAGTGAGCTGTGCAAACATTTTCCCTTGAATATAGTGTGTCTGTTTTATATAAATTCACCAGTCTTTTTGTGAGCCTTTTCTCTCTGCCTTCTGGGCCAAGTCTGGAGCCAGCTGAAGGCAATGGAAGTCTTGACACTCACGTCAAAGGGAACTTGATTTATCCCAGTAGGAACACTAATGCACTTAAGTTTTACTGACATGATACATTTGCATGTTCTTGAATAACAAATTTGAGGCATTCACTGTCTTTTCATTGTTATTCCTTGAGATGAGAAAAAAAAACAGTAACTTCATCCCATATCTTAATTATTTTAAATGATTCCCTCAGCCCTATACACATGTTCAAAAATTACAAAATAGAGAATATATAGAAGGAGAAGCAGATACAGTTGCAGAGGGAATCTGAACTAGGAATTATATCACTTTTGCATTTAGAAATTTACTTACTTTTGTGCATTCAACTTCTCAACATTTATATTGGGGTTTTTTTTCAGTGAATCAATATAGATGAAGATTTTCTATATGTGAGAAGCTATTAGAAAACTACAAGTTAGCTAATACAGTAAAATCTCTGTTATCCAGCATCCCCAGAGTAAAGGGATTGTTGGTTATGTAAAAAGTCAGATTATTTGAAATAACCCAACAGGGTTTTCAGATACTGTGGAGCGCATGGTGGGGGGGGGGGGGGGCGTTGCAGCGACTGCACACAGAGTGGCAGCAGCTGCAGGGTGCAGCATGGAGTGGCACTCAGGGCGGTGGAGCAGTGGCAGTGCAGGGCCGTATATGTGGAGCGGCAGCAGCACAGCCACCACATATGAGCTTTCTCCCGCTCCCCTCCCCGCGTCTGACTGGAAAACAATGGTGGGGGGTGGCAGTGGTCGCATGTGAAGCAGCTGCAGGGTGGTGGGTGACAGTGGTAGGGTGGTGGGTGTTGCGTGTTAGATTTCCCCTGCCCCCTTCCCATGTCTGGCCAGCTGGCTGGAAATTCCAGTTAGTGAAGTATTCTGGTTATTTAAATGCTGGAGAGCAGGGATTTTAGTGTAGTATTTAGCACATTCATACAAATGAATAAGTATGCACATGCTTTTAAGAGTGTGAAAAGATGTGCTGAAGTCAAAGGCTAAGTACAGAGAGTCGAAAAGGCTCAGGCTGAATTGATTCAGTCTTTGCAGGTTAGTCTAAGCTGCAAAGATTGAACCAATAACCAAATGAACAGGCATTCACTTTTGATTCAAGAAACACAGCCACATGCCTGCAGTGGCTCAAGCCAGAAGCCAGAGGGCACTACAGCATGGCTCTCTGGCACATAGCTAGTAAGGGCTGTGTTGACTTCCTCTTCCTGCTGCACCTGAGGTCTGTGGGATTTTCCAAAAGCACAGCAGGACTCTGTAGGGTTACTTATTACTTGTTATTCTGGCTTACAGGTGCCTCTGGGATTTGTAGTCCACATTCACAGCCAGCACTAAGTAAGCAGGGAAGGGCAGGGCAGGCAGTTCTGTACTTGGGGGAAGGGAAGTTTAACCCCCATCCCTGGCCCTAGACCTCAACAGGAGTTTGCCTGGGTAGTGGAGGGCAGTAAGCTAGCCCTCACTGCTCCTGTTAGGAAGCAGAGGGGTGGGGCCAGCCCTGCTCTCTGGAGCAGACACAGCACAGCCCAGGGATGCAAAATACTAGGATGCTGGGGGACTAATTTAACTTGAACCAGGAAGGGATCTGGGACAGAAGTTTCATAAACTGGTTTGACCTAAATCAGTTCAGTATGATATTACATTCAACCAAGTTTAACTTAAACCAGTTTCAGCCATTTTGAAATTGTTTTATGTGCTCTGAACTTCTGTTCTGTTACAGGTTTAAACTGGTTTCTGATCACTTAAACCAGTTTATGTACAACTTCTGTCCTTAGCCCAAGAGAATGCTCAAATATGTAAAATAATGCATGTGCTTAAGATTGGTTCTAAATATATTCAGGGGCTACTTTTAGGACTACAAGCAGAAGGGGGAGAATATTGTATTCTTTTTTCTTTTCTTTCAAAATTATTTTTTCAAAAAACAAAAGAAAACATCAGTCATAATCTTTTGTCCAAGAAAATGGTAGAACATGTCAAAATATATTTTGTTTCCATCTTATAGCTTCTATTATTCTACCTGTAAATAAATCTGTTTATTTAATCTTGTACCGAATGGATGAGGTTACACAATACAACTCTTCAATAGATTCAGAGTAGAAGGAAGCTTATGCACACAAATTCCCACAGTAGGATTTGTGCAAATTTCTCTGAATGGATATCCACTTATTTGTAACACAATGGGGAACCTGTTGTTACTTTTTCCCTATTTTTATAAGATTTTTCCAAAATGCTGCTTACACACAAAGCTTTAGGAGAAAGATCTTTAAAAATCTTGTTTTGCTAGCAAATTAAAAAATTTCTTGCATTTAACTCTTGCGAAATGTGGCATCATTTCCAAGGGAGTCCCATGGGAAAAGGCAATTGTAATGATTATACATTATTGCTGCTTCTATTCAGACATTGACCATGAAAATGAATTTCATTGTAAATGTAAACAATATGAAATCAATGCAGAATAGGTTCCAAATCAAAATGAATGTTAACAAAAATCCATATATTACAGTAACTGATTTTAGATAAGTGAACATATAATCGGTTTCTCAGTATTCTGTATTGATTTCATGCTAGTTAATATTATCCCAGTCATGCATGCATTCCATAAAAGCTTGTTTGTACTGTATCTTTAGATCTAATATAACCTCTGACTACACATTAGCTGTAGCTTTACTTGTATTATCCTTTGTTACCCTTACAATCTCTGTACTTGGATTGAGTATATATTTAACAAGGCTAAAGTCCTATTGAAAACAACTTTTCATTTTGGTATCCACTGACAGTGTTGAGCTACAGAAATTATAGTGTTGGCTGCTATAAATATAGCAGTGTGTAAAATTCTTTTTTTTTATATGAAAACTTACTTCCTGAAGGACCATACATTGCCATAAACTATGCAGATATAACAATACTGAAATATTGTTGGAGCAAAGGGAGCAGTCTACAAATACTTTGCATAGTCATGAGTGGAGAGAAAATAATAGCGAAGGACAGAGAAGACAAGCTCCTACAGAATACCATATGACCTTCAGTGTTCATGCATAGCAGATGGGACTTCAATTCTTAAACCTAATCTAAAAGATGGCAGCTACTTTGCCTGCTTTGGAAGGATGAAGGACTAACATTATATGCTGAGATTTAACCTCATGTGTCCAGAAAGTTTTAAGTTTCTTACCAAACCGAAGATTTAACCCACCAAGCTATTTCTTCCAGAATTAGGTCTATTGTTAATTGGTATCATTCAAATATTTTATACACTTGTTACGATAACTATTAAACAAGCTCTCTTTCTGTTTAACTTCAAGAGACACAGACTTTGAGATATAAATAGGACTTCAAAGCCAAATGTTTATTGATGAGTATTACTCACCAGGCTGCACATGCAGCACATTTACCCTATGAAGTAGGATAATGTTTCATTTTAAATCAACATCTCACTCATTTTTTTTCAATAATTCAGACTGGGGATACTTTTTCTGACCTCAATTGTTTAAAATAATCCATCAAAGACCCCAGGAAACTTTCTGACCTGAATTTCAAATGCCTGGTTCTTCTCTTTTTTCCTTTCCTTTTCCCCTTTTGGTTTCTGGCTTTAAGGTCCATGTCATCCTTTACTAAAACAATGTTTAAGAAAATTAAAATACCACGATTCCAAGTAGAGTTGTTGGCTACAAAGGACCAACTCACGGGATCATAATGAATTCTAGTTTATTGGACGGGATGTGAAGTTACCAATAAAATCATAAATGCAAACTTTGAGTTATGGATGGTACTGGTCACCTTAGTACATACACACATACACATGCACTCACTCAAACCCATGTAGTATAGTGTGTAGTGGTTGCTGTAGTAATTGTGAGTACTGGTGTCAGTATATCTACCTATCCAAGGCCCTGGAGTGTGCTGTTGATGGTCAGCTTCCTTCAAGGTGATGTCTTCTCCAGAAGGGGGTTGTCTGCTTGTCCTTCTGTCTCAGTAAGTTGTCACAACCCAAAGTTGTGATTTTTTGTTTGTGTGCGCTTCGGCACTGCTAAATTATTTTCCCGCTAAATTGCAGCTCCTTTGCACGGTAGAGTTTTCTGCTGCAGAGGAGAACCCCGGTGCAACGGAGTATTCCCGCCAAATTTGTAGCTTTCTTTGCATGGTGCATTTCTTTTGCATCCAGGAGATGCACGGTGCAAAGGAGTTCCCGCCATTTGTATGAAGATTCATGCCACATTATTGGCCGATTCTAATACATGCACACGTGGTGGCTAGCGATTGGCTTGCTAGCCGTATAAAGAGCTTGGGTGGTTTCCGCCCAAGTTGGAGAGAGAGCAATTGGAGTTCAAGAGGGAGAGCGTGAAGATCTCTAAGCGCTGCAGATCCTTACGGACCCAACGCTTTTCTTAAAAGGCAATAGAGGCCTGATAACC
>NW_005842364.1:422668-449174 GCF_000455745.1 Alligator sinensis
GGGCAAAGAATGAATTGTCGTAGTCCTCTAACGAGGATTTAAGCGGAGCTGAACCTGGAAACTGTCCAGCCTACACCACGACCATCTTTGGTGTAAGTAAACAATCTTTAAATCAACCATTACACATCCGTGACTAATTCTAGCTCGCCACCGGTCCTCTCCGACCCCACGTGCCCGGGCTGCTGGCCACAGCCCGCGTGCGCAAAGATGGGCCCGGCTCGCCCCCAGCTCGCACATGGTGATGAGGATGGGATCGGGAGAGAACTCGCACATGGTGACCCAGGTGGGATCGGGAGAGGGCCCGCACATAAGTCAGGTGCTGGATGACAGGGAGCCACTGAGGTTCATGTTTCACTGCCTTTTATCCCTTTCTGGCAGACTTGTGTGATCCCCCAGCATCACCTTGGCTACCCAATCAGGAGGTCGCTGTCCCATGTGGGTCTTGATTAGTACCTGACAGCTGTTAGTCACAGGGGTCTCTGCCTGCTGGTACCTAAAGTTTTGGGAATCCACCCTTGACTTATTGATGTAATGGTTGTATTGGCATAGGTTACAGGAATGGTCCATAGGGTGAGTGCTCAGTTCCAGGAATCAGTTCTTTAGCTTGATTGGCTTAAAATGGAGTTCCTTTGGCTAGGGTATTGTCCACTGATGATCAGCATTCACTTGCATTCACTCAACAGATTTTATCACTTTACAATTACAGTTTCAGTACAATTTTAACAATGGTCCGGGGTATAACTTCATTCTACAGGGAGTGCATTCCTTAAGAGTTTAAAAGTATAAAATATAAAATGCCATGGTAAAGACAAGATGATGAAATATGAAAATACACTGTGAGAAATATATAAAAATGCAATGTGCGGTAGTGAGGATCAAAGGCTCCTGGGGACAGTGAGTGAGTTAGGTTAGCACAAGATATATTTACAGTGTTTGCAGTGGATATTTTAGTTCTTTTGTTTTCTTTAGTGACATTGAGCTTAATTGATATGTAGATGTAGTTTCTAGGTTTCTCTTACCGAAAGCCACTTCAGCTTTTTGGCTTGTTCTGAGTCTTGCCACACCCACGCAATGTGTGTGCTAGGTCTCCGCCAATAGTTAGAAGAAAAAGAAATATGCAAAATGAGAGGTGAGGGTGTGGGGGGTGGTAAAGGCAAAAAGGTACTTGTATTATATCCATGTCCAGAAGGGAAATGTACAAAGGGGGCGTTCTGCTACAGAGTTCTGCCTGTAAAGGGACTGTTTAAGATAAACAGCATACATATATGGTATTAAGGCATACATTGACAATATCAGTCAGATGCATAAAGAGGTGGATGGTCTAAGCTCACCAGCTAGTTATTTTGAATGATTACCTGTTTCATTAATTATCATTAAGAGCACACCAAAATAATGAGCTTTATAGAAGGATTTGAAATGAAGAGGGAGGCTAATTTCCACATCTTTATATAGCAGAGTCAAATAGACTCCACTGACACTTTTGAATACTCTCATGAAGATGTCCTTTTTCTGCGAGGGCTAATATTTTTTTAGATTAATCTAATACTCATGCATTCAGCAACTTTTTTTGTTGAGGCTCAAGTATTCAAGATCCATTGTTCTTTGAAGAAACTGTTTTAGAAAATGTTCATGGAGCAGGGTCATCATCAGAGAGTTCAAGAGATAGTTCTGGAGCAAATGTAGAAATAGGTTACAAGGAGCAGAAAATCTTGGTGGAGATGGATAGATTTTTAGAACATGTAAATGTTGAGGTCATATGAGCACTGCACTTACTACAAAAGGGAGAAACCAAGAGGATAATTCATGTGCTGAAATAAGAGCAAAAGTCAATAATAATAATTTCCAAAAGTGTCATTTTGCATGCCAATTCCATAACTTGTTTGCTTGTTTGTTATACCAGTGGAGACTGTCATTTGACAGTCAAGCAGCTTGTCTGTGAAGTTTGTTATTACATGTCTTTAATAATTTGTTAGGAGGAAGAGAGAGGATGCTACAGGCAATGTGAACTGAAGAACAACAACAAACATCAGCTTTGAGCAAGCCTTTTTTATGATTTCTTTTGAAAAATCGTGTTACCACAGACTTCTTTTTAAAATAGGTAATTTTTTATAAGAAACCCTGGTTACCCATGATAAAACATACTCTGACGAGGTCTCTGTAATCCCACATGGCTATATAAAAAGGCAAATTTTCAGATTTCTGTTGAAAGAAAAGTTCATCAAAACATGCTTCCTCCAAACTATAAAGATTTTTCTGTTTTTGAGAAACAGAAAAACCCTGCTTTCAAAAAGGAACAGATCTCAGTAAAGGTAAAAATGGTTACTTTTCAACCTCAAAATATGTCTACAAGAAAATGATGATGATGAGTATAGGTCCAAGTAGAACAGAGTTCAGTTAGGGACGAAAGACAGCAACACTCAGTTTTTCCATGCCATCTTCGAAATCCTCCATCCTTTTCACCTGCTAGTAGTACCAGTCTCCTTTTCTCTTTTGTATTTGACTTTTTAATTTTTTATTACCTTTTTCTTTGATACTTACCTTTTGTGTCTGTCCACTACTCTCGATCATAGGAAGTGTGTGTTCCCCAGGAGTTTGTTCCATGAATTATGGAACTAATAATACTGTCACAACATGCCTATAGGTTGGAAGGCTGTTCCTTTCCTAATGCAGATTCATTCATTCCTGGATTCTCCCCACTGATAGCTGCCTTGAGGAAGAAAGGGAGATGAATAGCTGCTTTCCAGAGATATGCTTTCTAAAGATTACCCCTGTCAAAAGCTCATACCCGTCCAAAACCAAATATTTTAGCTTTGTCCATCTTCAGCAGACTCAGAACAGTTACTAAAGACACACACTTCACATTTAGAAGCTTATCTTTGCAACCCTAATTGATAGAAACTCTACAAAAGGTAAAAACATGCAAAATAGGGGGAGCAATAACAGGAAAAGGGATGATAACTATGATGTCCATCACACCTTATTTCTGCAGAGTTCTATCAGGGACTAGAAGGCCATTCCAGATGTAAGGGGCAAAGTTTTGAAGATGGATATGGGGAAGAGATACAAAGGATGCAATCCAAGGGAAAGCACTGGAATATCAGGGGAGAAAGTTCATCTTCAACTAATAGCTCCGCCATGAATATTAGCCATGATCTATATGGTGGAGGGTTGTTGCTTGTGATTTACTGACAGGAAAAAAAAAAAAAGCCAAAGAAAAATGTTAGGTTTATGGACTTGAGAACAAATACAATTTCTCTATTAGTTAAAAAGCAAAATTTGGTTTCTTTAAAAAGATGGGGGAATGTGTTTTGGACTGAGATCAAGTATAGAATAAAAAGCTATAGTCCAAAAACAAACAAGCAACCCCCACCTACACACACACATTTTCAGAAACCTATACATAATTGGGGTTAATACTGGAAACTGAGTTACAAACTTAACTACAACGTTCACTAACGGAAATAAAATATGGTAAAGTGGAACATTTTTACCGTAGTGTTAGTAGAGCTATTCACAGTTGCATACTTTGCTTT
Organism: Alligator sinensis; assembly: GCF_000455745.1. Taxonomy (NCBI): domain Eukaryota; kingdom Metazoa; phylum Chordata; order Crocodylia; family Alligatoridae; genus Alligator; species Alligator sinensis. Next base: position 426,202 of record NW_005842364.1, read on the forward strand.
TCACATGCAAACTATTTCTATGAAACTACTCAAAGAGTAAACAAATATGTACATGCTGTATGTCAATCGTTTAATTTGTCATGATTGTAGAATACCTCATCAGTAGAGTGAATACATCAGTAATGAAAACATTATCTGTCATTCAGGGATTTCAAATACTTGATAGGTGTTCCATCTGATAGTTCAAGTTTAACATCAGAGATTAATATGTGAATGAATAAAGTGAAGACATTTTAAAGACAGGGAACAAGTTAGCACATTGGGAAGAAAAGAGGAAACAGTGGCAAGGTACAGCCACAGCATCAGAAACAAAAAGAACCCCATGTTTGCAGACTGAATACACTATTTTCAATAATTGATTTAATAAGGAATATATAAGATATATCAATTTCATGTACAGTAGGAGTGCAACACCATGGTGAGGCTTTTTATTTGAAATAGAACAAAGGGTTAGAATTGTTTCTTCTGTATCCAGATATAAAATAAACAGTCTTCCATGAATCATGATAATAAATCCCTTAAACTGCTGGCACAATGTTGCCTCTAGACTTGCAGGCAAAACACTAACATAGCTGGTTAATCTATCCATGAGAGAGTTTTTTTAAAATTATCTATTGCTGTACTAGATTAGGAGTCCAATTCACTACTGTTGCAGGAAAAAGAATAGTCCAGTGAAACATGTTCTTCCTAGTTGAGTGAACTAGTATACATGGGCCTTTGTACATGCCACAAAATTGGCCTTTAAAGCAACTTTAATACCCTTTTGCACCACTTTAATGGTGCTGCTGTTTACACAGTCAGCGACATATTGCAAGTTAAATGACTTTGAAACATAGCAAAATAAAACATGTCTGAGGTGTTTTAGTTTGCTACCTTAGTAGCCACTGAGGGAAGCACCAGGCTCCTTTCAGCTCAGGGGCTGTACAGGCAGCCAAGCAGCAGCCTGTGCAGGTAGGCTCCACTAAAGGGGAAAAAAAAATCAGCAGCGAGCCTGATATTTTTTCCTATTTTTATTCTCCAGAGCCTGCATGCCTGCCTGAGCTGCACGGGGGCTAGGTGCTGCAGTGCCTCCCAGGACCACTTGGGCTGGGTGCCACCTGAGGGGCACCACTGTGGAGGGAGGCACCAGTCCCCACCCCCACCTCCCCCCACAACTCAGGGACTGCTCAGCCCACCGGCAGGTCACCCTACCCCCCACCACTGTTGAAGCAGGTAAGGGTTGGGCCCGACCCTTGCATACACACCACAGGGGTTTACTTTGGTTTAAATTGAAGCAGGATTTTTAAAAACCCACTGCTTCAATTTAGGGAGAATTAAACTAAAGTAAACCCCTGTGGTGTGTACAAGCAGCCAATGATTCTACTAGACAACCACTGGCAAGAACTGAAAGAAACAAACATGCAAATCCTGAATTAAAATGGTAATTGGTCCCCATTTAGTAGAAGCCGTTAGATAATAACATTTTGATTATATTATTTTTTTCATGGGACAGTAACGTAAGAATACCAGAAGAAGATGCAGTCTTTGTTATGGAATATCTACCATCCAATTCTTGGATCCTTCAGTCCTTTTCCACATGAATAATTCCATTGGGTCAAATCCTTAAATCTTTATTCAGGCAAAATGCTTGTGAATGTCAGTGGAAGTTTTGTCTGCATAATTTCAAGTTTTGGCTCAATGACTGCCCACATAATTGAGAAGAACAGCACTTTCATGAGTGAAGGTTGTATATTCAGCCTCCAAGCAATCTTTAATCAGGTTCAATGGGGCAAGGAAAAAAGGGATACAGTACAAAATGAAATGATATGGATTATTCTAGATGGCTAAACAGCTATTTAAGAATTGAGGTTTACAGGGTGGCATCTAAGTAGCACTGTCAATGACAACAACAACAACAACAACATCATTAAAAGCCCAATTCAGTTCATGTACAACTACGGTATGTGCCTTGCTGCATTGCTAATATCTTAGCTTCAGGGATGTAATTAGTTAATAAAAGGAAAATAGTCCAATCTTGGATTTGCTGGTGAAGCTTGTTCACTAATGAAGTATTCCAAGGGCATCTTATCACTAGTGCAGAGTTCATTAGCTAAGCCTTTTTGGGTGTGTTTACACGTCACCCTATAGCAATGTAGCAACACACTATGGTGACGTAGTGATCATGCAAGTCTACATTGTATCAGCAGCTACTTTTCTGTAGTGGCACGCTCTCCAGTTTTAGCGTGCTGCTACGGTGAAGCAGCAGCAAAAACTAACTGTGCACATGGCACAATACGGGCTGTGCTTTTGTACTTGCAAAAGAATTTTCAACAGTGAAGTACCAAAGCATGGCAGAGTAACAATGTCGCCATATGGTGACATGTAGAGGCACCCTTTACCCACAACTTAAATCTCAAACTGAAAGGCTACTGCATAGTGCAATGAGATTCAAAGGACCTTGTTACATGGTAATTTTGTGTGGCCCCCGGATGTTTTAACACCTGGATTATCCATACATTAACATATGAAACTAATTTTAAGCACCCATTGGGTGCATTGGGTGCATGGGACACTTTACTGCACATTAGACTAATCTAATGTGTGTGGCACTTACTACACATTAGTCTAATGTGCTGTTTGCTAATACCAACATGTATAGGTACTAGAAAAATGGTGTATTAACTAATACACAGTAGCACATGTGTAGAGGCTGATGTCAGGTGCAAATTGCATCCAGTCATTTGCACCAGCACAGGGCCAGCCTCCTGCTTCATGCAGAACCACGACTAGTCATTTGTGCAGCCACATGGCAGGGACAGCTTGTCGGCTGTTCCAAGCTGGCCTCCAGACCCCTGCCAGCATCTGCCTGCCCACTGGGCACAGTATCCCACCAGTGCAGGCACATGCCAGGCACTGCAGTCCCACAGACCATAGCTCTGCCTCCTAGGATCCATGACAGCAGCTGCTTGCCCCATGGGCTCCCTGTTCCATCACTGCAGGAATATGCTGGACCCTGCAGTCCTTTAGATGCTGGCTGTGCCCCCCATGACTCTGCACAGGCAGAGTCTGTCTCCTGGGCACCATGTCCCACCCTAGTGAGCATGCACCACATGCCATCTGTATCTGAAGCCCTGGCCTTACCTCTGAATGTTTCTGGCAGCACGTGCCACGTCGGCCTCCCCAACTCTGGAGACAACAGCCTGGGAGCCAAACTTAATGGAGCATGAGAATGTGGACCTCATCACAGTCTGGGGTGATTTGGAAGTCCAGAGGCAGTTTGGTCAGGTCACCTGAGCTGTGGCCTGGGTCAATGCACACATGTACACAGCCACGGCAGAGTGGGAGTGAAGTCACCAGTGCTCTGTCCACCAGTGCTGCATGAAGGTCAAGACCCTGTGGGCCCATTGGGACTGAGTCAGGGACTATAATCATCAGTCCAGGGTGGCCCCCAGCTTCATGTCCTTCATGCAGCAGCTGAACAAGATTTGGGGCCTGACAGACCCTGGTGAACCCTGCTATGTCTCTTTCAGCATGGATGAAGACCCCATGGGTAGCCTGGGTCAACACCTGGCCTGCCAACTCTACCAACACACCCCAAATGAGGAAAACAGGCTGGGGATCATCCCAGCAGCAAGGAGCTCCAGCTCCTCACTGGAGGGAGGCATGGCCCGGGTGGCCAGGGACTGTGTCTCCATGTCCTGGGACACTGCAGGCAGCAAGACCACCTCACACAGTCAGGGACCAAGTCTGTCCACCAGGAGTGCCTGCAACACCTGTCCAGTAGGCCCTGCACATGAAGAAGTACTGGGGGCAAAGGGGTGCCATGGCCACCCATGCCTCTGCCAGCTCAGCCACCTGCCACCAAGCAGCATGCCTACAGCCAGGGGCCCTGCATGATGGGGAGGGTTGGGGAGTCCCCCCTCCTCCCCTCCCCTTTCCTCCTCACCCTTGCTGGCTAAGCTCCCCCCTGCCCACTGGAGTTCCCCCACCCAACACACAGGGAGGTGGGAGACATTTTAGAACCTTATTGAGCAGCCAGCATGCTCTCATCTAGGCAGCCAGGGGCCTGTCACAAGCAGAGGAACTTTTCAATGGCAGCAGCAGTCTTCTCAGCTGCAGTGGTCAGGCACTTGCCATGTAGGCAGAGATACCATTCCAGGCAGTGGCACGTGTTGCAGTGAAGCATGGGCTTGCCTGGGGCAATGTCAAAGCTCAGGGATCCATGACAGGTTCTCAGCTGTGCCCAGAGCACCATGGTATTCAACGGCAGCAAGGAAGAGTGGGTTAGGCACCCCTCGGTGCATTCAAACAGCTCATTGTGGCATGCACAGGTGACTCTGACCAGAGGCATCCTTGCAGCACAGGACATGTGCAACAGGGGATTGGCTTGGGCTGCCTCTCATGAGGCCATGAGGTGGGGGTTGTCATCAGCTCCACATTCCAACTGGGTGGGAGCCCCTCATCTGCAGAACCTAAGCATAGTAGGCCCAACAGCATGGAAGCAAACAGCCTGGCCTGAAGGGAGGAGAAGGGGGGAAGAGAACTTGCCCTGCAGTTGCTGTGGCAGCTGCCAGCAGAAGCCAGCCCTGGCCCAGCCTGGGTAGGGGATGGGGAAGGCAGGCTGCCTGAAGCAAGCAGCATGTGACCTGCCTGCCTTAACTGTGGAAGCTTGGATGGAAGGCTCGGCTGACATCTACCTGTGGAAGGGCCCACCAGCCAATTTAACATGGTCCCTGAGCACCTGTGCATGCACCACCCCTGAACTGAGGCAGGGCTCTGTACAGCACTTCAGTACAGTGTATGTCATCTCTGAAATTTTGCAAACTCTCACAAAGTGCCTCTCTGTCCTTTCTTTGCAGGTCCAGAAGCTGCATACAGAGGATAACCACCTGCAGGTAGTGGAGATGTGGCTGCAAGGACACTACCACTGTCAGTCAGTGCCCTCTGCACGCACTGCCTCTGCCAGTGCTGGACCCAGGACTGCAATGTGCAGCTGGACCAGCTGGTGACTCCAGTGGAGGAGTGGCTCATGGGCTCTCAGGCCTGGTGACCCCAGCACCTGGAGAGGGAGCACAGGAGAGACTGGACACACCTTGCCCTGGAGGAGAGGCACATTTTGTTCCTGGAGAGGCTGGTTGAGGCCCAGGACCAGCAGGTGGCTCAGGCAGTGGAAGTGATGGAGGAAGACTACCAGGTCTTTGACACCATCCTGGCCCTGGCACTCACCTTTGTGCTGCCTGATGCCCATCCCCCATCCCCATCCCCTCCTGGGTACTGGCAGCCACCTGCAGCCCAGTGCCAAGTCCCCAGTGGGCTTGGAAAGAGGTGCAGCACCACCTGCACTGGCCAGGGTCTCCTGCCCCAGATCCTGAGCCTAGTTTCACAGCAGCCTGGCCCCCTACCTGGGTTGCTGCTCATGCACACACCATGCAGCCCCTGAGCAGGTGCTGGCTACAGGTAGGCCAGCTCCACATGGGGGCTCTGCTGGCCCTAGCCCCATTGAGGAGGAGGAGCATGCTGAATGGGCTGCACAGTGTCTCCCAGGCCAGCCCCCAGCCTGCTGAGCCTTGCCATACTATCCACACCTACAGGAGTAGGGCCAAAGGCTAAATTACCAGGCATCTTTCTGTGGGCTCCACACCATAGACTCCTCCACCCCACTATTCCCCCCATCAGTTCACAAACCAGACATTGTACATAGTTGCATTGGAAGTGGGTCTTTTATGGTGGTGCACATTGGAGTTAGGGAAGGGTCTGTTGTTGGGAGGGAGGGAGAGAGTGTGCTGCTGCTGGGGTGGGAGGGGGTTGTTGTATAGTGGAGGGAAATAAAGTTTGGCATTTCTTGCAAACTGTCCATAGTGTTTGTTTTCATGGGTGGTATTTTGTATCCAAGCCTGACCCTGGAGCTTCCTGCCAACCACTCTAGGTGTAACAGGCCCCAATAATTCAATCTTTAGAATATGTTAGTCGTCCTTAGGCTCCTGGCAGATGTTAAAACAATGATGTGATTCGGATCAGAAAAATGTTATGCCCCATCCCAAAAACTGTGCCTCCTGCCATGACAGATGTATAAGGCAGAGGTGTGATCTTTAGTATGGGACATTACATTCCTCCAATTTCAACTATACCACCAATGAACTGGCCCTAGCTTGATCCTACAGATTAGGCAAGGGGAAGCTCTGTACCAGACTCAAATATTCTCTGTCTCCAACAGGTCCCAGATGCATTGTTTCAGGAATGTGTCTGATTGTTGGACTCAGCCTAACAGTCCTGGGTCTTGTTCAGGACCCAGGCCCATCTGGAGTGGATCCAACTATCTGTTGATTGTTGGACCCAGCCTCAATAGGCCATGGTGCAGTTTGAGACCTCAGGCTTTTAGGGCTGGGTCTGACTATCAGCTGGTTGTTGGATATGGCCTCAAAAGTCAGTTCAAAATCTAGTCTGACAGTCAGTTGATTGTTGGCCAGGCCCAGGGACAGCTCAGCTGCACATATTGGCTTTAGAAGTTGTGAGGTACGAGAACTTGGGATTAGGAAGCCTTTCCAGAATCCCAGGGTCTCTATGACTCAGGACATCTAAAGAAATGGGTTTAGCCCATCTTTAGCAACCTGGCAATTTAAAACGCCAAGTCTGCTGCACTCAGGGGTTGCCAAGTTTCAGGCAGTTGGAACCCCTCAGTTCCCCTCATCAGGAAGCCTTGTAACCCACTCTCCCAGCAACTAATTTTCAGCATTGGGACCACAGCTGTCCCAGTCCCAATGCTGACCCCTGGCCCCATGTTGATGCTTATAATTAGCTCATGTCAGCATTGGCATGGGAGTGGTACATGTTCAATTTATGGTGCCCTATCAACAAGCCACAAAGTTGTTCCACATTCATATTTTGTGGAACATCTTTGTGGTTGATTTGCCACTTTATGGCATCATAAATCAGTTGTATGTGTTGCACTGTTAGTATTTATGGCGTGATTAATGCATTAATTGTACCATAACAGTAACATGTACCAAGGGTCTTAGTTATCTTTCAATTTTGCTTTTCAGTAAAGACTTTTTGTAGTAACTACTAACCTTGTACTTTTAAAAAAATCATGGTAAGTATCTTTAAAGCAGGAATATAATACTTACATTGGTTTTCTAGGATGTTTTGTCTTACGTCCAGCAACTATTTAACCCATATATCCCATAACCATTATGTTCTTTGATAGAAGAAAGTACCTGTCTTTCTTCAAGAGGAGGTTGGATATGTACCTAGCTGGAGTCATCTAGACCCAGCCCTCTTTCCTGCCTATGCAGGGGGTTGGACTCAATGATCTATTGAGGTCCATTCTGACCCTAACATCTATGAATCTATGAATCTATAAACCTGCCTGCTTCCATTTTTTAAATAAAGGACTTAAGGACTCCTTGAGGGTGATCTTTCAAGGGCAATATTTACCATGGCTTCTTAATGGGTTTTGGGGTGACTTGAGTCTAATCCTTGAGCCACAGGTCCCTCCAGAGAAGTTGCAGGACCTTCTGAATGGCAGAGTAGGGCATAATTTGGGATGTCCCTTTTTCCTTCCTCTGTGCTTTCTTCTGTACTTTGGGGGCAAGATACTTTACCTTGAAATGGGATACCAATTGATTGAGGTTGCAGCACCACTGGAGTCAGCAGCCAGAACCTCCCAGCTCTTGGTGTTCACAGGTGGTATAGCCAATGGATTCAGCACAGGCCACAGGGACAGTGATTTTAAACACCTTCCAGAGTTCCTTCGTTTGTGGGCAGGGCAGAGAGATCCTTAAAGATCCTTGAGCCTTGAAGATATTTGGACATGGGTAGAGTCTTGAAGATATTATTCACATTGCTTTTGGCTGCTTTCAGTGTTTGAGTTTCATAATGGATATGACAAGATGATGGTCTGTCTGGTAGTCACTGGTTTCTCGAATGGCTTGTCTGATATGCATATCCGTTCCATTGTGGACTCTAACAATAACACAGTTGAAGAGGTACCAATGCTTATACCAAGGGTGTCCCCAGATAGTCTTGTATTTGTCATTCCATCTGGTATTCATAATGATAAGACCATGCTCTGTTCATTTCTTCAGGAGAACAAGTTGGTTTTCCCTACTCCTCCCTTCCAGTGGTGCCACTCAGAGTTCCCAGTTATGCCTGACTCTGGCTTGAAGTCACCAAGGAAAACAATCTTGTCCTCCTTCTGAACATGGTCAGGGTTGGAGTAAAATTGTTCTTTGACATCATCAGCAGCATCGAGTGCTGGGGTGTATGCACTCATGACAATAGCATACTGGTTGTTGCTGAGCTTAAGACAGAGCATCTCTCTCTAGCACTGAGTTTGGCATCTAAACCTAGGATAGGGGCCAGATTAAAGTCACATGCAAGTCCTCAGTATTTTCTCAACATTGATGTTTCTTGTGTATCAGCATCCCCGTGCTTAAAAAATGGCAGTGGGGGGTGCTTGAACTAAAGCTTGTTTGATGAGCTTTAGTTCAAGCGCTCCCACTGCCATTTTTAAGTGAAGGGATGCTGATACACAAGATACAGGAAACTGCTGGAGTTCAGCAACTTCCATACTTCAGCAGACTCAATTCTGCTTTGATGAGCTGGAATTCCAGCATGTTGGAGCAGCCTCTGTGCTTGTGTATAGGTGCTTGTCTTGCCTATCAGTTGAGCTTTAGTTAAAGCACTCCCACTGCCATTTTGAAGTGCAGGACAATGAATACACAAGATGCTGTGGGCACTTTAATTAGAGCCACTCTCAGAACCATTCTAATTAAAGCACCCCCCTCCTCCATCCCTGGATCACATGTAAAGATGCCCCATGATACCAAACTGACCCATAAATCATGAACTTAGAGTGAAGGATCTCATCTACTGAGGTGGAAAGGAAGGGTTGCCTTGAGCCCTTGATATAACAGAAGGTAGTTGTGCTATTGCTCAAACATCTCAGAATGCATTCCTCAAAATATTGCAATATCAAATATCAGAAATCAAAATGCAAATACAAAAAAAAAAATTGTGTCATTCCAAAAAACTTCTGTAGGGTTACAACCAGAGCTCTACACGCTGTACCTGGCTGCATGGTCCAGCTACAAAACCATGACTCCAGCTGCAGTGAAAAAACTTCAAAGTAGGGTCTGGTAGACTCACCTACCAGGGAAAATATGAAAGACTGGTATTCCAGTGGACTTTTCTTTTATTGTTTTCTTTTCAGTATTCTTTTCTTTTATTGTTGCCATTTAAGTAGCTTGCTTCTCAGGGACAGGGTCTTGTACATTTGATCCATTAAGTTATTTTGTTACAGCATCTCAGATGTGACTAATCTTTTAGAATACAATAGAACAAATCCTTGACTAGAATATAAAACCTTACCAGTACCTTATATAGAAGTTTATTTTAACCTTTTCTTTAAGCTTTTCATTTACTTTTGTTTTAGCACTTAAATTGCCTTTAAACTATCCTGATCTTTCCTAAGATCTTTTAGATAAGTTGGGAAAAATCCATCTATACCCAGACCCAGTGACTTTTAATATCAGCTAGGGCTAGATGTTAACAAGTTTTTCTTAACTGCAGCTGAAAACACTTTGAAAAAAAACAAAAATAAAACCTGAACTAAAAACAACAACAAACCTTTTGGCTAGAAAATACCATATTTCTCAGTAATATCTGAGGAAAAATGAAAAGGGAGGTCCAAAAGTTAAGATTTTTTTTCCACTTCTCATATTTTAGTGTCTTCCCCATTTGTCCCATATATTCACCTTTTCATACTGAGTATTTTTTTTTAAACACAGTGCTTCATCAACTATTCTGGAATTTATAGAAACTCATAGTCAGTAGGCCTGTACAATGTGACTAGTATTCGCTTTGGATTTGGATTCAGCTGATTTGGGGGACAGCGATTTGATTTGGTGATTCGAATCGATTCAGACCAAATCTGATTTGGAGATTCGGCTGCTGCTGAATCCCTGAATTACTTAGGCCAGGCCCACCCCCGCCCATTCTCCCAGCCCAGCAATGGCTGCCTGCCCACCCCAGCTCCCAGCACTTGGGGAAAAAAAAGCCCTGACTCACTGGGTGCTGCTGGGTGAGGGGCGATCCCCACTGCCCCCACTGCCCCATGCTGCATGGGGGTGCTCTGAATGAGCCCCCTGGACCCCTCCCACTCCTCTAGTATCCCCACATGGCTGCCCTGCCTGCTGCAGCTCCGGTCCTTTAAGAAAAAAGAAACCAAGAAAACCCCCCAGACTCACCATACCTGCTGGCGGGGGGTGATCCCTGCTGCCCCCCACCACATGGGGGACTCTGTATGAGCCCCCGCAAAGCCCTGAGGCTGCTGCAGGAGTGGTGACTCCTGGGGTTTTCCTTGGGGTTTATTTTTTCTTAAAGGGCCAGAGCTGGGGCAGGCGGGGCAGCCATGGTGGGGCAGGAGGAGCGGCAGGGGGTCAGGGGGGCTCGTGCAGAGCCCCTCATGCAGCGTGGGGCAGTGGGGGGCAGCAGGGTTTGCCTCCCTGCCTGACAGCACCCAGTGAGTGTGGGCTTTTTTTTAAAGCACCGGGAGCTGGGGGGATCCCCCTACTTACCGGCATGGAATCTGGCTCCAGCTTCCTGCTGCAGCAGGTGGGGACTGTCTGAATCATTGAAGCTCTCCAAATCTTTTCTGAAGATTTGGAGAGCTTCAAATTGATTCAGACCTTTTAATTGGTCCCCTGATTTGATTTGGATTTGGAGATTCGGCCGCCGAATCGAGCCGAATCTCCTCCAAATCAAATCACCACCCAAAGCTTTGCACAGGCCTAATAGTCAGTCGCCAAACAATAGCATCTTAGCTTCTCATATTAAGAACTATGATGCAGGAATTGGTATGAGAGAAAATAACATCTTCTCAGTTCCAAATAAAAATTATAGAAAATGTATACCAGAAATTCTTCCATTTTCCCCACACATATATTCCAGAGAGCACTGTAATTGTACACAGAAAACATTAAAACCTAGCATAAAAAGAGTACAATTTATGTTTTCAAACTACCATTATTTTGTGCCCTTTTTATTATGTTTGGTCCCATTTCACAACACAGCTATTGAATTCTATTTGATATTGTTACTGTGTTTGGTTTTGCCTTCACAATGCAGCAGGTTGGGGTTTGATTTCAATTGTATGGCTCATGATGAATATCCATTTTTTATATTGTTATAACACTAGAGGAATCAACACAAACACTTTTCACTACACACAACAGAGTGTATGATTTCCTTTCTCCTATTCTTTTGAAATCATATTTTTTTCTTATCATTTATTTTAACAAGAGGAAGTTCAAGTTAAATATTATTTTACTTAGTGCCAATATAGGAGCAAGGGTAGGAAACAATTCAAAACTGCTGGTGACGCCCCAGAGAAAACTCTGAAAAACATTTTGTTTGGAAACAATTCTACAAAATGATTGATAGAGTTTCAGAGCCAAACATCAATCAGCCAGAAAGAAACTGCCCCCCCTGTTATGGCCTCATGGGAATGTGCTGTATTCTGTGGGAATCTTTGGGTGAGAAATTGTTTACCTACACCAAGAGTTTACAGTCAGACCATATGATCAGTATGCCCCCTGCAATCATTCCCGTGAACCCAACTGCCAATAAACAATTTATCAAATGAGTTTCACTGGGTTTTTTTCTCCTCATGCACTGTCCTCAAATCCATTTGAAATCCAAAATTGATTCATTATTTGCCAGATGATTCTCACAAATGCTCCTTGTTATATAGCTTGGCTACAAGTACTTCACTGGAAGTAGCAAACAAACAATACTGAGCCTGTGCAATATGCCTGGTTCACCTGTTGATCCCTGACTGGGTGACTAACTCTTTGCATCTGATTTTTTTTTAATGCAAAAGCTCATAGAGGGCAACATTGAAACAGTTCACTATTTACTTTTTCTGTAAACATTTCTGTCAGTAACAGTTATGAGTTCTGCAGAATACTTGTTTAATAACTCCACAAATGGGAATCAAACAAAATCAGGGAATTCATTTATAAATTCAAACAATTGTTTGTAGAACATTTTTAGTAGGATTTGCTCAGCTCAACAGGTTTATGAAAAGAGGAATCCTATTTTAGTACAAAAGTTTTCCACAAGAAAGATAACACATTTTTAAAAAGAGGTGTTTCAGTCCTGGCAATTATAGGATGATGTGCATAATGGACGATTTATTGATTTTCTTTAGCTACAGTCAGATATAAATTGCTGAATATTATTATAATCCCACCTTCGCATGATAATTATTTCACAATAATTGTCTGAATAAATATGATAAAATATCATATATATTCATATTTACATTTTTAAGATCTCATAGAAAATCTAAAAATCATGAAATAAGGTTTTTTTTCCCCCGTGACCAAATGTTCACACTGAACTGTTAGATATGAAAACTGCTGAAGAAAGTTCTATATGGAAAAAAAAAGAGTGTACTAGTGTACTGTACTTAAAAAAAAAGGAAAGTAAAATGACACACACTTTTAACTATCATAGAATTTCTTACTAAAAAGGGTTACACTTCATTATGAACTAACCACTTTCCAAATGTACTACTGGGTCAAAATGTACTAATATCAAACAATCTTATATCAGTCAAAACTAATTTGTATTTTTTCTATATAGTATATATTACTATTAAAATGACTAAAGTTGTATTTGATATTTTAAGCCACTTCTGAGAATGGTATATTTTCAGTATTATTCCAAAATGAACATTTGCTGTTAAGTTTTAAGTCTCTGAAAAGAAACATTAATAATAAAAAAAACTGACACCACTTGAAGTACAACAGAACAAACTGCCTTGAAAATTCCAAATGCTAGATTTTTAACTACACCTTAAATTTTATGCTGCTTTGACATAAGACTATGTCATCCATGTATAAATGTGCATTTGACTTATGACAAGTCACGTCCCATAGTAGATGATTTATCAAATAAGCGTATCACTAGGTTTAGTATTAAACCCTTAGGGATCCCTAAGGAAATAAATGTACTGCTTATTCTGGAAAGCACTGAACCACAAAAAATATGCTGCAATGATATTAAGGATCTAATTTAAACCCAAAGAAGCAAATAAAATGTTGAGTTAAAGCTTAAAATTCACCATTAACTATACCTGTCAACTATACATTTTCTGAGACAGAGATTAGTTGTTATCAAAGTCAGCTACTGAAGACAAAGAATGTCACATGACAACAGCAAAGAATGAGAGAAAGTGTTATTTTTCACTCTTCACAAGGAATTTTATAAAATGTAATAAAAAATGTGGCATCATTTCAGAAATTCCTTTTCTTGTCCCTCTCTTGTTGTTAGAAAGCCTTTCCCCTGCTTGTATTTCTATGCAGATTTGTAGCAAATCAAATAAATGCACACTCTCAAAATGAAGGAGAGCAGACAAGCAAATAAATTGTTTTATAAGTTTAAAATTAAACTGCACTCAACAGCAATCTCTCATAAATAATAGAGTATTTCATGATGATGCAAGCCACATACCATCCTTCCATAGCATGCTGTCTCTTAAGATGGCTCTCTTCTGGCTGCTGGATGCAGAAGAGAGTGGGCCAGTGGGTCATGTTCCCTTTATCATCTCTTTTCTTCTTTTGGGAGTCTAAAATCAAACTGCCAGATCACCTCCACATTAAGCACTTCCTCAGTTGCAGTTAATGTCAAAATTCCCACTGACTTCCATCAAGCAAAGACTTCACCTTCTAAACATTAGTGCCCAAAATGAAAGAATATGGATTGTTTCTAATTAACTCAGTGAGGTGAAAAAGGGAATATTGATGTATGTGAATATAGAACAACCTGAAACACTACTTTTGAGTATCATCATTTTTACCAGTTGTAGTCAGCTGCATTGGATGTGGTTTTATACAAGCCATTTCTACTCCCAGAGTTCTTATAGCAGGGTCGGGCAATTATTTTGGGAAGAGGGCCACTTACCGAGTTTTGGCACACAATCAAGGGCCACATGGGTAGCCCCACCCCTTGAAAGGTGCTCTGCTCCCTGGTTGCCATAGCGTGACTGAAAGTCCCACTCCTTAACGCCTGACCTTTGCCACCAGAAGTCCCTCCCCCTGCTCCTGCCCCTGGAAGTACTCCTTGCAGCAAGGGGTTTTGCCATCTCAGTATTAGAAAAATACCATATTATATTCTAAAGAGTGAACATGTACAACATTCATTAATTTGATTTAAAAAATATTTTTGTCCTGATTTACATGTGTTTGTGTAGTGTACGTAGAGGTGACTGCCCAATAGCTTAAAAGGAAGCCTTACACTTGTATATTGTGATGGGGTGGGGGACATGTGAGGGGGTATAGGTTTGTGGGGAGCTGTGGGTGTGGGTGGGTATGGGGTTTGTAGGGGAATATGTATGGGGTATGGGTGCATGTCTGTGGTGGCATGGGTGTGTGGGGCTCATCCTATTAACACACACACACACACACACACACACACACACACACACACACACACAGTCCCTGCACACACACACACACACACACACTCCTGGCCCCAAAGTACTGGTGCAGGCCCAGTGCTCCTATGGTCTGGTGATACAGCCAGGAGCCACATGGTGCTGAAGAGGCCAGCAGTGGGCAGGGAAACAGAGAAATGGCAGCTACAGGTGTGGGGAGTGGCAGCGTTCTTATTTGAATTTCCTCTCTGGTGGAGGGAGGCAGGAACAGCCCCAGGGTCCCAGGCCAGAAGGCTTTGCTAGGCAGAGGCTTCTGGTTGGGGTGGGGTGGGGTGAAGTGGGCGGGGCTGGGCAGACCTTGCTGCTGAGCAACTTAGTCCTGCTTCCGGAGTCTCCTGGGTCCTATTGCCCCTGGGTCCTGTCATCTTTGACAGGCAGCTAGGAGCAGATAAATATTAATTTTCTACATTGTTAGGGACCCCATGGACTGGATAGAATGGCCCAGTGGGCCAGATATGGCCCACAGGCTGCATTTTTCACACCCCTACCTTATAGGAACCTGACACATTTTGTGCCAGAACTATGTATTAGGTGCCAAAAATGGGATGAATTACTAGATGCTATATATTAAATGCCATATAATGGGATCCATAAAAGTCAGCTTTCTAAGAAAGGTGTTATCAATAAGTAGCCAATCAAATAATACTGAGAGAAGGATATCTTTAATCCCTCCCTTCTCCAGGGACAATAGATGAGAGAGGGGAAACCCCCTCCACTCAAGTATCAACCCAGGACCTTCTCCTGAAAATAGATGTCTATGCCATACATTTCAAAAAGTGAGTAGGGATCATATTCATGTCTTTCAAAACATAGCCTCCCCCTACCATGTTTAAATCCAGGGTGAGACTATTCATATAAACCTGTGACTCTGCTATTGCAATTCTTCCCTCTGCTTGAAGGGATGCAAACCTGAATCTTCTACCAAGCTGGAGGATGTCCTAAATTCCCAGGCTATTGGCAAGTCTGGGGTGGAGCACTCTCAGCCTGCCTCAACTTGATGCTGTTCCCTTTGGCCCAAAATAATTCAGCGGATTAGCAAGACAATATTTCTCACCTGATTAACAGTTCATGCACATGGGATAGAGAAGCCTTTGATTGTTTATATAACATGTATGTAAAAACTGTTTCCTGAAAAATCCATTAATGGGCAGCACAAACTAGAGCCCTCCCTAACTATGCCTCTTCTGGAAGATTGAGTGTGGCCTAACCAGTATGCCAGAGAGTTGTGGTACCTCTCCTGGGCCCACAAACTCTTAAATTGTGTTTTGCAGCGTAGAAGATTCTCAAAAGGAGGGATAGCAAGTGTTTTCACACCTAGTAGACTCTCACGGTTACAGTACTTGCATCAAGAAAAATTTATGTGTTTGAGTCCCTTCAGGCAAAGGAGTGATTTATACTCCAGACTGAGTGAGTGCAGACATCACTGAGCTATTGCATATAAAAGGAGATAGCATGACAACTACCATTTTCTCCTCTGACTCTTGCATTCTGTGTGTATCCTGGTTTGATGCGATCTGAGAATGCCTACCAGACTGAGCACCTTCTTCCCCTGGGGAGTAACTAACATGATTAAGGTGTGACCTAGATGCCAAACTGTTCAGTCCCATCCAGTAGTGCAGAAGTTTAACATTATTTCATAGAAGATCATGAATAGATCTGAGCAAGGTTTTTCAGGACTGCAACTTTGGGTTTAAACAACTAAATTCTGATGAAAACCATTCCTGAAACTAGCCCTTAGTCTCTCTGAGCTAATGTTCCCTGAAGAAATAGCAGTATTCATGCTCCTAACAGGTGTCACGAGGAAAAAAATATATTAAGAATTAAAACTAAGCATTTACATATGTTAAATATTCCCTTAGATGATAACGGCACAAAAATCTTTAGATTGATGGAGGAAGACCTTTGAACCTGGAGGTCCACTGAAGAAAGTGGGGACCTTGAGTACATAGAAGCTTTTCAACATAGAACAGATATTAGATCAGTACCTTATAGATTTATTTTCTGGTCAGGAGGATCTTTAATTTATAAAGAGCCAACAACATTTCCCCTTTTAACTTGGAATATGTACATATAGTTACATTTTAAACTTCATTTTTTAAAATAAAACCAAGTGTGAATGATCATAGCAGTCACCAGAAAAAGATTATAACATTGAAATGAATAAATACCTGATTAGAGTAAATGGCAACATGTGAAATGTCTTTCAGTTTTTACCTCCCTCTTCTTTTGTTTCATCAGATGGCATTGCAGGTTGATCTGAAAAGTCAAAGTGAGATCATTTTTTTCATAAAATGGGAATGACATTCCAAATGTAATACTTCATTTAAAAATCAATGAAAATTTTACCAATCATTTCATCTTTGGACCTCACTTAATTTGTGTCATTAGCTTTCTTAAAAGAGTGACTTTCTCAGCATACTGGCTGAAATCCAGATAACAAAGGGAACAGGGGGTAGAAAGAAGCTCTCCATTTAAGGATGCATTAAACTGATTACATGATCTTGTAGACACAGGACAGCAGCTGTAAAAATGAAATTATTTATCACACTGGTCATTTAAATTATTCCTTTCTATAAAGGGGGCAAGCCCTTTTGGAGTGGGAAGTGTTCTCTTTGTGCTTGTGGTTTTGAAACTAAATATCTAAATATCTGTAACAAAGAATTAAACCAAGTTGAAACCCTATTTCTGAGGATTAAATTGTATGGAGAACATGCAAGCAGGAAGAGTGGCAGACAACAACATGACACTGAAATGCTTGGGGGGTGGTGTCATTCTTTGCCTCCTTGGCTACTACAGATCAGATATGCCGCTGAGATGAAGCTGCCAGTTCTTATACCATGCGTCTGGAAGCTGATTCATATCCTACTTTTTCATACAAAATAATAGCCCGAACAGATTACATGTCAAAAAAGAGGGACTAAGTGATGCTTCCAAATCACCCCCAAGGTAGTAGCCTTTCTGTCTGTGGAGAGAGGGATGCAAAATATCTGTCAAGACAAATTTAAAACTGCTATTTTGTGGCTTCCTGTAACTAGTTCATACAACATTTCTTTTCCTCCCACTGCCCAATTACTGGGAGGAAATGAGACAAGGTTTTCCTTCCTTCCCTTCATGTTCTTTGCTGTGCTAGCTAAAGCTGACTGGATGAAGATGGTGGCATCCCCACTTTCCCAATCTATTTGGTTATCATTCCATGATGTGTCCCAGACAATTATGCATGTACTCTGTGTTTCCTTCCTGAACCCTGATTCAATCTTAAGGTAGTTTTACATAAGACAGCATATCCTTGTACAGACATTCAAAAAGCCTGAGCCTGCATTGATTCAATCTTTTCAGGTTAGTCCAGAAATGCAGGCACATACCTGCAGTGGCTCAGGCTAGAAGTCAGGGGGTGCTAGAGCAGCCCTCCCTTCACTTCATAAGGCTTAGCAGATGAGGGTGTAGCCAGGCCTCGCAGGATGCTCTGATTATTCTCCCCTCTTTAGCAGTCCATCAGGGAATGTTTCTCGCCCCTAACTCAGTGTTTATCAGCCCACTAAAAAAACAAAGCCTCTCTCCAAGCTCTTCTTAAACAGTTCTTCCAAGGAAGGACATTAAGCTACCTGTTGATTAGCTCCAAAAAACCTATCTGCCTTTGTTGTTTTCAACAGCATGGACCGTAGCCAGCATGAGGTGTCTGCATAAGGAAGAGGGGTGGGGGGATAATCCATTCTTAGCAGAGAGAAGCCAAGCAGACACCCTAGCGTGCCTGCAAGTCTCTGCCAGAGCTCCAGCCAGGGAGCACAAGGGAGGGGCCAGCCCTGCTGTGGAGCACAGATCCCTGCCCAGTCCAGAGAGCATGCTGGGATGCTGGGGGAGTCTGGTTTATCTTAAACCAGCAAGGGGTCTGGGACACACATTGCATAAACTGGTTTGACCCAAGTCAGTTAGGTCTGATACTACATTCAAACAGTTATATCTCAAACCAGTTTCAGCCATTTTCAAATTGGTGTATGTGAACTGAACATCTGTTCTGTTACAGGTTTAAACCAGTTTTTGACCACTTAAACCAATTTATGTGTAATGTTTATCCCTAGCCTCAGAGACGCATACATATCTAGGATGGCCATCCATGGAAAGCCACCAAGCCCACTCTATTGAAGTTCATTATGAAACTAGCTTCCTTATCCAAGTCCAGTTTTCAGACTCCAGTTTAATCTAAATTTAAGTTATTACTTTGAAATGTTTCATCTCATCCTATATAAGGATCACAGGACTGATGTGACCTCCTGAGTCACTAGATACAGCCTCCTGCTACAACAGGCATTATGTAATATAATTGTGTCCATAAATCTATCTCTAAAAAAGTAAGCATTTGGCATCTAGTACTCAAGCTGGAAAGCTGTTCCAAAATCAGACTACTATGATTGCTAGAAATTATCATCTTTTAATTCCTAGCCTAAATGTAGTCACAGACAGTTTATAAACATTTTTTTCTTGCCACCATTGTCCTATTAGTTTAAATAAAACTCCTCCCTCCTTGGAGTTTACCTCCCAGATGTATTTGCAAGCAATAATCATATACCCTCTACCTTCATTTTGGTTAACTAAACAAGCCAAAATCTTTTTATCTTGTCTTGTAAGATAGACACACCATTCCCTGATCATTCTAATAGCCTTCCTCTGAATTTGTTCCAGTTTGAATTTGTACAGATTTTGTACAGGGTTTTGCTAATAGAATTACTTGAAATATTCCTACTCTTTTTTTTTTTTTTTTGCTTGCCATGCAATATCGGAAAAACAAAAATATTTACACATTTCAAGAACTGTTCATCTGGAAGAACTTTACTGACACAAGTGACTTTTCATGATGTTAAAGTGGCTGCTCTTCAGATAAGATACTTATTTTGGGGTTTGTGTGAATATAAAATAAGCACTTATAATTAATTTGCACATAAATTTTATTCACAAATCTCAGTCCCTCAATGAGAAGCTAATGGAGGAGAAGAGTTGTTCAGTGATTAGGAGCTACTCTGGGATTTGAGAGAGACAGCTTCATTCTCCTGCTCAGCTATGGACTTCCTTGATTGCAAATGTGAAATAGGAGCCTAAATGCCTCTGCAGATCATTTAGTTCCTTTCTGTGCCTCAATTTCCAGTCTCTAAAGTGGAAATAATAGCACTCTCCTATTTCACACCAGTGCCATGAGGAGAAACACATTAAAACCCTTGACATATTCAGATACTGTAGGAATGGAATACCAATAGTCAGAGAAAATAGGAATCATGTGAAAGTCCTTGTAGGATTAGAACCAGAGGCCAGAAACATTTTAACTTTAAAGCTTATAGCTAAGTAGAATGGCACCCTGGCATATGCAGCATTATCTCATAATTTTAAAATATTTGCCCAAAATTCTGACAATCCGTTTAGATCAGCAAGATTAGGGTGATAATGTGATATCAGCTGTCTCTGCTGGTCTTTATGAAATACTAATTTGGCTCCGCAGTGAGGAAAAGGGTAACTAATGAAGATGCTAACCAAAGACACATATTAGCCTTTTCTAGCCTTTTTCTAGGTACGCTATTGGGACTATCATGGAATATCCATTAGCTGAGATGGTCAACATGCGACTTTCATCCTAGCATCCATGTGCTTTTCCATAACAGTCACTGACCTTTCCATGTGTATCAGTAACAATCAAATCTAGTATAAAGAAAAAGGACATACAAGCACAAGATATTTGGATACAATTAGAATTTCCCAAATTTTGAAAAGTATGCCATGCCATTCCAACAGTCAGCAACAGTATACAGGATATGTCAAACTGCAGGGACTGCTGTGATTGCAATGTTTTGTGGACATACCTGACCTAGTTAGTAGTTTAGCCAATACTGCAATTAGTGTTTGCACATTTTTAGTTATCCTACAACCTGAGTATTACAGCCCACATTCTCTGTTTCCATAATGAAATTCTGCCTGTACACTCCAGTCGTGTGTCTGCACTACAGTCATGACAGTGACAGTACTGCACTACAATAGTGACACATACCATCAGTTGGCCAGAGTGAATGAATAGGGATCATGAGACTGAGGAACTGATGGCATCCCCTAATTGTTAATTCCATATTTTCTAACAGCTGTGGGAATGCAACTGTAATTTTTAAAAAGAAATCTCCTGGGAAGCGGGTACAGGAAGGGGCAGTGGCTAGCTTATGTCCATTGAATACTTTGATGTTTAACTCTCTTAAAGCCTTCAGCTAAGAAACTGGTTTACAGTGGTAAACTATCTAAATTTTATATATTCATCTACCTCCTCATTGATGTCATTATAGAGCATATACAGTGAGTGCAGCATAAGAGTTTGTTTTCTTCTTATTCATAGAGCAGTTGAAAACCAAAATTACACACATTCAGTGACCCTTGCAACAGAGTTATTTTAAATTTTAATAAGGAGCAGTGCATAGACTGAATAAATGATTTACCCATAGAGCCATCCAGGAAATTCTATGTATTGTTAGGATGGCTAGAGAGAAAGGCAGAATGAGATAGAAAGTTTTACTGTTAATAAGAGACAGGTACCACTGCAAGGTGTTAGGAATTGGGAATTGTGGTCACATTTTTTTTTCTATAACCTAATGAAGAGAAACAGACACTGACAAAGAGAGAGAATGAGTTCAGTTGAGCAGCTTCCCAGCCAGCAATCAATGTAACTTTCCCACAAGGAGAAACTGAAAGAGACATTTATTTTATATGGAGAGATACATAATATAGTGATGTGCTCACCACACAGGCTATGTGAAAGCAAACTTCCCTGAGGAATACAGCCATTGTAGATTCTGATATATTTCTAGTTAGCCCATGTTATTAGCATTAGTTACAAAAAATATAATTCTGCCCGTGCCCTATATAGCTAATAAAGTGAAGGAAAACTCCAAAGAATTGGTTATTGACCTTGTACTGCCTTTATTTTCAAGGGTTGGATAGTTAATAGCACTGCCTCCAGAAAACAGTTCATCAGCTTTTACTTGCAAAAAGAAAGAGTGGGTGCTGACAAGCTTTTCCTTAAATGTCTATAAAAAGAACTAATTAAAAATTGCATCAGTTCTTCACAACTTAGGCCTCAGAGCACTATGGAAAATGATATAGAAGTATTGCCTCCAGAGCAATGACAAAGTTGTAATGGCAAGAATTTATCTAGTGAGACATTTCTCTTCCTCCTACTGCCTCCCTGAATAGTGCTGTCTGTCAAGTGGTTCACAACATTGCAGAAAGGGTTGTAAGGAATGCTATCTCTCCCACTGCTATGAACAAAGTTTTCTTTTGGGATTGTTCAGACCACAAAAAAATGCAGAGAAATTACACCTAATTTTCTAGACAGGACCAGTTGAAGACTCTAGCTTCCATTTCAGAGGTTGAATGGGAACAGGGGAGGAACAGAAAGTGTCTTATATTTGAGGGGAGCTAAGTACTTTGTGTCTTTTATTTTAATTATGGTTGCATCAGTATTTTCCATCTAAGCTGCAACAGTTCTGCTCCATCAAAACCCATCATTTTCCTTTAATGTGAATGATGAACATGTTCAGATCCTGTTGGCCCACATAACACCACGATAAAAGTAAGCTAATTTGGGGGCCAAATGAGTATCTATGACGTTTTGTAAAATTTGCTTTCTCACCAGCTTAAAATCTGACCTAACGAAAAAGATAATATTGGTAGAAAACATGTAGGCCAGGTACAGACATTGCTAGTCTACACTGATAACAGAACAGGAATTTAGCACATGTACACCAGTCTTAAAATGCTAGAACCTTGTCTAAGGTAGATCTGGATCAACATGCACTCATACTTAATTGAGTTAAGTTAGACCAGCACATTTAACTTTTGTATCAGATCCCCTATCAATTCATGTTAGGTTGCTGTTCACCAGCATCCCAGCTGCCTTTGTGGCTGCTCATTAGCCCCACTCACTCACCCCATGCTTAGCTGCTCCAGTCGAGCTCCCAGTAGTCTCTGCCCTTGGACTCTCACAGAGCTCAGCCAGAAAGCCTCTGATCCTAGCCTTGCCTCCAGCAAACTGGGGAAGGAAACAGAGGCTTCTATCACATGGACCGGGCCCCTGGCTTGGATCAGCAAAGGCTGGGGTGAGCTGTCAGCTGCAGCCAGGAGAGAGGGAAGAAACAAAGAGGCTTCTGCTACGTGGACCTGACAGCCAGTCAGGGGTGGTCCAGCTGCTCAGCTGCACTCTGCATTCTCCAGCAGCCTGGGGAACCAACGGGGTTCCCCGAGAGTTGTGTGGGAGTGCCCACAACCTGCTGGCCTTGGCTACTGCAGGCAGCCTGTGGCCCACCCCCACCCCCCACCAAAAGTGAACATGTAGGAGCCACGGTCTCAAGTTGGAGCAAGGGAAGTTTAGGTTAGATATTTAGAACAATTTTCTCACTAGGAGATTCATAGATGCTAGGGTCGGAAGGGACCTCAATAGATCATTGAGTCTGACCCCCTGCATAGGCAGGAA
>NW_005842364.1:450810-456789 GCF_000455745.1 Alligator sinensis
CTGCCTCCCTACAAGCACAAGCAGAGGAAGTATACTCCTCTTTGGTGATCTCTCCCTGTTTCCACTTTTTATGTGCCCCCCTTTTGGCCCGTAGGCTGCCCTGGATTTCTCTGGTAAGCCAAGGAAGCCTCCTGGCCCCTTTCCCTCTTTTTCCTCGCATTGGGATCATCTCCCTCTGTGCCCGAAGGATCATTTCCTTAAGGCACAGCCACCCTTCCTGGGCTCCCACTCTTCAAAACTCCTACTTTGCAGTGTGTCCTTGACTAATCACCTGAGTTCATTGAAATCAGCTTTCCTAAAGTCTAGCACTTTCACCCTACTAGTTACCTTACCCACTCAACATCTTATGGTGAATTCTATTATTTGGTGATCACTGTCCCCCAGGTGACTTCCAATCTGTAGGTCCCCTACCATATC
Organism: Alligator sinensis; assembly: GCF_000455745.1. NCBI lineage: Eukaryota > Metazoa > Chordata > Crocodylia > Alligatoridae > Alligator > Alligator sinensis. The sequence continues at coordinate 451,228 of NW_005842364.1, forward strand.
ATCCCCCATTGCCAATACCAGGTCCAGTAAGGCATTCCCCCTAGTGGGACCGTGTACCTCCTGTGTCAGGTGGAGGTTCTGTACGCAGGATAGGAACGTACGGGATATAAAGCACTGGAATAGGTTACCCAGAGAGGTGGTGGAATCTCCATCCTTGGAGATTAAGACCCAGCTAGACTAAGCTTTGGCTGGGATGATTTAGTTGGGGACGGTCCTGCTTTGAGCAAGAGGTTGGACTAGATGACCTCTTGAGGTCCCTTCCAACCCTTTCTGTGATTCTGTTCACAACTGATCTAACTTATGCTGTTTACAGAAATCCACATAGGCTTGATCGATTCTGCCTCAAGTTGTTTTAATGTCTGTACCTAGCCTTAATTTTGAGAATACATCAGAGAATATTCATACAAGGGAATGTTAAAAATGTAAAATTCAAGTATTTGCATATAAAACCGAATTCAAAAGGATGACACATACCATAAATGTAACCTGCATGTCCAAGCATTTTAATTTTAGTTTTTGGATGCTGAAGACTCCTAGCAAATCTCCTTTAAACCCAGAGTTAAACCGATGTTTTCAAAAAATGATTTTGCTAAAGTATTTAAAATCAAGAAAGTTTTATGCTGTTCACAGGCAAATCTTTAGCATAAAAGAAACTAAACTGGTTAAACTGCTTATTTACTCCAAACTATTTGCTTACTTCTAAACTGTCAGCAAAGTTGCATTAGCATATTTTTGTTTATGAATAGCATAAAGCACCTGTGAAGTAGAATTAAAATATTTTCTGATTGTCCAAATTTAGTCATTTTAAAATTTATTTCAATAACTCACTAATAAAATGTCTGTAAATATGTATATACCAAGACATATGCCACACATAGCATTTGCAGGATATTCCCATGCTAAACTAGCATGATTGAAAGGTCACTCGCAGTTTGACTCTGACCTTATCGATGGTTTCTTTAAAAAAAATTCATTGTATTTATAGTCAGGACATTTGACATATCTTCAGTGGAATAAAGTATGTTTGTTGACAGGAAAGGTTTCAGGGCACTATCCTTACAGGCAAACTTTCTTAGCACAATGACTCATGCATCACTGGACATGCAAGGTCACAGTGTACAGTGCACAAAAAGTGGAAGAGTTATCCTTCTTGCTTTATTTTTTTGTTACTAAGAAAATAGCACCAAGAGGCCCACCAAGAATGGAACCCTGTGTACTTGGCAGCCTACAAATGCAGAGTCCAAAACACTCTCTGCCCTACAGTTTACAACTGAAGCGAAGGCAGATAAAGAGAAGGAGAAAGAAAATCCATATATAAAGCAATATTAAGGCCTGCAAAGGTTACATTCCCTATTCATTTTTGTTCCGTCCTCTATGGAGCTTTTGTTCCGTGGGTGGGATTTGTTTGGGAGGTGATTGCATTGCCAGTAAGAAAAAGAAAAAGAACAGATGGGCATAAGAGAACAAGAAGGGTAAATGGAGTACGGCTAAGAGGAGGAGACTGTGGGGGAGAGATCTGAGGGTGTTTAAAAGAACAGTCAATTAAACACAAACAGGAAAAAATTCCCTGACTACAGCCTGGAGAAAGCAGGCCTAGAAGAACCTGCTGTGTTTGCTCCTGCTTTAGCTCCAAAGCATTTTCTACCCTGGAATATCTTTTTTTTTCTCAAACTTACCTGAGGAGGAAGGATGAATATGTCCACCAGTGAATACTGCTTTCTACCACCCCCCAAATCTGTTGCTATGCAGATGGAGTGCCCTATATTCTCCAAGAACAGTATGTAGTTACTAGGAAGAATAGCTGCCCTGACATTATTTATTGTAGTCCTGCCTGAGAGAGAGAGAGAATACAGTATATTAATGTTTGGTGTCATATAAAGATATCACATGAATACAGGACGGTTAGTTTGTTCATGAGTATCTTAGTCATGTAAAGCATCCAAAGTGAGAATCTATAAAACCATCCATACCACACAGAATGCCATCACATATGTAAACACAAGAGTTTTCTTTAGTGGTTTCAAGAGTTAACACCTCTATTGGTACTATTTTTTTGTATTACTCTCTGGGTAAAACCATGATTCATTAGGTACCGTGAGTAGAGTGGTACAGAACTAAGGAAAAGCCCATCAGACTTTATGATTCAATCCATCTCCCAACAGACAACAATAGCTCAAATTGATAGATTTTCAAAAGATCAGGTAAGGTTCACAAATGCATTGGCCAAAAATATTTGCTTGTTACTGAGTTTAAAGTTTTGGAATGGAGGAGGTGTCTTTTTTTTTTTTAAGGGTGGATAGAAGAAAACAAAATTCTTACTACCGTTGGTGCCTGATAACAGCAGGACTGTATCCTCAGATGCAACCAAGTTAACAAATCAGCATAACTAGAGAGGAATGAAAGATGGCATTTGCACACAGCACTACTCATGGCATATATAACAGAAGCCAAATATTTATAACTTGAGATCAATCAACAGACTCTGAGGACTATCCTGGCTTCTGGGAATTTTTAGCTATTGTAATTATTCTGTTCCCTTTCCTGCTCATGCACCCTGTAGTAGCAGTTGGAGTTTGATTCTTAGCACATAACACACTACCACAGGATCCTTCTGGACAAGATAAAACTTCTGATGGCCATCAAATCCAGCTGTGTGCATGTGCATGTTTAAGCAGTCCTGATGCATGCAGGGTCTTCTCAAATACAGCAAGGGGTTATTCTACCTTCCGTAAAACAGCTCAGAGGCTATGCTTATGTAAATAGACAGTATTATGTAAACATCATACAAAAAATATCTGTATAAATGCAACAGTATGTATAACAAGGCATACACCAAACCATGAGACTGCAAGAGAAAAAAAACAATGCTCGGCACCAACATTCACATAATAAACACATTTAAAAAGAACCAACAGGAGGAGTAAATATTTGTAACATGGCTGAGCTAAAGTTACTGGTGAAACTTTTACTGGAACATTGCCCACTTTGTGATTTTAACTATTCAGCACTTGATACCAAGTTATATATTTTTTCCAGTTCATTCTATTTTTCCCTGAAAAAGAAAAAAAAATTGCCTATTCTTATTATAAGCAATTAAAGTTCACACATATAATGCTGTAATTAGATGAGGCATGTTCCTCCCTTAGCTGTGCAATTTCTCTGGAAACATTTTAGAAGATAGAGGAGTTTGCTAATCTGTTCACCCTTTTTTTCTACTGCAAAACCTGTGTTTTATAATGGGGAGGAAAGCGGGACAACATAACTCAGAGAATGATTCTCAATACAGTCTTATATTGGATGTATTTCCACTGAAGCTCTTAGATTCACACAGGTGTAAAAAGAGCAAAAGTGAGAGAAAAATAAGGCTTATTGCTTAAAAGTTGTGGATTATTACATTATTGAGCAAGTTGCAGAGCCTTTACAATAATGGGATGTACCATGTGTTATATTATACTACTTTATTTGTTGAATTTGTTTATTGTTAAGACAGTCTCCTAAAGGATTTTTCTGTGTTACTGAAAAAACTGAACTGGACTGCTCTTCCCTCTCATGCACAGTAGGCTTCTTCCCTTCAATGGGTTAGCCAGGGGTAAGCAAACTAGATTGGAAAATATATAGACTGAACTGTGATTCACATTTCACTATTAACTTCAATGGCACTATTCAAGACAAAGTACTACTTGGTGATGATACTATAATGAGGCCCATAATTATCAAGCTCTATATAACATGAAATATCATCTGACAGATTACTTACTTTTATGTTTATCACTTTGGGCCCAGGGGCATAGCTTCTATATTTAACTAAAAATCCTCAATAAGATTATATTTAAAAATTAAAAATAATTAACCCACTTTTTATGACATTGCACATTGAAGCCTACTGTCAGACTCAGTACTACCTGATTTGCATCTTCAGGGATTTATACAAAGCCACCTTCACAACAGGCCACCCTTTGTACCCTTCCTCATTGAAATCCACAAGAGTGTTGTCGGCAATTTTCAGGGACTGTCTCAAAATTCCTCTTACATTATAAAAGGAATCTTTTTTCTTTGCGGTCTGGAGAGGTACAGCTTGCCTCTCAGCTTTAGGAAAAGACATATGACCTACCAACATTGCAGATACTACACAACGTAATCTCTGTTTTTAGGAGGCATCTACAAAGGACAATACAATTACATGAAAGTCAATCCTTTTAATTCCCATTCCACTGTTGACCTTTGGGTAGACGGTCTTACACAGAAAAACAGAGAAAAACTTTACAAACCAAATTGTAATTATTAGCTTCACAAGGAATCATCCACAGACTGGATTGTGTTGACTATAGTTTGAACAGACACTATGACCAGATACAAAATACACCTTTACCAGTATAAGTGACTGGAAACCAGTCTATACCCATAACAGAACAGAAGTTTAGTATAGAGACTGGTTTAAAAATGGTGGAACCTGATCTAAGATTCACCCCCTTCCTGCTCCCCCCCATCAAGGGGCAAATGTGGGTTGTATTCGCTACCAATCTAAACTACACAGCTTACAGAAAACTGTGCAACTTAGACCAATTCCACCTTAGGCTTGTTGAATGTCCATACTTAGCCTAAGGCTTCTTATCCCATCATCTGGATTAGCTTGTGATCCCTTTGTACCTATGGGTTTACTGCTTGCTTGTTTGCTTCTCCCAGCACTGCCCACTCTACCCTCTCATCCCCTCTTCCTTTTGTATTCAGATCTCTAATCTCCATTCTGTACACTGGTTTGTGCCTGTCCTTTCACAGAATCTGATGCAGTCAGGTTGGGCTCATGAAAGCTTATGCTATTATGTGTGCACGTGCGTGTATGTATATCTGTAATTTAGTTAGTCCAGGGTTTTCAAACTCATCTGGCTCCCTGTAGGGCACATCTACACGCACACACACATGCAATTAGCTCTGCGTAAATGTCTCTGCATCTACATATGTGGCCCTATTAGAATGCAGGAAACTAATAAACTCTGCAGCAGGTTAGTACTTGTAAATACAAGTACTATCCTGCTGTGGAGTTTTTTCATGCACAGCAACTCACCTGTGGACTGCCCCAGCTGTCTGGGGCACAAGGATGCTTCAGTGCGGGGGGCGGCCTGACAGCTAGCTCTGCACTGAAGCACCCTTGTGCCCCAGCCAGCTCCTCCACAGCACACTGAGCCAGGTTGGAGCATACCCTAGTTGACAGGCTGACCCCCAGGGCCTCCAGCCAGCTGGGGCTGCTCCAACTTGGCTCAACATGCTGCAGTTCTGGGGGTATGTGTAAACAGGGATCCTAGGAGCAATAAACTTTGCAATAAGTGCTGGAGTTTATTGCTTCACGTTAATATGCACCTGCAAATGTGCTCATAGTCTCCCAGCCACACATGCCATGCAGGCAGCGCACCTTGCAGCATGGGCAGCTCATCTCCCCCACCTGCCATGAGTGCAGCATCTCCATCCCACTCTCAGCTACAAATGTTACACAAGCAGCTCACCTAAAAGGCACAGCATGGGTAGTCCGGTGCTCTCCTTTGCTGAGCATGTGGTGCCTGCAACTTT
>NW_005842364.1:456799-479087 GCF_000455745.1 Alligator sinensis
GTATGGGCAGCCTAGTGCCCTCCTGCTGCATCCTGCCCCACTCCCAGGAATGAGGACAGGAACCAGAAGCCAGAGGAAGAAGGAAGAACCTGGAGACCCCAGCCACCATGGCCCCAAGAGTGACAGACAAGTGGGAGCCATGCAAGCTGCATGTGACCCTGGCTGCCAGTTAGGAAACCCTGCCTTAAACTCACATGGCACCCATCAGGCAGTTTTCATAGGACTGGAAACACCAATGACAATGATTAGGACCAACTTTTCTTTCTCTAATAGATTTTTGTATATTATAAATGCATGGAACTGAAAACTGCTTGTTCTCTTTTTTGCTTGCCTTGAAATCCTATTCTGTTTTCCTCTAGGTGCTGGAAATAGGTTGAGGGGCTTTGAGTGGCATTGTCTTCCTTTCCAAAGTGGTATAGATCTTCTCAAGGTCTATCAGGGCTCGAGGCAGAAATAGCCTGATCTAAAGGGCATTGTGTACCACAGGTAGGAGAAAGGATCAAAAAACAACATTAATTAACTGAAGCTGGTACAAAGTGAAATACTTCTCTCTTCAGTGATAAAAGAAAAAGAAAATCCTTTAGAATTATGAACTGCAGTATCAGCATTTCAAAACCAGATATCTGATATTTTTCACTCCAGCTTCTCACTCACATTATTGAAGTGCAGCCAGTTTTAGTGCTAACTTTTTACAAGAGTTAAATTCTTTAGAATGGATAATTATCATTTGGTTTTGAGGTTTCTGAGAACAAGAAAGAAATAAAGCCTTCCTAAAAAATTATTAGCTTTTTAAAGGGGATTTTGTGAAATTTTTCAACGGCTCATTGACCCTGTAAGTTCATTGCCTAAGTAGAATTCACATTTCTAGCATAGAAATTTGCCTTTTTCCTCATCATACATTCAGCAATGTAAAATTCAGAAGGTCACATTTTTATCCTGTAATAGACCTTTACTTTTATAAGCTCATCAAAGAGATATTTTTTCTGAGGATAGATTTAAGTTTTCCATACAATGTATTGTAGTGTTGCAATTCTTCAGACATTTTAAAAGAGTTGATAGGCTATGGCCAAAGCTCCATTTGTCAGAGGTGGCAGACTGTATTACTTGCTGCATATAAGAAAGACATTTAATAAGTTTTTAAAAAGAATTATGAGTGACTCAACCCAAGCTGAAAAATATCATTTCCATTACTATCATAAAAGGCCCTAAACTGAGAATTTTGGGTAGTCCCCCTCATCACACTGAGAATTATAACTTTATTATTTTTGTATCTCTACACTGACCTAATAACTTCCCCATTACACATTAAAAATATATATACAAGTGTGTGTGTATATATATATACATACATACACACACACACATAAGTATAGTTTCATAGTAGCTAGGGTCAGGAGGGACCTGAACAGATCATCTAGCCTGCCCCCCTGCCAGAGGCAGGAATGAATGCTGGGTTCACAAGACCCCGGACAGGTGATCATCCAACCTCCTCTTGAATTTGCCCAAGGTAGGGGCGAGGACCACCTCCCTGGGAAGTTGGTTCCAGATTTTGGCCACCCTAAATGTAAAATATTGTCTTCTGATCTCTAACCTAAACCTATTCTCCATCAGCTTATTACCATTGTTCCTCATCACCCCAGGTGGTGCTGGGGAGAAAAGAGCTCTGCCTATTTGCTGTCGATCCCTCCTGATGAGCTTGTAGGCAGCCACCAGGTCCCCCCGCAGCTTCCTTTTGTTGTGGCTGAACAGGTTCAGGTCCTTCAGTCTCTCCTTGTAGGGCCTGTCCTGCTGCCCTTTCACCAAGCGGGTGGCCCTCCTCTGAACCCTCTCCAGGCTGGCCACATCCCTTTTGAAGTGCGGCGCCCAGTGCTGGATGCAGTACTTTAACTGCAGCCTGACCAAAGTCGCATAGAGGGGGAGTATCACCTCTCTGGACCGGCTTGAGATGCACCTTTGGATGTATGACAAGGTATGGGTGGCCTTGCTGACTGCGGTCTGGCATTGGCGGCTCATGTTCACCTTGGAGTCAATAATGGCTCCAAGAACCCTTTCTGCCTCTGTGCTTTCAAGAAGGGAACTCCCCAGCCTGTATGTATGCTGTGGATTCCTTCTCCCAAGGTGCAGCACCCTGCATTTGTTATGTTGAACCCCATCCTATTCTCATCTGCCCACTTTTGTAGTCTATCTAAATCTAGTTGCAGCCTCTCTCTCCCTTCAAGTGTGTCCACCTCACCCCACATCTTAGTGTCATCAGCAAACTTGGACAGCGTGCTTTCTACCCCCTCTTCCAAGTCGCTGATGAAGATGTTAAACAGTGTGGGCCCAAGGACCGAGCCCTGGGGTACCCCACTGCTCACATCTCACCAGGTTGAGTACAACCCATCCACCACTACTCTCTGGGTGCGCCCCATCAGCCAATTGGATTAAGGACAACAAAATGTCCTTTTTCAAGTTTTTCAAGTAGAGTCTTATGCATGAAGAAATGACTATTCTTATACTCCTGGGTTATTAATAGGGCTGTGTGAAACAGTACCATTCCATTTCAATTTTTGTTTTGCTGTTTCAAAGCACTGTTCCATTTTGTCAAAACTTTTTTCCATTTCACCTATAGGCTATAATAGGGAACCACAAAAGTGCCTATAACTTTGTAATTTCTTTCTTGATTCAAATGAAAACAGCAGAAATTGTAGTCTTTGCTGACGCCACAAAGCGTGACACATTTTAATAGGTGCAGCAGTTCCTGGGAAACTTCACCTCAAACTGTTCAGAGCAAAACTCAAGTCACTTGTAAGTGTGAAGGCACCGGGGGCAGAGGGTGTGCAAACTGCTGGAATGGTAGCCCCTGCTGAGGCCACGAAGCCTGCTAAGTTTTATGAGATTGGTACAGGGGTTTCTGGGAAACTGCACCTGAAACTGTTGGCAAGCAAAACTCATGACATGTGTGACCATGTGCATGCATTAAGGTGTGCCCTCACTGGCACTAGGGCCTCTACATGACACGGTAGTATGCCCCAATGAGGTATCCTCTTCCCCTACAGCCTCAGCCTGGTCAACCACTTTAAATAACAGCAGGTAAGTAAGCAGCACATTAGCAATAGCATCTCAGGCAGCCAAACTGTGACAGAGCCTTTCTTTCCTTTCCTGCAGCCGTTTCTTCTCCAGCAGCTGCCAAAGACCTCTCCCTGCCAGCCCCAGGCCTGGGGCTTAGATGTGCCTAGGACTCTGCCTCCTTCCAGTCAGCTGACTGGGGACAGGTGCTAGAGGCGTTGGTATAAGGACATGGCACTGGCAGACAAGGTTCTTTGAGTCAATCTGGTATCTTCTAGTAGACCAACTGCAGAGTTAGAGAAATATATCTTAGCAAGGTTTTGGGTTGAAAACCCCTTCATCAGGCTGAGGAAGCACCTGCAGCTGGTGTATGCGTGTGGGTTTGCGTGCTATTCCTGGATGCAAGGAATAGTAAAGAAGCCAGAGGTTGACATACAATGCAGGCAAGTAAGCCAGTCAGTGAAAATGGAAAAGGAAGTGTCAGGGAGTGAGGGACAGGCTGGTGTGGGGCGAGGAAGGGGATGTAGCAGGTAAATGTGGAGAGGTACCTGGGGAATCAGACATCCAGCAGGTTGTAGTGTGTCGGAATATGAATGTCTATATTGAGTCCATGAGTTTCTGTACCTAGGAGGTTGATGAGATTCATAGGCTCATCTGTGGAAAGTGGTTTGTAAATTCAAACAAGCACTAAACCTTGCTAACCTCATCACCAGAAGCCAACTTCTTACTCTCCAAAACACACCGAGTGGATCCAGGCCATGACAAGACATGCAAAACCTGCCAACTATATCTCCTGTATGGAGATATCATCACAATATGTATTTCCAATACATATTCATACATTCACAATGTGTATTTCCAAGTGCCCTGATGGAAAGTACATAGGAGATACCAAGCAAAAACTCTGTACCAGAATGAGTGCACCAAACATCTATCAAAGACAAGAATAGAACAACACCTGTCTCCAATCTCTCAGGCCTGATCCTCAAAAGGAATTTACAAACCACTTTTCACAGACAAGCCTAAGAACTGCACTTTATCAACATCCCTCACCCCCTGACACCTATATTTCCATTTTCACTGACTGGCTTCATTGCCTGCATTGCACGCCTACCTCTGGCTTCTTTACTATTTCTTCCGTCCAAGAACAGCACAAACACCAACTGCAGCTAAACTGAGCACACCGGGAGCCTCACAACTCCACTGCAACCAGCAAGCCTCAGATCTGTCAAAGATGTGACAGGTCTGGGCTTTTTCCAGAGAGGACTGTGTGCATGTGAGTGGTGGCTGGAGGTTATGGCACTTCCTACCTGCCTTTCACCAGGGGGTCCTTGGTCCTGGCATTTCCTAGGGCTGCTGTGCCACCAGCAATCCCACCAGGCCTCTCAACCCTGGTAGGGTGCAATTTCAGTAGTCATGCCTAGGACCTGGGGCTTCCTCCTTCCCTATAGCCCCAGACCATACCTCCAAGTTCATCCTGGCATGGGAGCTCAGCAGGGACATGTTCTTCCCCTGCTTGCTGGTGATACAGTGAGTGCTCCCACCAGCTCTGAGGGCAGGGCACTCAAGTGCCCTTCCCTCAGCACCTTGAGTTTCACAACTCAAATGGTTGTGAAACTCAAGGGTTAAAAAAAAGCAGGAAGTGCAGATGGAGTGAGGAGGGTGGTACTCACTCCGTCTGCACCTGGAGCTTAAGAAACCGCAGGAGTTGGAGGTTCACCTTCAGGAACAGCAGTTGCTCCACCAAACCAGGATCTAAGGAGGTGCAGTAGGGTGTCACTACATCCCCAGCTGTGCTAAACACCCTCTCACTTGGAACACTGGTTGGTGGACAGGACAGTTGTTCCCAGGCAACCATGGCCAGATGTGGCCACATCTGGCTGTGGCTTGCCCAGTAGGCCAAGGGGCTACACAGCAGCAGCTCCATGTCCTTAGTGAGATAAGGAAGCCACCAAGGCCTAAGCACTACCTGCCTGATGGTGGGGTCTAGTGTTTCTGTACCCTACCATGGAAGCCATGCCCCTGCCCTAAAATTGGCAGCACCAGTGGTAAAGGAGGAGACTGGCTGGTGGGTGGCATGCTGGCATGGGACAGTGGATCCCCCTCTTCCACATACCCTGCCTACGCCCTTCTGCATCCCTGACTCTGTTCACCTCCATCCATTGATCCAGTGTTTTGCTGCCGCCTATGCTGATGTTCCCCTTCACCCTCGGGTCACACATGGTGGCTAGCATGTGCACTGTACTGCAAGGGATCAAGCCATTTCCTTATGTCCTCCTTCAGCTGCCTCACCGGTGCCTGCATGTCTGTGGCTTGCCCCTGCCAGGAACATTGCTGCCCTAGAAGTTTGCCATTTGGTTCTGAAGTACCCTCACTACAGGGATAACCTGGCTAAGGAGGACATTGCCAGCATGAGGGTCTTGGTGGCCTCAAGGAAGGTCTTGAGGACCACCAAGATCTGGGAGATGGTATCCCACTCAGTTCCATTAAGGGGTCCACTGATTCCAATTTCCCTGAGCAAGGCCATCTCATGGATGGCCTTCTGTTGCTCCACCAGCCTCTCAAGCATCAGAGATGTGGAGTTCCACTGAGTCTCCACATCCCACATTATTTTGTGTTGCAGGATGTTCAGCTCTGCATATTTGTCCCACAGCATCTTGTCCCTCTTGATGCTTTGGTGGAAGTAGCCTGCCACCTTCCTGCATTTGGAAATGAGCTTGCTGGTGGTGCTGGCACCATCATTGACAGCCCTGTCACCCTCCAAGGCATCCCTGACAATGAGGTGGAACTTGTGTGGCACACAGCAGATGCCACCAAAGTTGGCATCACAGACCTTCTTGACCATAGCGGCCCATTGTTGGTGACCATGAACCTGTGGGTGAGCTCATCCTTCCCAACGAGCCACTCCTGTACCTTGTGGTTCATGGCCACCATAATCTCCTTTGCCATGTGGGACTCATCTAGCACCTCGGCTTGAAGGAGAGGCCACTGATGGCCTCACTGATAGTACTGGTGTCCTGCCGAAGGTGGTGTGTGAGGGAGCCTGAAGCCTGGCTGCTCAACTGAGGAGAAGGGCTGGCCATCCACAGCAAGCAACTCCCCAGTGCTCTGGGTGACCTTGCTCACCTTGGGAACATGTCCCCCTGTGTGCCCACCTTTCCCTCACTGTTCCAGGGTGGCCTGCCTCTGCTTTGGGGGGATTGGGGCTTTTGAGCGAGATGGGTACTTCTTTTTGGGCACGGTCCCACTGGTGCCAGGCTGAGGAAGAGCAGATGCAAGGGGGGGGGGCATGCCTGTGGAGATGCATTAACATCCCCGTGGTGCTTATGTGTTTTGTTCCATTGCCCAAGCTGGTTTTGACTCAGCAGTACAGGCAGATAGCATATGTGGGATCATCTGCCAGCGGCTTTTGAGCGAGATGGGTACTTCTTTTTGGGCACGGTCCCACTGGTGCCAGGCTGAGGAAGAGCAGATGCAAGGGGGGGGGGCATGCCTGTGGAGATGCATTAACATCCCCGTGGTGCTTATGTGTTTTGTTCCATTGCCCAAGCTGGTTTTGACTCAGCAGTACAGGCAGATAGCATATGTGGGATCATCTGCCAGCTCAAAATGATCCCAGACCACACTAACCCCGTGCTTCTGGGGGGCGGGTGCATGCGCAGATGCTGCCTTCTCCCACTCCTTAGCAGGCAGAGACATAGCAACAGGAGGAGCATACTCAGCTAAGCCTCCCCACAACCTCTACCTCAACCTTCTCCAAAGTACATTTTGGGGAAGGAAACCTGGCTCTAGGAGAAACTTGAGGGGTATGGAGCACAAACTGAGATGATTCCCCCTCCTTCCCAAGAATTTCCCTTGCTATGGCACTCAGATCCAGATCCAGTTCTTCCTCTGGCACTGGAAAGCTCAGCATGGGAAGGGAAATGGGGGTGGAGGACACTGTCATGCTGGTGCTGCTTGTTGTCATGGTGGTGGTGGTGGGGTTATGACTGGTGCTCTTGGGTGGGATGCAGACTCAGGCCGTGGCACTGCTCCCCTCTCCTTGCTTCCAGTAGAACTGGAAGCCTCATGCCTGCTTGTTGTAGGAAAGAGGCTATATCTCAGTTTGCAGGGGGGAGGGAGTGGACTTACAGCTCTCCAGCTACCCCCTCTTCCACCCCACCCTGAAAGCTTACCAGCTGCCTTTCCAGCACGCCTCATTGTGTGTTTCATAGTTTGTTTGGTGTGCTGGAAAATCTGTGTGTTCTTCTGTAATGCAATATGTATTTATGTAACAGAAATAGATAACTGTATGCATGTATTTATGTAATAAATAAAATATATAAATGTATGTATGTGTTCCTGTATACATTCTATATTATAATATACAATATATGCTGTGCTTCCCTGACCAGTGAATGGAATGCACACAGAGAAAGCACAGATAACTTTTCTGGAGGTAAAGATTCAAAATAGACTAACAAAAACAAAAAAGAGGATTTTAGGGAAGGAATAAATTAAAAGGAATGAAGATAATAATAAAGGGTATTAGGAAAGGGAAAGATATTGGAGGATCCCACTTGCTAATAACAGGCTAGAAAATAAGAAGTGATAGCCTTTCTCTGATGCTGCTAAGCTTTTGGAAGCCACAGCTCAGTAAGCTGACCCCAAGGCACAGAGAAAACTCAGTTCAAACAATGCTTTTTATGCTGTTTTTCTATCCCTCCCCCAGAGCACTGGGATTGGCAGGGACCTCAGGGAAGGATTACAGTCACTGGCCAGCTACATATGTCAATATCATAGCAGTCCTTCCCCCCTCTTCTCCCTCCCTCCCTTAGTTTCTCTTTAGTTGCAAGCAGGCCCAGCTTTGAAACTCAAAACATTTCAAAACTTTTGAAATGTTTTGAGTGCCCTCATTTCAAAGCTGTTTCAAAAGCTTTCATTTCAATTTTTTTCTGTTTTGAGCTCAAAACAAGTCGAAACAGTGTCAAAATTAAACACCCGTTGAAATTTTGTACAGCCCTAGTTATTAAAAATGGGATTGATGTTTTGTTCTCCTGCCTGTTCTCCTGCCGCATGTAAGATAATTTGAATCATAATACTAGAAATATTACAATGAATTATTTAATAGTAATAGTTGAGATTAGGGTTCACTATGTCTAAAGACACTGATTTTGGGGTGACATTTTCCTGTATCAATGATATTTATCCTCAAGTTCTGTGTACATTTACAGATTTTTTTCTTTTCTGTGTTGAGTCAAACAGGTTTATCCTGATCACTTTCAGTATAGTATAAAGGGTACTTGTGGAAGGATAAATACCCAAGAGTACCTCTGCCCCCCTTGCCTAGGATGTCCTATCAGGCGCTATTGAAATTTCCCACTGAGTTCTGGGGATAGTCTGCTCATACTAAAGAGTCTTTTAAACCATTATTACCCCTCTCTCCTCCTCAGAAGAAGAACTAGCTCCTCTTTTTGATACACAGTTTCACTGCTATCCCTATTTGACCATATATTCTAATTCCTGGTTTTCTGCTCTCAAAGTCAGTAACCTCTCAGCTGTATCCTGGTTGATTTCTTTCTCCCAGCTTCTTTCCTTTAATCTTTCCCTGACGAGTGTACTAACTTGACATACTTGTCAGCTGTTTGCAGGGGATAGGGAGGGGAAAGAAAGGAACCTTGCAACACCTAGCTTATAAGACTCCTTGTACCAGGTTTCAGAAGGCAGAATGGCCTGGGTTTTTTATGGCTAAATCCAGATGTTCAAGAAGTCTGAGGCAGGATTGATCAAGATTATGCAGGTTCCTCTAAGTGGTGTAGGTTAGTTCAGGAGTGAAAAGAATACATATTCAACCTTTGGCTGTGGTGGGAGTGCATGCAGGCTGCCTGTAATGGCTGAAGCAAGCAGGTTGGGGGCACCCCTGAATACCTCCCAGAGAGCTCTCCAGGCTCCCAGAGGCTGCTGAGTTCATCTGAGTAGCTGGGCCACCCTTGATTACCTGCTGGGCACAGGATAGCATGCCTTCTCCCCTCCCCCACCCCCACATCATCAACCACAGGTATGTCAGCTGCAGTCAGGCAGTGGAGGCACCTATGCTTACCCATCCTCTGCAACCCATCCCCTGGGGCAGCATCTGCTTTCCGGGAACATGGGGGTCCCCTGGGTGGGTTCCCAGGAACCTCCAAGTGGGCACAACTCCAGGAAGCCCAACCAGCCTGCAAGGATAAGCGTCCCTCCCCCATCAGCATCAACCATAGGCATGTCAGCTGTAGTCAGGCAGAAAAAGCATCCATGCTCACCCATCCCTTGCAGCCCAGTTGTGCTCCCTCAGTTGCACTCACAGGGAACATGGGAATCCCTTGTAGGCTCCTGCATACCCACCCAGGGACCCCTATACCTTCTCTAAGTAGGCAAATCCCCAGGGAGCCTGACTAGGCTGCAGGGCACAGCTGAGCATCTCTTTCCTCTCTCCCCCCACCACTGTCAACCACTGTGCTGACCTGGCCCTTCAAAAGCCCAGCAGTGAGGCAAGCTGGGTGCTTGATTGGGGCATCTGAGTGCAGAGTAAGTGATAGCATGCCTTCCTGCAACAGGGACTTATTCAGAAGCTACAAAGGCACCTGGGATGCTGGCAGACAGCAAACAGTGACCAAACATGAATTGATAGGGGATGTGTTACAGAAGCGTGGTTCCCCAGTCTAACCTAAATTGCTTAAAGTTTAAGTGTAAATCAATCTAGATCTATCTTAGACTGGGTTCCACCATTTTTAAACCAGTCTATGTGTATCAAACTTCTACCGGTAAAAGTATAATGTCTGTACCTGGCCTATATCTTCCTTCTCCCAGACACTACTCCTAAAACCTATCTTCCTGTCTCCCAGTGACTTTCAAAATCTGAGACTTCTTTGTTTTTGTATCATCCAGAAATTTGAATAATATAAACTTAATGACAAATCTTATGATTACAGAAGGAATTCTGCAGAAATTTCAGCTGTAATAACAGCAAATTACAATATAATAGTCACCAAAGTTAGAAACAAGAAGAACTGAGGAAAATGAATATGTTTGTGATGTTTAGATATATCATAATTCTGTGCTTCTACCTTTTCTTATTCCTAATCCAACATAGATTTTTCTCTGCTGCAGTTTGAGACCATTAGTCTTGGTCCTGTTTTCTACAGACACAGAGAAAACGCTATCTCCATTCACATCATAATCGCCTTTCAGGTATATGAGAACTCTTATCAAATCGCTACTCAGTCTTTTCTTCTCCAGACTAAATAACCCTAGTTCTTTTAGCATTATCTCATAAATCATGTTTCCCATGCCTCTAATAATTTTGTTACACAGCTGTATTCTTTCCAAACTGTTCATACATCCTTCTTGAAATGTGGTGCCAAAACAGTACCAGACTCAAGGTGAGGTCTCAGCAGCAGGGTTCCTTCTAAACTGCACATACGTGCGGCCGTGCACAATTAAAAATCTTGCCTTTTACACTCCAGCTTTTTAATGCTGCCCCCCCCCCCCCCCCCCCTCCGAAAGAAGGCCACCCCCCCCCCCCCCCCCACACTGTAAGAAGCTGCACACAGAGTGCAGCAGAGGCACTGGGGCTGGCACAGGACACTTACCGAAGGTAAGCTCTTCACTCTTCATTCAGGGCAGGCAGTGACTCCTCCCTGAGGCAAGGTGAGGTGGGCTGGGGACAGGGGCTGGGACTAGGGATTGGCATGGGCTCCACCAGCTCTGGGGAACTGCTCTGTGTGCTCTGTCGACTCCAGGGAACTGCTCTGCACCCCTGCATAACCTTGGGGAGTGAGGAAGCACATGGTGTCAGGGCTGGGGAATGCAGCAATTCCCCGGAGCTGACAGAACCTGTGCCAGTCCCCAGCCCCAGCCCCACCTTGCCTCACCTCAGGAAGGAGCCACTGCCTGTCCCACATGAGGAGTGTGGAGCTTACCTTCAGTAAATGTCCTGCGCCAGCCCCGGTGCCTCCCTTTCAGTTCTATCAATTGATTGTGTTTGGCTGGGCCACATCACTCCACTCCACTGCTCTGAGCAACCATTAGCATGGAGAAGGGTGGTGGCCAAACCCTGCCCACTCCCAACTAGACACTTACTGTGGGACACTTACCAGCAGGCCATGCTGAAAGGGGGAGGTGGGACTGAAGTGGTGCATTCACAGACTGAAGCAGCACACTCACAGACTGAAGCAGCGCACTCATGGACTACTACTCCTTAGAGGGAACATTGCTCAACAGTGCTGAATCGTATGCACCTACTGGCTGGCATCACTCTGTTTTATATCAGAAGAGCAGTGATCAGCAGGATAGAATGATTCAGACAAACTGAAGATGTGAGACACCTACTGGACAAACATCCTGCAGCACAGTCTGAAATCACATAAGGGCTTCCTGTCCAGCACCCAACCTATCAATGCCACACCCAAAGAGACATGACTACAGATGTGGCACATGGGTAAAGACAACTGCATGCAGTGTGGGGAGGGGAGGGAAGAAGAGAGAAAAGAGGTGGCAAAGAAAAAGGGAAGGAGAAAAAAGAAGAGGAGAAAGAAGGAAAAGGAGAAAGGGAAATGGAAGAGAATGGAGGTGGGGTGGAGTCTAGTTCATGCAAGTCTGAAGGTGACTTATAAGTCTGAGCTTTGCTTTGAACAATCTGCTGTAGCAGGGGCAGGAGAGTGATGAGGATTGGATATGGGAGGTTTTTGTTTTCTTGGCAGTGTGCTTCTTCATTGCTTCTTCCCCCTGTTGCTGTTCAAAGGCCAATGCTCTGTTCTGAATTTGGGACCTCCAGGATGGACAGTCATGAGCGATTTGCTCCCACAACCCTGGGTAGATGCCGAAAGTCTTTAGGGACACATTAGGGTGTCATTGTACTGCTTCTTTGCTGCACCGCAAAAAGTGTGCTCCATTTGACAGTTCACCATAGAAAACTTTCTTTGGCAGGCAAGTGCCAAGCATTCTTGAGAGGTGGCCCACCCATCTTAGCTGTGCCAGTTTCAGCAGGGTGTGAACACTCGGGATAGTTCATCTTCTGAGTACCTCACTGTCCAAAATCTTGTCCTGCCACTTGATCTTTAGTATCTTTCACAAGCAGCACAAATGGAAGTGGTTTCATTTCTTGGCATGACATTGGTAAATGGTCCAGGTTTCACAGGTATAAAGGAGGGTTGGAAGGATGATGGCTTTGTAAACCTTCAGTTTTGTTGACATTCTGATACCTCTCTGGTCCCCAACTGACTTAGGGAGTCTGCCAAAGGCCATGCTAACTTTCAATAATCTTGCATCAACTTTGTCATCAATATGGACAGCATGCAAAAGCATGATAGGCAAAGAGGAAGTCATGAAGCATGGGTGTTTGGACATTGGAACTCAATCAGAGCCTGTGCAAGATGAAGATGTCTCCATCAAAACAGTACCTGATCCCCATACCAGGGTCATCATCTTGGAAGGCATATGACAGCATAGCAGAGAATACCATGCTTAAGAGGGTAGGTGTGAGCACACAGCCCTGCTTGACACAATTTGTGACTGGAAAGGGGTCAGAGTAATCGCCATTCACAAAGGTGCATGCCATCATGCCATTGTAGAGCTGTTGAACCATACTGATGAATTTTTCAGGGCACCTGTACTTCTTCTTGATTTCCCAGAGGTGCTCATGGTTCACTGTATCAAAGGCTTTGGTTAGATCGATGAATGTGAGGAGAAGGTTGATGTTCTGTTCCTAGCACTTTTCTTGAAGCTGCCAGATTGCATATACCATGTCAGTGGTTCTGTGTCCTTTTCTGAAGTTGCATTGACTCTCAGGCAGTAGGTTGTTTAGATGGTCAGTCAGCTGGTTGAGGAGGACTCTCGCAAGTATCTTTCTGGCAGTTGAGAGGAGGGAGATGCCCCCGTGGTTGTCACAGAATTAGTGATTTCCCTTCCTCTTGTACAGATGGATGACTCAACACATCCTTGAATTCTTGGCAGACTACCTCCTGTGACCAGATACTGCAGAAGATCTCGGTTAGTTTCTCCATAAGGCCATGACCACCTGATTTCTAGATCTGTGCTGGAATCACGTCAGCTCCAGGACATTTGCCACTAGACATTTGTTGCATGGCTCTTGGACTTCTGCGATTGTAGGCAGAGCTTCAAGCAAGGTGTTGACGGAGAATTGAGGCAGCCTGCATATGGCATCCATGTTGATGGAAGAGGTCCCATTTAGGATGGTGCTGAACTGTTCAGCCCATCTCAGGAGGACCTGGGCCATGTCAATTAACAGTGTGGTCCCATCAGCAGACAGCAGAATGGGAGGATCCAGGGACCCACGAACCATAGACAGCCTTTATGGCATTGAAGAACTCCTTTGCATCATTTTGGTCAGCATAGTGCTGGATCTCATCTGCTTTGTTCCTCAACCATGTGTCCTGCATCCCTCACAGCTTGTGTTGAATGGTCATCCATATCAAGCTGTAGGCGTGTTGTGCTGATGCAGACTTATCATAGAGGTAGGCTCTGTAGAGATGTTTCTCTTCCAGAAGCCATTGTATCTCCTTGTTATTTTCATCAAACCAATCTTGGT
Organism: Alligator sinensis; assembly: GCF_000455745.1. Lineage (NCBI taxonomy): Eukaryota > Metazoa > Chordata > Crocodylia > Alligatoridae > Alligator > Alligator sinensis. Next base: position 470,412 of record NW_005842364.1, read on the forward strand.
CTCTGCGGACACTTGGTCCCAGGGTCTCAAGGGCTGCCGAGTGTATAGCTTCATAAAGCCACTTCCAGTTGGCTTCAATAGAGTCAGAATGGAGTGGTATAGTGTGAACCTGATCTTTCAGATAGTTGGCAACAGACAGCCTAGTGCTGTCATTTATCAGCCCTGCAGTGTTGAGGCGCTTCAGTCCACTTCGTCCTTTCGGATGCCATCTGGTTTGAATCATGTTCTGTAATGAGGAGATGATGAGTCAGTGATCAGTTCAGTATTCAGCGCTACAATCGCTTTGGTTACAAGAACATCACGTCCCTCCTTCAGATGATGACATAGTCAATAAGATGCCAGTGCTTGGGGTGAGGGTGCATCCATGGTGTCTTATTCTGGTTGGGGAGATGGAACACAGTGTTAGTAACCAGAAGCTCATATTCATCACATAGTATGAGCAGGAGAAGATCATTGCTTTTGCAGCTTCTGATCCTGTGCACCAATGACTCCCATCCCAATGACGCCATCCCATGCTGAGTAGTCAGAGCCAATCCTGGCATTGAAGTCACCAAGGAGGATGAGGTGGTCAGACTCTGATACAGTAGTGATCACAGAATGGAGGTCATTGTAGAACTGGTTCTTGACTTCGACAGAGTTGGTCATGGTAGGCGCGTATGCACTGATGATAGTAGCACACTTTTTGCCTGTGGAACCCCACTTGATACCTCCTCCCAACTAGACAGTGAGCTATTAATGACTGTGTTCAGCATGATGATCCAACCAGTTTTGTATCCATCTTACAGTCTTTTCATCTAGTCTGTGTTTCATTAGCTTGTTAATGAGAATGCTGTAGGAGTAAAGTTAGGTTATATTACACCCACTTCTTTCTGTCACCTTATCATTAAAGAAGGCAGAGAGAAAAATAAGGAGAGGATTAATTAGTAATGTATTTATTAATGTGCTATAGTATTACTTATAATCTTATTGTACTTGTTTCTTATTCTAAGTATAACTGTCATAGATATTAGCCACAATGGCATTCAATTTAGGGCTGTCTTTATACATAAAGCCTGAATTTTGCAAATGACACATGGATACAAAAATCAAGAGTTAGGAGATGAAACAGAGTCCCTTTTGCTTTTGGAATACGTTTCCTGTCTCCAACCTGTAGTACAAAATTGGTGACCTACAGGTTATGGAGCTATATTCAGTAAATTATTTACAATCTTTCTTTCACTGAGAAAATTTATTTTAAAATGTGCCACCTTAGTGAATACTATTTAATTTCTCTGATGCAAATACCAAAAATATTTAAATAAAAATGAAATAAAGTGGGAGATGGTTGAGGAGGGATTGAAACAGGACACCTGAACAATTTTTGAAGGAAAACTGTACATTCACAATTAACACTGAAAATCAGTTCAACTATTTTTTCATAGATTTCATAGATTTTTAGGGTTGGAATGGACCTTAGTAGATAATTGAGTCTGAACCCCTGCCCTGGGCAGAAAAGAGCACTGGGGTCAGATGACCCAAGCTAGGTATTTGTCTAGTCACCTCTTAAAGACCTCCAAGGTAGGGGAGAGCACCACCTCCCTTGGAAGCCCATTCCAGATTTTGGCAAGCCTTACCATAAATATTTTTTTCCTAATGTATAATTTAAATCTGCTCTCTGTCATTTTATGATTGTTGCTCCTAGTAACCCCAAGGGGCAACCTGGTAAACAGAGTGTCTCTTATTCCTTGCTGCTCCCCCCCCTCCCCCGCTTGAATTTGTAGACAGACACAAGATCACCTCTCAGCCTTCTTTTGCTGAGACTGAAGTAATTCAGGTCTCTCAATCTCTCCTGCAGGCCTTTAACCATATGAGTAGCCCTCCTCTGGACCCTCTTAAGGTTATCCACATCCCTCTTGAAGTGTAGTGCCCAGAACTGGATGCAGTACTCCAGATGTGGTCTTACCAATGCTTCATAGAGGGGAATATCACTTCCTTATACCTGTTTGTGATGCACCTTCTAATGCATGGAAGATTGTGGCTGGCTTTACTTATCACTTTTTTACACTGATGACTCATATTCATTTTGGAGTCGACTATGGCTCCAAGATCCCTTTCTGCTGCTGTGCTGTTTAAAAAGTCATCTCCCAGTCTGTACGTGTGTTGGTGATTCTCTCTCCCTAGATGCAGCACTTTGCACTCATCTTTGTTAAACTGCATCCTCTTCTGATCTGCCCCCTTTCCCAAACTGTCCAAATCTTCTGGAATCCACTCCCTGCCCTCCAGGGTGTTTACTATGCCACACAACTTAGTGTTGTCCATGAATTTGGACAGAGTGCTTTCCACGCCCTCATCAGAGTCACTGATGAAGATATCGAACAACACTGATCCAAGGACCAAACCTTGGGGAACAACACTGCCCACATTTTTCCAAGTAAAAAATGACCCATCTACCACCACCCTCTGCATGTCTCATAAGCCAATTCTCCACCTATCTGACCATGTAACAATCTACCTCACAACTGCTTAATTTACTTGTGCAGTAGGCATTGAGGGCTATAGGCTTTCCTTATGTCTTTTTAAATAATTTTGCCCTTCTAAATCTTCAGCCTTTTAATAACTGTATATAATTTTATTTTTAAAATGTTCTTAGGTGAATTTGGGGCCTGAGTGATTCTAGAAGGACTCTTCATCTCCAACTGACCTGCTATTATGCCTCAACCCTGTTTTGAAAGCAAAGCATATAAGGAACTGAGATTTCATAGACATTGGGGCTGGAAAGGACCTCGGAAGATCATCGAGTCCAGCCCTCAGATTACTTCAGACTACATGGTCATTTTTTCATTGGTCTCCCAGCTGCCATTGCTACAATGAAAGCAATTAATGGCAGCTGTTATTTTCAGTTATGAAGAATTTTGTTATAAGCATTTGAACAGCTGAACAGGTCGACTGAAAACTCTAACTCATTTCCCATAGCCCACCAAACAGCTAACCAATACTAAAAACATTCCATAAGTCCTGCAGTGGATTCTGCATAGGTGGATTCATATATCTATGTAGAACCCAGTGATTTCAAAAGACTTGTGCATGACAGAGAGACTACCCCTGTGGACTCTATGATGGGATTTGGGCCAATGATAGGGTGTGAAGCAGTAACATAGAGCTAAAAAGACACCATAGTCAATATCTAATCTTCTGAACCAATCAATTTCCCATTTATGTTGGTTTCTCATTTTCCTCTTAAGCTCTGTATTTTTCCCAGTTTAATAAAATAATATTGATTGCATGCTAATAATCAGTTTCATCTAAGTTTCACACAGCAGATACAGGGCCTTATATTATCATTTTACATACATTTCAATTCATTCATGAGTAGATACCTCAGATCTAAAAAATGTATTCTTAAGACATGCAATTAAGAAAATAAGTTTACTGTGAAACAGTTCTATTCCATTTCTCAGCAAGATGCCTCTAATAAAGTTCTCTGCAAAATTTCAGACTATGGATTTGAGCTCAATCTTCTAAGCAGCTGTAATTTAACTGTATCTGTGGATTCTCTAGCAACATACTATGCTGAATGCCTCTTCCATATGGATACGAGCTGGTACTTTTTAGGAAACACAAACAGAAGGTAGCAATAAACTGAACTCTGACGTCAGCATAATAATACTTTGCAATTCTATAATACCTTCCACCTGAGCATCTTAAAGCACTTTATAAAATAACAGCTTAACATCACAACACTCCTGTTTTTTAGGTGAGGAAGTATCATCAACTATAGTTTACAGGAAAAGAAACTGGCACTGAAAAAGGATTAAACTGTAAAATGTCAAGTACCTTAGAACTGAATGTATTCAGAGCAGATTTCAGGATAAGGCCCAATCTAAAGCTCACTGAAAATTAATTGTAAATGACAAAACAAAACAAAAAATCCAACAACAAAAATTCCCCTCCATGGCTTCAGAAAGTTTTGGATCATATTATTAATGACACATCCATAATCACATAGGACTTCTATAGCAAAACTGATATTAAAACCTAGATGCTCTGTAACCATAAAAGAAATATTTTCCTAGCTTAGTACTGGTCCAAATAAGAATTCTTAACTGTTTAGTTGTAATAAATGCAAATGAATATAGTGATGCAGTAAAGATAATAGATCACATGAAATAAAAAAGAGAATTTAATATTTCAGAAGCTCCAAGGAGATTTTGCTAAGATTCAGTGTTGTAAATTGTGCGGCAGGCCTTTTGTTTAGTTTCAATGGACCTATTCACCCATTCCAGCACACACACTCCAGAGTGCACAAACACGCATTCCACTAAATAGGACAATATAATGAATTTAGCATATCTGCACACCAATATAGTATTCATAAAAGACACTTACTGCCACTCTTCTCTTCACAGGTAAATGAGGAGGAAGGAGATACTATTTCAAGCAGCTACTGGATTTTCTATAAACAAGGACTTGTGTTGGCAAATGTACATAATCTTCTCTTCTTATTTCAGCCCTGACTTCAAAGAGATGAAGTGAACTAGAAGGATAGCCTTTCCTATACCTCAAAATGCTATAATTTAAGTTCAAGCAGCCTGCTTCAGTAACCTGGAGCAACCTTTCAAACTAATTTATCTGGATGCTAAATACTAAATGTTAAAATAATTGTGATTGGGCTGTCTGCTCAGTACCTTCACCAACTCAATGCATTCTTTAAATGGTGGTGTCTTGTGCTCCTTGACATTGCTTAAAAGTAGCAGAATCACTGAGATGCCATATCTCAGATAAACTCTTTTCACTGGCACTTTAACATGATTCTTCAGGAAAGCTATTATGGGAGAAGTGATGCAGAAACTAGGTGGTATTTTTGCAAAAACTAGGAGTGATACAAAAACAAGTTTCACATCAGGAAAAATAGAGATTGTAGATGTAGACCCAAATTGGCATCAATAGGTGAACAGTTCCCTAATTTCATCTGTGAAGTATTTTTTTTTTTTTTTTTTTACCATAGGCAATGCAAGAAAAATATCTTATTGACTTTAAGTGGGTACCTGACCAGAGGTAATCCAGAGGGAGTGCAATGGTATGACTGCACTCCCACTTCTTAGCAGCACAGAAGCAGCAGCAGTACAGGACATGTTTAAGTTCCAAACAAGGTAAAAATCTCCCTCCCTCCTCCCCCAACATGTCTTTTCATGTCATGCCTAGAGGCATGTCCCATCCCCATCCCTTCCTCTTCCCACTCCTTCACCTGCTGCTGCCAGTGTCCACTCTGTCTTGGGGGTTAGGAGAGCTCCTGTCCCAAGCCAGCTGAGTCATCCTGGGCTGAGCCCAACCCCAACATTGCCCATCTGTAATTGAACAGAAGCTCCCCTTACCCCCAAAACAGCATGGACAGCAGCTATCCTGGCAGTGGCAGGAGGGGGAGGGGGAAATGGGAGGTAAGGGATGGGGGGTACCAGTGCAGAGGGATGTGCTCAGAGTGAAGGGAAGGAGGGAATGCTTGTCTTCTTCAGGAAGCTGGGAGTATGTGTGCCAGCACCCCTGCTGTAAATGTATCTCCTTTATAAAATCCTGGGTCTGCTTCTGCACCTGACAATACCTGAATCAGCTCCATAAAGCTCATCACTATGTTTGCTTTTTCAATACTGTGCATTACAATGCTTGCTTTTTTCACTTTACCTCCTTTTACACCTTGTTACCTTGTGGGTTTAGGTCAACTCTCAGGATCTCAATATTGCGCTGTTAGACAGGAGGGTGTGACATAATTGCACATATACAAACACACAAATCAATTAGATGCATACACATGCACACTACCAGCTCAGGCACATACACATCCAAACCAGCCTAGGCACATGCATACCTATCACCAATTGAAGTACATACCACACACACACACACACACACACAAGCAACTCAGATACACACACGTTCAAAATAACTAGTTTAGGTTCATGCACACCTATCACCAGTTTAAGCCCATACACACACAACATTTAGACAGAATCAGTTACCAGTTACCAACACTTGTACATCCAATACACATATGTGGATTACTAAATCATATACCACACACACACAATGATATCTATATATGTATATATATGCGTGTGTATTCACTAATTCACACACATACCACCCACCTACACATACACACAAGTGAGTTCCTAAGTTGGGTGTTGTGATGTGTATGTATGAATGTATGTATGTGCTTGGTGTACCTGGGGAAAGGTTAAGGTAAGAAAGTAGAAGTGTAGGGAGTGAAACTTGCTGGGAGTGAAAGTCACTGGGACCAGGATTAGAACCGGTAGACTAGAGAGGCGTGGGCTGAAGAACTGAGGCTCAGGGGTAACTTTAGGTTAATTGATTAAAAGACAATGCCCAAAGCCTGCAGAACAGGGGAGCGGTGCTGGCACAGAGTCTGGGACTGGAGCCAGAGCTAAGGGGGAGCTGAAAAGGTAGGTGGGGCAAGGGAAAATGGAACTAAGGGAAAGTGTGTGTGTTAAAGAGGAGCTCTGGGTGTGGGGAGCCAGAGGATGGCTCTGGGGCAACTAGAGAAGTTGTAGAGAGTGGCAGTAGGTGCTGGGAGCTGGAGAAAGGCTCCAGCTGCTGGAGAAAACTGCAGGACAGCCAAAAGAAGCTGGGAAGCTACAGGAGTGATGGGGAGGACTACAGAAGGTGTGAGGGAAGCCTGAAAACAGAGAGATGGACAGCAGAAAATCACAGGGAAATGCAACAGGAAAGACTGAAAGGCTGCAGGGGCAGCGGGAAAGCCAAGAATGGCAGCAGAAAGTCACATAGAAAAGGCAGTAGGAATTGAGAGGAGATCAGGAAACTAGTGGGGGCCTGGAGCTGAGAGAGAGAGAGACTGAGGCTGGAATTTAAGCTAAGGAAGGGGCTGGGATTCAGTAAAGCTTGACCCAACTCTGGGTTTCAAATGACAGTGGTTTTATTGAACAGGGGAGATGGTGACAATGTTTTTTTGGTTCCCTTGCACCCACCCACCCACCCACACACAATGGCAGCAGGGATTAGAGAGGCATGGTGCAGGTGCTAAAGTTCACTGTGTGACAGCTGAAATTATGTCTGTGTGATAAAGGTACTTGCTGAAGGCTCTATGAAGATTAGACCAAGTGTTTTTTTTTCTGTATTTGTTTAGATATTAATCTATATGTTGCTGCTAAAAGCCTAATTAAAGTTTAAGATGTAGTGAGGCCTTGTATAAAGTAAGGCCTAGTAAATTTAGCAAAGCCTTAAAGTAGTAAGGCCCTGTGGCATAGTTAAAATTACCTTAACAAAGGAATGCAAGGCTTGTACTGCTATTGGTCAGTTTAAGGACAGTTGAAGTAAAGGGACTCTGAGTGGTTGTACATTATAAGAACCATTCAGAAGCTTTAAATTGGCTGGAATATCTGGAAACCATTCAGAAGGAAGATACAGCTCTGTGGAAAAGATTAGTTAGCTGTTGCCTCGATCAGTGGGCCCGTAGACCTCGAGGAGCCCAAGGACTGCATTCCAGGGTCCTTCCCAGTACCCTTCAGACAGGGCTGTTCGGGGACACCTGACTTCGCTGAACTTTGTGGAAAGAAAAGCTTGCTGTGTATCAGGCAGAGGGGACTGCCGATAAGTTGCTGATGCGAATTGCTTTTGTCTGTCATTGTTTGTCTTGTTACTATGCGTAGTTGTGTTTTTGTTAGGTCAATACATCTTTTTTACCTTTCTACCCCTGACCATACTCTCAATCCCGAACCCTCCGCAGGCAGCTGAGATACACTGAAGTCCAGGAGAAGAGAGACAGAGAGAGAGAGTACAAATTGTAGGGGGAGTTGTGCAGGTAATATCTACCTATCTAGGCTGGAAAGGGGTCCTTATCCAGTAGGTGTTGTCCAGAGGGGGGTCGCCGGCAGGGCCTCTGGGTGGATAGGTGTTGTGGCATGATGCTGGTCCAAATGGAGGGGGAGTTCCACTGGGTCTGTCTTCACTGTCCCTTCTTATAGGGGCAGATCTTGTGTGAACCTAGTGACAGGAGGCATGCCCAGGCAAGAGTCAGCCCCTGGCATACTGAGCATGTGTGCTCCATGCAGGGAGGTGCAGTTTTGGGTGTCTGTAATGGTGGGGTACAATGATAGAGTTGCTGGTTCTTCAGGTCTTTTGTCTTTCAGATGCTGGTCTTGTCTGTGTTCCTGGGTGAGGTCTGTGGTTCCTGGATGAATCAATGCAAGGTGATGGCCTGGTCATTACAGGCCATTCAGTGGAAGCCTGCTACCATTGTATTTCAATCATTCCCAATTATTTTTATTAATCCGAGAACCAATTTACATGGAAGGGATATGTGAATCATAGAGTTGCAACATGAGATGCCCAGGCAGAGGACAGAAGATGGAGGCTTGACATATAAAATGGAAATTTGACATGACTTTGGTTCACTTACAAACACAGGCCTAAACCATACGATATCCATTTGAAACAATTAAAATCAACACAAAAATGATAATACAATATATGTCGCAGAGCACCTCGGTGCTCTGCTCCTAGAGGGGAGAAACTGCCAGGGAGAGAGACAGAGCCCTGGCAGGTCATAATGAGCCCAGCTGAGTGTTGCCAGGGTAACGAGCCCAGGTGCAGGTTGCCGGGGCAGCCAAGGGGAGCCAGCTGCCTGTAGGAGGCAGGGCCTGGCCCTTATAAAGCCCAGGGCTGAGA
>NW_005842364.1:479793-504569 GCF_000455745.1 Alligator sinensis
GAGAATTAGAGGGTGCCTTGGGCCGGCCTGACACGGAGCGAGGGACCTTAAGGAGCACACGGCCCTCCGCGAGGACCCCGCCGTGACAATATACAACAGTAAAAATCAATACAAACCTAATAATTATACAATATAAAATGGTGGATATCCAAAACCAAAAACTTGCTACCAAAATCAAAATGTTTAAAGTTTATCCTAAGTCTGAGCTCACTTATACTTATCTATAGGGAATGAGAGAGGGAGATAAAAAGATAGAAATGGTTGGGGAAAGGGGAGGGAATGAATTTTAAAATAATTAAAATAGAAAAACTGGGGGTTTTGCTATACCCTCTCTAAAAAAGAAAATAAACAATCAGTTTAAGATAATAAAAATAAGTTGCTCAGTTGTTTTAGAATTGTGGGTGAAGAACATGCTCTAGACTAGAGAGATATATTAGGTGGATGAGATACCTAGAAGAAAAGAAGAAATAATTTGCTGACCAGTGTGAAAAAATAAGGCGGCAAGAAAAGAAAACTATAAAACACCATCATCAAAATTTGTTGTCTTTTATTTGGTATTTGTTAATAGATTAGAGTCCAGACATTTTCCAGACACTAAAACCATATTAAAGGCATTTAAAGCATTCATGTCCACATATTAAAGCTCATTTACTCATACTAACTGCCCTCTGAGCATCTCATAGTTACACCACTTAAGGCATGCGTTAACTCTGTGCCATGCCACCTAGCTCATGTTACAGTAATTTCAGTCTACCCCATTGAGATAAAACAAGCAATTTGCAGTCCTGCAGGATCCCAGGATGCACCAGTACCAGCCATGCACCACAGAAGAAGGACAGGATCCAGGTAACCTGGCTCCTAGTCAAGCCTCTGCTTACTAACTTTCTACTGCATAGTCAGAACTTTGGGCTAGGGACAGACATTCAAAAAGCCTGAATTGATTCAGTCTTTGCAGGTTAGTCTAGTCTGCCTAGACTGAATTAGTTTGCAACTGTTCAGGCATTCCCTCTGTATTGAGAAAATGCAGGCACATGCCTGCAGTGGCTCATGCTAGAAGCTGTTGGTGCTAGAGCAGCCCTCCCCTCCCTTCCCTTCCATAGTGATGATCTGGGGAGAGGGGGAGAAGGGACCAGGCCCTGGCAGGACTACTTATTAGGGAGGGGTGCAAATCCCTACCCTGCCTACAATCCTAGGCTTTTCCCCACTTGCTGCTTAAGAGATGGGAGTGTTGCCATCCCCCAGCCCCTGCCTAGCATTCTGAGGCAAAGTGGGAGGTGGGGATGCAGCGCGTGCATCTGTTGATGATATTGAGCTTTTCAATCTCCTTCTCCCTGCTTCTTCATACTGTCTGCAGCAACACTGACAGGCAAGGGAGCCAGCAGGGAGTTGATGACAGCATTTATCAGCCCATCAACAAAACAAAAGCCTCTCTCATTATTTTAATCTCTTCTTAAACAGTTTTTTCCCCCCTCAGGAAGGAACAAAGGGACATTACCAGCCAAACTATTGATTAGCTCCAAAAAGCCCTATGCAGACAGTGTCCTGTCTATCTGTCCCAGTGAAATTGGAGAGGCACACAGACACAGACACACACCTCTGAGCATTAGCTAGCATACCACATGCCTAGGGCTCATGGGGCTGGGGTCTGTGCTTTGGGAGAGGGGAGGAAGGGAGGGGGGATCCCTGCTTGAGCAGTGAGCAGCAGGGGTTGAGGGGCAGGGACAGGGGGAAGCCAGGCAGACCAGCTTCCCCCTCCGCTGGAGTTCTGGCTAGGGAGCAGAGGGGCCAGTCTTGTTCTCTGGAGCAGACAACACAGCCCAGCCCAGCCCAGGGCTGCAAAGCATCTAGGATATGTGGGGGAGTCTGGTTTAACTTAAACCAGGAAGGGGTCTGGGACAGACATTGTATAAACTGGTTTGACCCAAATCAGTTACGTCTGATACTACATTGAGCCAGGTGTATCTTAAAACAGTTTCACCCATTTTGAAACTGGCTTATGTGTACTGAATGTCTGTTCTCTTACAAATTTAAACCAGTTTCTGATCACTTAAACTGGTTTGTGTATAATGTCTGTCCCTAGCAGACAAGAAATGGTATTAACTCGCAATGTATGACTACTCATTGTATGTTCTAACTTTAACACATTAACATTCCACAGATTTATATGGTCTAAGTGTAGTAACATGTAACCTCACCCTTAAAAAGGCACTACTGTTCACTGTTTTGTACCACGTGTAGTATTCAGAAGTGGTTGTAAAACATCAGCAACACACAATACTTGCATTCTGTGCATACTTTGAAAATGACTGCTGGGGATACTCAGGCCCATAGAGCAGTCATATCTTTAAAGCTAGTAAAAATATAGTTTTCATTATCAGATGACTACTCTCAACAGTCTTCTCAAATAGATCCTTTCTAGATACAAAGGTCTTTGATTTCATACTCATCTGAGACCTGATCGTTCCTAAGCATCGGTATACCAATTCAAAACTCTCCAACCTTAATGAACGTCCCTTCATCTAAACTCATAACACATAAATAAACCCGAGTTTTAGTCAGTAAAACCTGAGTCCACAAAGAGCCTTAGACACGATAACATTTACTATGGCTGTTCCTGACTTCTAGGTGACTGGTGGTAGTACAGGCATACAAAAGTTCTTAAGATATGGTGGCATTCCTAAAAACAGGGAAAGATCCCTTGGATCCAAAGAACTTCAGATTCATAGCCTTACTATGTCATTTTTTAAAACTCTATGAATGCCTTATCTTAAACCATTTGCTACTGGTTGTTGAAGAACACCCAGTCCCAAAGCAAGCTAGCTTCTGACCAGGGAAAGCATGCAGAAAGTACTCAATGTCATAGAACACATTGAAGATCATTAAAAAAAAAAAATGGAACGGTTACTGGTGTCATATTTGTATACCCATCAGCAGCTTGTGACATTGAAAATGACCGAAGGGTCCTTGCAAAATGTGATATGATGAAAGATTACCAACCACTAGAACTAATATGATCCTTGCAAGAAAAATTGGCAATTTCACACCAAATTATATATGTGGAACCAACAGTGAAAACAAAAGAATGGCATACCTAAAGGGGGCATACTTGCACCTGTTCTATTTGACATCTACACAAACAATCAACCAATTTACCTAGGCATGAAAAGTTGTTTATGCAGATGATTTGTGCATCACTGCCCAAGCTAAGACCTGCACTTAGGTTGAAGCCAAGTTGTCAGACTACAGTATAAAAAATCAACTATGTGCTAATACAAATAAAATACAAATTAGTGTTTTCTGCCTTTGGAACCAAGATTCTAGTAAGCACAATTCAAAACCTAACCTGGAATGGAATAGCTCTCACCCATGCCCAAACTCTATATACTTGGGAGTGATAGTATGCTTTCATATAAAACATACACAGAAGAGATGAAATGCAAAGTCAGTTCCCAGACTAGAATATTAAAGAAGCTCATCAATTCCAAATGTGGGCCAATCCAACATTACAAACTATTGTGACTGCACTTTGTTATTTGGCAGTTGAATACACATGCCCAGCTTGGGAAAGATCAGCACATGCAAAGAAACTACACACTATAGTGAACAAAAATTGTACTATAGTGCACTATAGTGAACAAAAATTGCATTGCCTTAAACCAATGAATGTCAATAGTTTCCATTTACTAGAAATGCCCCATGACACATCAGAAGAGCAGGAGCAAGCATAACAGAATGCAATCAGCAGATTAAAAATCAAAGGCACCTACTACATGGTCATATTTGGGTTCTCAGTAAACCAAAATCATAGAAAAAATTCTTTTCTACAACATAGCCACTGATGAAACATCAGCAGACACACAAATAAAAATGTGACAGTCATGACGAGAGATGACCCAGGAAGGAATTAGGATGAATATCAAAGCTGCTGATATTAATTTCACTGCAGGCACAGAGCTTGATTGGCCAACATGGAGAAGCTTGAACAGCCTCTGTCACAAAGGACTGAGTGAATGGATCTCTCAGGCCCTGGACAAATGTGTTGTTTGAAAGGCCTTTGAAACACTCCACACAACAAGTGTACAGATATGCACAGTGAAAGAAGCACAAAGAAATAGCTGACGTGATTGAAAACACCCCTCAAAAATGAGGAACATCTTCAGAGTCTTTATGAAACTTCTTGAAATATCTGTATGATTTATCATTCACAAACATCCCATAATGCTCTGTTTCCACTCCTGTGAGAGCAGGGTAAGGGAGATTGAGGAAGACATCTTATGCACTTCACTCTCTTCAGGAGCTTCCAGAGACCAAAGACCAAGAGCCATGCAGGGATTCTTGCTCTTTAGCCTCCTGGATGGAGAGCAGAGCCACTTTGGGTATTGACAGACATGACAGTTTGTCCTGTGATCAGCCACTGAAAACATTCTACAGCTGTGCACTGACAGAAGTGCACGGCTACAGAATGCTTTAAAAATGCCTGATCGTGCAACCATCTGAACCCTCACTGATTGAGGGTTCAGATGAAGGCACTCCAAAGTGGAATGCTTTCATTAATGTCTGCCAGTGCAGTCAGGAACTAACGTGGTTGAGAGTTGATGCAGCCCTGTCTTCATGATGGGGGGAGGGGAAGGGGGAAGAGAGGGGAGTGAATTCAGTCTGTGGGTTCCCCAACAAGTGATGGACAGTAGAGTGGGTGGATTGGAGTCCCCCCAAGGTTGGGGGGCCAGTCCACCCCCCCCACACACTCCAGTGTGTCTGGGGAAACCCCAGATCGAACTCACTCCCTTGACTTCTTTACCTCCCACTCTTGAAAGAGCATGACAGCTTGAAGAGGGGGGTGTGGCCAGGGGACAGATGCTGAAGACATGCTGCCTTTCTCCCTGGATCAGCTCCAATGGGGAGCTGGATCACATGCCTTCCTGGTCCAATAGCGAACATCTGTTGGATTGGGAGGGTCAGTCTAACTCATGATGCTTTCTGTGAAGTGTCATGAGTTAGATTGGGGAGCTGCATGTCTCTCTGCACCCTTTAATGTTTATGTAGCCCTTTTGAAGTCTTCTTGGGTGGTGGTATTAGGGGATGTGCTTGTCTGCATGACCTCAAATTTGAAACGCTGTCTATGGCTTATGGTAGGTATGCTGCTCCTAGACTTAGTTATCTGTGTAGAACTAGCAGTCTCCTCTCTTCCCTGTAGAAGGATGCCTGTGAGGAAAGAAGTAAGAATTCCTGTGGCTGCATAAAGATAAAGGGACAGAAAGAGAGAATAAATAAGAAAACTCATAACTTGAGCCCAGTGATGGGACACTTATTATGGTGGGAAGAGGCCTTTGTTCTTGGACCTCCTTCTAGAGATTGCATATGCAATTTACATTGAAATTACGTTGGAGGAAATATATAAAAGTAGTGTTGTCAGTGGATGATAATTATGCTTAGAAAAAGACTGCCGGATTGGGCATCTCAAGGAACCCAGACATGGGAATGCCTATACTGTGAATCTGAAAAGGGATTAGGTACGAGATAAATACTAAATACATAGCTCACGTTTTCAGTTTACAGATGAAGATGGTGTAATCCTGGGCATTCAGGTAACAGATTTCCTTTGTTCTAACTAATGGGGGGGTCTGTCTGTCTTTATTTGTTTTTTCATTATAATATTTTAAACTTTCATTTTTTCTATGGATTGAAATATAAAATCTAAAACTGCAAAGTTTGCAATGAATAATTGGCTGGGGAAAAAAATCACCCAGAGTAGAAACATGGCATATAAAGTTAAAGTCTGCAAGTATTACTTTGGTATTTTTATTTTGAAATATGTTCCCATTTCATAAAATTGCTGGGCCATTTTCTAGAATATACAAAAACAGACATTTATTGATTTCAGAATCATTTTTTTTTCATTTGTCTGGATGAAAACTGCCTCTGATTTAATTAGCTGTAAAGACAATGACCTAATTGTTTTTTAAAATAAATTTTGAAGTGGTTGAAATCTTTAGCATCATCCCTCTGACTCACAGTTTGTGTAAAAGCCATTTTCAGAGCTCAGGCTTGAGTCAAATGAACTATTCTGTCTTTTTTTTTTCTTTTCTGGAATGAAACACTCAGGGAAATTCCTGCAATTACATTTTATTGAATTTATAACTGTGTCTTTTTCAAGCATTTTAGAAAACATTCCAGTGGCATGCAAGATTGAATTGGGTAGGGGGGTGGCGAGACACATCAGTGCAAACAACCTCATGATGAGCTAATCAATGAACAATCTAATCTTCCACTTCTCATGGCACCATATAAGTTAAAATAAAATACTTATGCTGCACTCCATAGAATGAATCCTGGCTGCTGCACTCCAGTACTTTATATCATCAGGGTATTTGCACAACACATCATCAGTCTGACAGTTTTAAGAATAATAGACTGTCATGATATATAATGCAATTGTTCTTTTGTTCTGAGGATGTAGTACGGTTCCTTGCAAAACCTCTTATAAGTATGAAAGTGTATGTACAGGTGTTGCATTTAGTTTGACCTAACCAGGGTTAGGTCAATCTAAATGTCCAAACATGCAGGTGTTCAGAGGGTTTAATTTGGTTTAAAAATGGCCTTCCCAATCTCTTCAGGTGCATGAATTGAGATTGAGAAAGGATTAACCCTTTCTTGCAAATATCTGCATATGTTTGCATATGTTTGCAGCCCAGTTACTTGCTCCAGTCCTGGACCTATTCCCAGCCCCTCCAACCAACCCTGACTGGTCTATATTTAGCACCCTGATGTGGTAACATGCCCCCTGCTTCCCCACAAACCATCCCAGACCCACCAACACTCACCCTAGATTCACCAGCCCTCTCAGAGACCTGCCAGCCCCCCTCTCTTTCATAAGTTACTTATACTGGGCTATCTGCATTACTCCCAGAAGTGGAGAACTGCTGTACTTACCATTCCCAACCCAGCATAAGATGGCTTAAAGCAAAAGCCACCTAAACATACACTGGGGCTGCATCTACTCAAGTGGATTTACTGTGTAGTAGTGTCCCTACATAGTTGTTTTTTTTCAGACACTACTGGCACAGTACCAACAAACTACTTCTCAGTAGCTCATTACTACTGCAAAGTAGTGTTGCATCATGATCAGTGCCTGCCAGAACTACTGAGCAGTAACTTGTTGCTACTGTGCATTTGTCTTGTGTAGATACACCTACTGTATATGTTTACGCTTGTTCATACCCAGGGGTGGTTTCTTCTACAAAAAACATAGTAAGTGACTGGTTAATGTTTTCTCCAGATTCATTAACTTTCTGAAATCGAAGGAAAAATAAAAAATTAGTGGTTTGCTTCCAAGCAAAACACTACAATGTGCCTACTCATTGCTCTCACAGCAGATAAAAATATGGCCCATGACGAAGTTACAAATCTTACATTAGACTGTCTAGATAGATAAAGAGATAATATTAATATTAAACATATTTAATATTAATATATTTATAATTATAGTAATAAGAATGTTATACTATTAAAATAATGTTTAATACTAATATATGTATAATATTATGTATAGTATAATATATACATATACACACACAGACACAGGCACAGACAAATCAGCTTCCTTATAAGCAGCCTCCCATTCTCCAACTCCTCCTTTGGAAATAAATATGCCCTGAAAATGTATATTTTTCTGTTTTTGTGTCATTGCAATAAGGTATTTAGCAGAATTCGCAGATTCATTGGAATTTGACAATCTGTTCTGTGAGCACTTCTGCTATGGCTTTGAACATGTGACCTCTAGGCTGTCAACCATGTGCCTTAGCACCCACCACCACCCCAGTCCCCTGAAAAATTCTATAAAAGGCAATAGGATTGGGGGGGGGGGGTTAGACTAATCTGAGGGTAACTTCCAAATATTAATTGCTAACTAGAAAATAAGACAGACTTCCCCCCCTGCCCAGATACCATCTATATCTTTCCCCCTCCAAACACACAGACACATATACTTTTTCAGTATGTCAGGGTATGTGCAAGCATTAAAATGAAGTATTAGAAGTTAAGCAGTTTAGTTTAAGCTGTTGAAAACAGTTCTATACAAATATTCAGGGGGCTGGCTGCGTGCTCTGCAGACAGTCTATGATGCTGGCAGCACTCAGATAGGAGGCCCCAGATCATGCATCCCACCCTGCTTTGAAGACTTCCTCATCTGCCTGGAGACAGGTGACAGTAGCTGAGGTCATAGGTCAGGGTGCATTGGCTGGTGGCCCCAAAGGACGATGGAACCCCTTCCTCTCAGGTTGTCAGACAGCAGACCCAGAGTAGGTGTACTATGTTATCAGACCTGTCAATTTCTTCTCCCTAAGCTCAATGGATCCTTTCCTCTGTAGCACCAGCCAGTTACAGCCTGTCAAACTTTTTGTCCAGGCTGCTGAAGGTCACCCAGCCCCATCTGGCCCAGGTGCAGGGAGCAGCCTGGGCTGTAGTGTTTGCAACCTGTTCCACCACCCCCCAGGGGTTCCATGGGGCTGGAGTAGCACGTCACCCAGACTCCATTTCACAGCATCCCCAGTGGTGGTGGTTCCTCCCAGCTCCCACTGTTGGACCTTGCCCCACTGCCCAGGCACAATGGCCCACGGACCCCGCACAGGGCACCAAGGGATACCACCAGGGATAGGACCCAAGCAGACAGGGCATGTAGCCAGATGGATCACCACCTTGCAATCCTGATTCCAGCCCCACCCAACCATCCTGCTCCTGGGCACATCTAATAGGAACACCAACTCTAAGCCCACCCATGGCTCCATCCCATCCACCCAACCTCGCTTGCATTGGTCTTGGCCAGTCTCCATAAAGATCCTGGGATCATCGGGCAGTGACAATATGGGGCTGGGGCTAAGGGAAGGGCTGTGATCTGTTCCCTGCATGCCCCTGACCACAGAAACAGTGCCAGTCAAAGAGGCATGGGGAGAATGGATTGTGACTCTGCCCTGGGCCCATGCTGTCAACCTCCTATGATCCCAATTCCCAGATCCTGGCTCTGTCCCAGATCCTGGCTGTGTCTGCTTGCCCATCCCATGCCCAGATGTTGTTCCCTGCCCACCTGTAGCCCCATACCAGTCATTTGACTGTGTTTGGGGGTCACTTAGGGAATTTTGGTGAGCTGTTGCAGGAGAAGGAGGGTGTTTACCAGCCCCATGATGGCTCACTAAATCTCCCACATGGCATTTCAAATTTGGTGCCTGCAGCAAAGAGTGGACAGCTCTCAAGTCAAAGGGGGATAGAAGTTGTTCCCTGTTGGGGCACTTCAAAGCCAGCATCCACAGTCCTGCACCTAGGGCTATGAGTGAGAGGGCTCCGAAGAGCCTGATGGGGGTGGAAAGCATCCTTTCGCATGAGGCACATAAAAGCCAAAGCCTGCAGTCCTCTCAAGAAGAGGGAACAAGGGACAACACCCTGATCTGTGGAAGAGGCAAGGAGCATTATCCCCTTCCTCTTTCCACAGGAAAAGTGGAGCAGCAGGGCAAAGTCCCCGTCCACTCCTCACACTGGAAAGTCTGGTCTAGGCAATGGGTAGCAACAACTTTCCCAGCCTGGCTCCTAGCCACCGCTTCAAATACTACCCCAGGTAGGGAAGCATTTAAAGCCCAGAGGCTAGTCGGGGGATTGCCATGTGCCCAGCCAGGGGATATGGCTTTCTCAGCCCTAGGTCAAGGAAATGGTTTCATCAGTTCAGCCAAGTTGCAGGCTGCTTCTCTGGAGGGAGAGGGAGGGCTGAGTACTGCATGCTGGGATGCTGGAGGATAGTTGGGTAGCTTTTACTGATCAGCTAGGTGTACTAGTGTTCATTCAACCTGTAGAAGCTCTACCAGAGTTGACTTCTACTTTGCCTGAGGAAGTTGAAATTTCTACTGGACCCCCATTTATGGCCTGGTAGAAACTGTTTGAATACTTGTACATGTGGTGTTTCTATCAGTGGAACTGTGTTTCTGTTGGCAGAAATGTTGTGTTTGTATGCATTCTTAGACTGCATTTCTATCAAAGGTTTATACCATTATATCGTGAATTTGTTATAAAAGATCAATTTGATATCTGAAGTGCTTAGCAACCCTGAATTTTCAAATTATTTCCAGCAAACTTCAGTAATCAGATAGCTATTCGCCACCATCAAAATTAATGTAAGCTGAGACCTCAATGTTATTGTACAAGTATTTCCCTAACTACTGGTATTTACTAATATCCAACTTTGGCATCCAGTATTCTAAAGAATATTTTGTCTGCAGGTTTACTTGTTAGTTTTTGTGCATCTGGAAATGCTTTTTGAGCATGACTGCATTCACTCTCTTCATTAAAGATATATCTAAATTACATTTTTCCCTTCACTGAAATTATTTAGTTATTTCCTGCCACCTTATTTGTGACATAGGAGACCCTGCTGTCCAAATGAAATTTTAATGGATGTTTGAAGATGTGCTTGTGCATTGGTAGGTCCCAGTGCACTTTCCTATGACATGCCAAAGAGCAACAGTGGAATATTTACAGTCACTGAGTAAGTGTTGTGTTATTACTTCTTAAAGGAATACACTTAGGAACATGGTGTATATATTAGCCAACTCAATTATTTTCCATATTTCTGACTCCACCCTAAATTCATTTTTTCACGTTTTGTCCTTCTGCCCCATCTGCCTGGACTGACCAAGATCTGTGCAGTATGTGGACACCACAGTCCTTCAAATCCTTCTCCAAAATCCACTTAATTTCTACTTAATTCTTTTTTTTGAATACTGACAAGGTCTCTACTGCTTTCATATTTTTATTTTAGAAAGGAAGTAACTTACTGCAAACTATATCATTAAGTCAGTGACCTTATATTATAAAGACCTTGGCATTTTCTTTTCCATCCCCTTCTTTCTTTTTTCAGTAAAATTTCGTCCAGTTAAATTCAGTGAATAATTTGCATTATCATCAGTGCAGTCAAGATCACACATGTGCACCTTCTAATGTCTTTTTTAAACTAAAATTCCTAAGACAAAAAGAAAGTAATTTTACTTGTGAAGTTTCAGGCATGCATTACCTATGGCACTGGATAAGAACCTAACAATATTTCACCTTTTTAGATTCTTATTGCTTGATTTCGTTCTATGGTTACTACCATTCTTATGACACCTAGACAAATGTGCATCTGTTTTTCCTCTAAACAATGATATTCTGTAGAAGTTTAAATGCTTAAAATTGTGACATTTTTTCTCTATTGTCCTAGACTTCAGCTTGGCATGCCATTATGATAACAGGTTTCATGGTTTAATCAGTCTAGAATTTATAAATGACTAATAGGTCCTGAAGAAAAGTTTTATCAAAAGTAGATATCTTTTGGATGTTTTTAGAGATTATTTAGCTTTGTATACATATTATTGGGCCATCTTTTTTTATGTTTCCTTATAGAAAAAAAAATGTACCTAACATATTGGAGGTAGAATTCTAACCTTCTGAAAAACTAAATAGGTTTATCTATTTTTTTTTTTAATAAATTGCTGCTTCATCTAAGAACACATAGCAGGTGTAAAGGCCAGCCTCAGGGGTGGCTGTGATGCCCCCTGGTGGCTACTTAGTCCCTGTTTTGCTCTGTCTTTTAAGCATGCTCCCGTTGTGCTGACCTCCCATGCCTTGATGTAAACATGTATTTACAAACGGGAGGCTGCCCCAGGGATCCCTTTGTGAGATCACATCCACTCATGAGTTATGGTCTAATTGTTCATCAACTTAAGGGCTAATTTTGTGGTTTCATCTCCCCTTCTAGCCATGCCCACCCTTGTAGATTTTACCAATCAGTCAAATATCACCAATTAATTTCATAGGCCATCAGTTCTAGTCACAATCAATCTAATAGGTCCTCAGTCTTGGTTCACATCACTCTCTCAGCCTCATCCATTTTGGCACCTCCTTGAGCCCTGGACTCTCTAGCCCCTTCTCTGCCCATCTCTAGTTCCTATCCATTTCAGCCCCTCCTAGGGCCTGGGGTTCTATAGCCCCTTCTATGCTCTGATCATGGGTTGTGGTCTGACTCCTAGGCCTCTCTATCCTTCTTCTTCCCTGTTTCCAGGTTCTGGCCTTATTCTCTGCCTCTAGCCCTGCTTCCAGGCCTGTTTGGACCTCCTCATTCCAATAGTCCCTCAAACCACGAATTGCTGACATCTGCACCTCCCCTTAGGCCCACCCTAAACCACCAGTGTTACCCCAGCCCAAGGCTGGATTACCTGCAGACACTGTCTCTGTCTTGGTAGCCTACTCAGGAGCTCATCTCACAACAGCCTCCATGGCCAGACTGCCTACCGAGCTCTGGACGTGGGCTTATATGCACTCTAAGCTGTTTTCTAGTCAGGTGTCTCCCCAATTGTCAATTAAGACTTCCCTGCAGTTTTTTTCCTCTTAAAGTAACAGGAGCATTAAGCTCCCTGTTACACAGAGATGCCATGCTTTTTGGAAGGAAAACCAAAGGTCTAAATGCATTACTGTATTTCACCATAGTTTCTCTTGGGGACCCACTTTCAAGTTAAGTTTAATCATTTGGAAAAAAAAAATTTCCATGAGGAAGAGAGTAACCCAGTTCACTCATCTTCTGATTGACTGATTAATTGTTGCCCTGAAACTCTTGTAATTGTTTATATCTTGACAATATGGGTGTAAAATGCAACAAGAGTAGCAGCAGTTAAAACCTTTGTTTCCACAGGGATCAATGACTGCATGAAGTATAGATCCCTCATTAATCAGTCTTTTAATGTCTACATCAGTCTTAAAATGCAGTGAAGGTATTTACTTTAAGCTACACACAAAATGTCAGTAAAAGACTTCCCAAGGAAAGAAAGTGAAGATAACTTCTGAGACATGGGCCAGGATGTGATCCTCTATATAACATCTTGAGATGACAGATATCTACAGACAGGATTAAACTCATGCTTTTTCTTCATGTTATGTTTCACAGAGACTTCTTAACAGTGTTTCCAAATCAGAATGAAATCAAATTTTGTAAATCCTCCACAAAATCAAATTACCATTCTTGGCCCAATTCTGTAAAGAATAAATACATCCCTTTAAATGAAATCCAGACGAAGACACAGGCTAAATACCATAACAAAGTGCTGAGGACAAGGAAAAATTTGAACAAATGCCAAGAAGCCCTAAAGTTCTGGGACTAATAAAACTTCTATGTATTACAAATATAAATTCAAAGTAGTAACAAAGGGCATTCAAAGAAGTAACAAACATTCACAAAAAGGAAAATGGCATGCAGTTAAAGCAAAGATCTCCCATAGCTCCAAAATAATGTCCTTATCAGCCCTAGAGAATGCCCATTGTTTATTCTAAATAATGAATCTTGAAAACAGATACAACATATGGAATACGTTTACAAATGCTTTGGTGAGGAGGGTGGTGATTGTGTGCATTTGAATCCTTCTTCCTCAGACCGTATTCAAGAAGGAGAGAGAAATAGCATTCTAAATTAAATTTCATTATTCTTCTGGAGATATATCTCCCACATACCCGCAATTTATTCTGGGAAAAATACTGGACTAATTCACAAAAGAAGTGCAAAATATAATAAGATATTGATAAAACATCCCCTGTGATTAAAAATGTTTTCAATAATAAGTATTAAAGAAATGTGTTGTATGATACTGCAAGTTTTACTTTGTGATGAAGATTTCAGGCAGACATAGAGAGTGTTTATTACACTTTAAAACTAGATTAAGAACATCAAAAGGTTAAAATTAGGATTTAAGGTTGCTTTATTTGTGAAACACTAAGCAACTATTCAATATTTTGTTTTCTTCTCTTTGTTCCTCATATAGTCCCATGTTAAGGATTATAAAATGTTGGACATGAACAGCTCTGAATTGCTACTAAAGGAGTGGCAACCAGGGGTGTGACTAGAAGGCAGGAACCTTGTTTTTACCCCTGTGCTAGGAGGACGAATGGGTGAGGAAGGTCTGGACCCATCCAGAAGGCAGTGCCACTAACCCAGCCCCCAAGCTTTCTCCAGAGAGGCTGTGTCTTCTAACTTATAACTGGCAGGTAAAGGCTGTGGAAAAGTTCAATGAGCCACAGTTACTTGTGGTTAATTGAAATTTTCCCACACTGCATGGCCTCATTTTCCCCAGACCCCACTTGCTCTCCAGTAGTCAGCAGCACAGCCCTCTCCCTTTCCTAACCACAGAATGAAGCCATTGGGAGTGGGTTTGCAGCTATGGGAGCATAGAGCTGCCATGTGATGGAGAGGCATATCTGATAGTAGGAAAAGGGAGCATCTTTCTCTGCCTCTTGGTGGTTCCATGCTTTGGCTTTCTCTATTTGTGCAAAAGCACAGCAGCCAGTGGCAGTTCACTAGATCCCTTGGCTTCAATCTATTTTTCCCTTCCCCCAATTCAAGCTTTTGCCCCCTTAGTTTACTATGTCTCTGCTACCTGGGCAAAGGTCACTAATCACAGGAGAGAGAGGCAGTCTACTGCTATCTCTGGTACTTTGAGCTGTAATTACAGCCTAAATTCATCTAAGTTTCCATGAAATTGGACTGGAACAGATTCAGCCACTCTGTGGGGAGAGCATATGCAGCAAGAAACAGAGAAGTTTAAAACTTCTTGATTAGGATGATATTAGCTATGTTACTTTAACAAATCTCTACCAAATGAGTGTGTCTACATGAGATGCTTTACTGCACAGTAGAGCTAATTACTGTGAAGTAAGCATCCATGGCTACATGTGAAGACACTTCCTGTGTCTTGGCTCTAATCACAAGTAAATTTTCTACCTGCACAAGTAAATTGGCTACCTGCTAGCTTGCTGCCCCACTGGAGGATTGGGGTAGAGGGCTGGAACCTGCCCCTCCCCTGCAGCTCTTTCCAAGTCTCCTGCCCCTGATGAGGAGCCAGGGCCAGGAGCTCCCTGCTTCCGGGGCAGGGGGGGCATTGTACCCACCCCAGCAGAGGGCAGCCCCCCAGAGGCAGTGAGCAATGGCCCAGCCCCTGCCAGGAGACAGCTGTTCTGGCCCCATGCTCCTTGCCAACCCCTGGGTTACTACCCAAGGAGAGCCTAGAGCTCTCCCTGGCTGCTGTAGGGGGCTGGTGCAGGGCCAGTGGGGGTGAGAGCAGATTGCTGCCATGAGTAGCAAATCTGCTTCTGAGTCTGCATGTGTAAATGCCTACCCAGGTCAGTTTACTCTAGAGTAATTTATTCTTTAGGAAATTGATTCTGCATTATTTGATGTGTAGATGCACCCAATATGAGGAAATTGTGATTATTTGTTGTTGTTGTTGTTGTAAAGATTATGGTGCAGCCAAATTCAAGCAGACTTTCAATGGGATTGCATGCCTGATACAAAGTCCCAATCTAAAGTCCCTGTTGAAAAATATGGGATAGTATTCCAAAGAAAACAGTCTATTTTTTTTTCTCATGGCTAACACATTTTTCTATGAAATACATGAACATTTTTCTATGAAATACATGAACTGCTTGAGCTGAATTTTTTGCATACACCTGTCAGGGGAATTTCCACCTACAAGCAAATGAACACAAGGCATTATTGGTGGTAACTATTAGATGATCTCCATAATAGGTGATCTTAGAAGCTCCACCAAAAATTATCTGTGTCCAAAACCTTGATGTAATGTAATATAATGAAATGTTACCATGTTTGAAAAACTGAAACAGCTACTCTTTTTATGTTCAGAGATCTTACTTGGAAAATGCATGCCAGAATTACAAAAATAAAAAAAGGTGGAAGGAGACAAGGGATGAGTGAGATGGAAATTGATTTCTTTACTTACAATCCAGCTAAAAATGTTACATGCAGTCAAGTGAATATTTGCAACAAATCAACTGTCTACAGATTTTAGGTATGGGGAAGAAAAAAAAAAAACTACAGACAGACAAATTTAATATATCTTTTCTTTCATTATACGGTTTCAGCATTCCCCCACTCCCCACAGTGCAGGGAAGTGTACATTAATCATAACCGGTTTCTGTTAATTTTCTCCTGCATTTTTCAGAATGTTAAAACAATGGATTTTTGCTGTTTTTTCTGGTGGATTACAGCTGTGTCTGATACTACTTTCTTTGGTCTTCCAAATTAACATAATGCAAGACAAGACACATGCTTGATGCTATGCTACTAATCAGTGTTACACTTCATCACGTTTTAAAAATATATCCCACTTTAGGGGGAAGAAAAAATCATCCTGAAACAGTTTCATTGGTGCCTTCAATTTTCTAAAGGAGGCACCACATCATAAAATGGTTTTAAACAGTTGTAAAGGAGCCAGTCATTAAGTGAGCTAACAGTGTTAAACTGCACTGCAATTCTAAACAAGATTGTGGCACATGGAGACATAGATGAACTAGTTTTAATGTAGCATTTTCGTGTGCTAATAGCAATGTAGTTCAGTAGCAGGTTGGCCTCAGTGCAGGTTATGCAATCCTGCTGGGACCCTGGGTGAATGCTTGGGCAGCTCGCTTGTGCTGAAGTCCAGTTGCCATGGCTACACTACAATTGTTACCCAAGCAAACTAGACTAAAACTAGCTCAAATAGGTCCACGTGCATTGAAATCATCTCTCTGATTGCAGTATGAATGTACTCAAGGCCAAGTATTTCAATGATATAATATTCACCAGTAGAAGAGTATGTTGTATCAGGTATGAACCTACTTTGGACCAATGATTTAGCTTAATGAAACCCATAGGGATGAATTATCTCAATTTAGAAATCAATTGAGCTGTGCCAATTCACATCAGCCAAGAATATGACCCAAGAAAGGCAAACATAAGAGAAAATTGGAACAATTACCACTTCTAGGGAGAGGAAAAGATAGCAGCCAGGGCAATGGTCACTTTAGGTATCTACCTGCTTGGATCTGTCAGATTTAAAGGTCAATCCCATGAATATATATTTGGAAGTTTGGGTGGGAGGGACATGCTTTAAGGCAGTCACTTTAAACCAGCAAGAATTAGTAGGAAAGAAGTGCCTCAGAGTGTACCTTGGGAAAAAAGGTTGTTTTTCTATTGTTTACCCTACCACATTATCAAAATACAAATTCAATGCAATTTGAAATGGACCCAAAATTATTTTGTTCTGGTTATAAACTTGCATGCCCTAAAAATTAAATATAAAAAAAAGAACTGTTCTTTGAATCTTAATTTTGGCTTTCAATTTAAAGTAATCAGCATTTTTGTTATGTTGTTACAGGAAACCACAAAGCTGCATGCAAAATATCAATTCAGCTACCAAGTCTTTGACCCTTACATTTAATGTGGCATTCGATAAAACTAAGAAAAAGCATTATTGAGCTACATGGTGAAAATGCTGATAGCCTATGAGGATGCAAACCTGCCGGGATACAGATCCAAATTTCACACACAAACTGTCCACCACTTTTCTGTGGGCGTAAATCATGTTCTTTAGTGAGCTACAAGACATGAGAGTTGAACATGCCCCAGTGATCCCCTTTATTTCCAAGGTTTCTAGATTTCTTAAATGCGAAATAGAAAATAATAGATGAACACGAATCAAATAGCATTGATGCACTAACTATTCATTCAACTTTTGCACACTTTATGTTTACCACCCACATTTTCATCAATTCTGTTTAGCTCAAAGCCTGGTTGATAGAATCTCTTAAATTAAATCCTTGATAATACCTTGGAGTTTGCCAGCAACACCAAGCCAGATTTTTTTTTCCACTGGTGTCATTTATATTACCAAAATGGGAGAAGAAACATTTGTCATTGAAGAGAAAAATCAATACACTTATGCATTTAAACTCAGATGCTTTTTTTGGTTCTGCTTTGCTTTGTGGTTTTCCTACATATACTTCCTTTCTCTTGATTATTTGGGAAACAAATTAGCATGGTCCATCTTTTGATTTTTGCCCAAGCCAATCACATCACTTTCAGTGGTAGTTTATCTGAGTAAACACATTCAGGCACCTCAAGATGTGTTGATCATTGTCCAAAATATGAACAAAATAGGATTCCTTCCAGAACTTAATGCTTTAACTATAAGTTAAATGCTGATGGCTCTAATCAGTTATTCTTTATTCATATAAATTCCTATTTAAAAAAAACCAAACAGTAGATGTTGGCTCAAGTTAGGACTGAGTAAAAACTGCAACTTATTATCTAAGATCAACATAGTAGTCCTCCACTGTTCAAAGAAGGAATGAGGAACATCAACTTCTCACGAGTCTGGAGTGTTAGTGAATACTCTAAACTTATATATATATACACATACATACACACATACATACACACACACACACACACACACACACTGCTACTGAGACTAGCCAGAACCAGTCCATTTCCTGTAATTTAGAGTGACTTTTCTATTTTTCTGGAATCCAGGGATCATTAGAAGAACTTGAAGAGCTTCTCCGTCACCAGAAGGTGGAATGAAGCTAACCTGTTCCAAGTGGTCAGGCAAGAATTCATTATAGTGGCTTGGCACCAAAATATCCTAAGCACATACTGTAGACTACAGAGACCTGATTTTTTTTTTCTTTCCCAAATAAATAATACCCTAGCTAATTATTTATCTATCCCTACAAAATGATCTAGTTGTTTCCTCACCTTATCTCTAATTTTAAAAATTGTAGATATTGGGCAGAACTGTATTTTGCTTAGCAGACAAGACACCTTGAGACTAACCTTGCCTTAATTGACTACATTGTAGGAACAATTCTATTACTGACTCTTTTCCCATTATAGGCAAAGGAAAATGTCTGCACAGCTGTGGAGAGTGATCCTACAAAGGAGGTATTTACACACCTAGGAGGAGAAATGGAACTGTTCCTACATAATAGTCAGGTAACGACAAGTTAGTCTCAAGTTGAATTTTGGTCATCCACGCGGATGAATAGAATACTGCCCTTAAGGTTTTTCACTCTGGGAATTACAGGTTAGAAAAGTGTTTTCCTTAATATTATTGCTTTTAATGAAGATTAAGGGCCTGATCCAAGATTGTTTGTGAATTGAAAGTAGTTCCATTTAATTTCAAGATTTTTTATTCAGTTTTCTTTTCTTTTCAAGCAGTAAGTATCTTTGTCAAGGAAGTGTTAAAACTGAAATTATCACTTGCAAGAGTTATCCGTATTTTCTGTTAGTTTTCTATTCAGAATTTACAGAGGATTAACACATGATTAAGAAAATATTTTAATAAGTTTTTGAACAATTTTTGCAGAACCCAAGAAGTCATTTCATGTCTTATTCCTATGATTTAAAACCACTTTCTGCTCTTATGCTCATCAGAAGATAAGATTACTGTTTTTAGCAATCCATAAATATAGGATTCATGCCCATATTGTGCTTATAGTATCTATAAATTTACAAGACCTTTATACATCCTTGATAAATGGAAACTGAATAAAAACTGTGACCTAGAAGTCTTTTCTCCTTATTTCTTATACAACCAAAGAGTATTTTGATTTCCTCAACTCAGTGTGTCAGGGATGTTTGTTAATTGAAAAAGGTAAATACAGCTCAGCAAACTGAAAGATGGTGTTAAGAGAAACTGTTGTCATTATTCTGCTTTGCAAGTGAGCTCTTCACATCAGGGAGATATTGGCCGAGCTAATTTTGCAGCTAATTTCAAAACCCACTGCATAGTTATATACCAAAAAAAATTCCTAACCTTATTTTTTTTTAATTGCCAAATAGCTATATCAATTTTTACAATTTGTCAGTGATAATTCATAATAAACCATGGGCTAACCACTTTAACGCCACAGTCTACCCATGTGAATTTAAATAGCCAATTCATAATCTTGCTAAAGAAGGGTTTTAGCAATTGGAACACTAATATTTTCTTAAGTGCTGCAATGGTATCAGGAATAGCCTTTATTGTAATACATTAACTTTTTACAGCAGAGGTGGTTGTTGTTTAAAGTGTGCTCTCTTTTGAAATGCAAGCCACAGAAATTACTCTCCAAGGTTATTATTCCTCCATCTCAAAGAATAGAAATTTAGATTCCATTACTAATTGCTTCCTTGTAATCAAGAAGTTGGCATCAGGGGATTTTTCATTCCTTAGGCTGCATGAAATAGAAAGATGGCTCTAATGTAGTCTCGTAAAAGAGTTAGCTAACACAAATCAATGCACACCTTCACCTTGTGAGGAAATTCTGAAGCTTTACCAGGTTTTTGTCACCTAGTCATCTCAATATCAAATAATATCAGAAAAAAATAGTAAAATTTAATTCTGCTGCAGGAATACTCTAAAGTAATTATGGGAAGGCTGACAGATTTTCTAACAGTGAACTTTAGAATTATACCAAAGATTAACTAATTCAGTTTTGTTCAAGAATAAATTAATAATGTATTTTAGGAATGTGCAGTACATACACAAAGCCTTTTCTGCTACAAAAGGTCAGATCTCAGAGGCAGTTTGACCAGTATCTCCTAGTTAATTACTATCACAAAAATATGAAAGTATGAAACATAAGACAAAGGAAAATATGCAGATATAAAAGTTATAATGAATACGATAGAGCTAGACCATGCAACATTGATATAATCTGGACTGGAATCTGGATATAGAAAAGAATTTCAGGCTCTGATCACAATCCAAACTCCAGCAGACCTTAAGATAGGTGGACTGATTCAAAACATGCTGTAAAATGACCTTCTCTAGGTTTTAGCTCTTCTAAACATTACTAGTGGAAAGGTTCCACTGCTGAGACCAAAAAGAAGTATTATAATCCATAAGGATTCTCACTCATATCACTGCCTCTGCTCAGAGAAACTCAGTGTAGCACAGGACATATGGGCTAAGTATAGAGGTTTAAAAAGCCCAAGGTGGATTGGCACTATTTTTTTTTTTTTTTTAAGTACCATAGATTAGTTCAACAGCAAACAGAATTTATGCTTGCTGTTGGGAGCAGGAGTGGGGGAAGTAACGGGACAGGACGGGACATGTGGGGGGGCCTGCATTGGCGAGGCCAGCAGTCTGGGGGTGATCACAGCCAGCTGCCAGGGAATTCTGAGACCAGCCAAGCAGCTGAGCAACCAGCCAGTCTTGACTGTACAGCACAGTACCAGCTCCACTTCCCCTGCCATCTGTCAGCTATCAGCAAGGTTAGGGGGGAAAGAATGGAGCTCTTTGCTGTATTGCCCCCCTCCTCCCCAAGCTATGCTGACTTTGGACTGGGGGAGTTAGGGCCAAGACCATGCAGCTGTCCACTGTGCTGGGAACCAGGAACAGGAAAGTGGGGAGTGGAATCCCTGACCGCTTGGGCTCCCAACTGTTTGCTGGGCTGGGTCTGTGTGGTCACCCCCTCTCCACCTGCAGTTCCCGGTGTGGTGGATAGGCATGTAACTTTCAGCTCCTGCATACTTTTAAAGCCACACATAATCTAATCCACAAAATCCAGAGTTTCTCTAATTTGTTTTACATGCAACAATGGAACTCCAAAGACTCTGTTCAACAGAAGATAGAGAGTGAGATTCAACAGAAAGCAAAGAAGTGAGTTTTAGCATACGTTAGGTCATTTACCATCTTTTGATTATGTTTATAAAACTTTCTAATCTATTTTTATGGTAAAATGATACTGTGTGAAATAAGGAAAAACTATATATTTTGAGAGATTGGACATTCCTATAGTTCACAGTGCTAGTAGAAAGCTAGAGAGTTTATAAATCTAACTAGTAAGAATACAGTGCACATGAGTTTAGTTTTTAATATATGTTTTCAAAACACAATTTGGCTAAATCAATTGATTTTTTCCCCCCTAAATCCTTGTTTAGCATGATAGCTGTCCATAAACTGATTATAAGAGCACATCTTTTGAGGGCCTGCTTACTGTAATTTTTAAACAAGTTTTCAAAACAAACAACAAAAACCCTTTGGGAAACAACATGACTTGGAGAAAGGAAATATTAGGATAATCTAAAAACTAATCTACAACAATACAATAACATCACTTTTGTTTTAACAACAAATGATCCTTTCGAATCTGATTATTCAGCTCAGACACAAGATCATAAAACCATAGAAAATTAGGATTCAATAGGACCTCAGGAGGTCAACTAATTCAACCCCCTGCTTAAAGCAAGACCATCCCCAACTAGATCATTGTAGTAAAAGCTTTGACTACCCAGGTCTTAAAAGCTTGCAAGGATGGAGACTCTGCAACCTCTCTGGGTAACTTGTTTTAGTGTTTTACTACCCACCTAGTGAGAAACTTCCCTTTCTGTAACTTGAGACCATTGCTCCAGGTACTTGAAGGCTGCTATTAAATCTCCCTTCAGTCTTCTCTTCCCCAAACTAAATAAGCCCAGTTCCCTCAGCCTCTTCTCAGAAGTCATGTGCCCCAATGCCATCACCATTTCCACTGGACTCTCTCCAATTTGTCCACATCCTTTCTGTAGTGGGGGCCCAAAACTGGACACAGTGAATAGAGTGGAATAATCACTTCCCTTGCCCCACTGGCAACACTCCTACCAATGCAGCCCAGTATGCCATTAAATTTCTTGGCAACAAGGGCACAATGTTAGCTCATATTCATCTTACTGTTCACTGTAACCTTTGCTGCAGAGCTGCTACCCAGCCAGGTCAGCCTCCAGCCTGTATTGGTGTATGGGATTGTTCTGTCCTAAATGCAGGACTTGGCACTTGTCCCTGTGGAACCTCATGAGATTCCTTTTGCATCATTCCTCCAATTTGTCCAAGTCGTTCTGAATCCTAGCCCTACACTCCAGCATATCTACTATTCCCCCCAGTTTGGGGTCATCTGCAAACTTGCTGAAAGTGAACTCTATGCCATCTTCTAGGTCATTGATCAAGATATTGAACAAAACCAGCCCCAGGACCAACCCTTGGGGCAAACCACTTGATACTAGCTGCCAGCTGGACAGCAAGCCATTGATTTCTACCTTCTGAACCCAATTCTCCAGCCAGTTTTCTATATACCTTATAGTCCATTAATCCAGACAATACATCCTTAGTTTGCCTGTGAGAATGTTGTGGGAGGCCACATCAAAAGCCTTGCTAAAATCAAGGTATACCACACCCACTGGACTCCCTGCATCCACAGAGCCAGTCATCTCATCATAGAAGGCAATCAGGTTGGTCAGGCATGACTTGCCCTTGGTGAATCTATGATGATTGTTCCTAATCACCTTCTTCTCCTCCAAGTGCTTAGAAATAGATTCCTTGAGGATCTGCTCCCTGATGTTTCCAGGGATTGAGGTGAGGCTGACTGGTCTGTAGTTCCCTGGATCCTTCTTTTTCCCTTTCTTAAATATGGGCACTATGTTTGCCCTTGTCCTATCATCCAGGACCTCTCCTGATAGCCTTGAGTTTTCAAAGATGATGGCCAGGGGCTCTGCAATCACATTAACCAACTCCCTCCATACCCTTGGGTGCATCTCATCTGGCCCCATGGAATTTTATATGTCCAGCTATTCTAAATAATCCCTGACCTGTTCTTTCAGCACTGAGGGCTGCTCACCTCCTTCCCAAACTGTACTGCCAGGTGCAGTAGTTTGGGAGCTGACCTTGTCTGTGAAGACCGAGGTGAAAAAGACATTGAGTACTTCAGTGTTTTCTGCATCCTTTGTCACTAGGTTGCCTCTCCCATTCAGTAAGGGAATCACACTTTCCCTGATCTTCCTTGTTACTGTAAAAGATGCACATTTTTTAGTGCAAGAAAACTGGAGGAGAGGCAGAGCCAAGAGGGCAATACTGGGACTTATAATTATAAGTTGTTGATACTCTTTTTTGATCATTATAGCCTTGAAATCTTCCCCTTTTTCTTTTCAGGAAAATTAAACATTTGTAAAACAATCCAAATGGTGTGTTATGATTCTTAAGTACCAATAAAAAAGCAAACCGATCTCTATTTTTCTGTATGCAGTATTCCTTTTATGGGATTACTAAGCAACAAGGCAAAGTAATCATTCTTTAAAAAATATCATACATAACCATTCCATTAGCTTCTACTAAAATCTATCATTAAGAAACGCGAGTCATAAATGGGCCATATATTGCTACTGTCCATATTTCAGACTCCCACGGGGAGTGACATCAATAAGAGCTTTGCAAGCTAATTGAGCTCAGTACATGACTTAAGTGCATATTTATTTTCCATCCCCCCTGTGTTTTAAGCTACAAATATAATGAATTACAGTCAATAAGCAGTTAGAAAAGTCTCAGTAACTGGAAATTACCAATAATGCCTCTAGCATCTGTTACAAGGAAGAGTTGGATGGGTCAATGAAAGTATTTTAAAAATATATTGCAGTCAATATTTAGTACAGGTAACAAGCTTTTGCCAGCAGTATTGTTTAAAGGTTAATGCATACCTGAGAGTTCATAAGAATCACATTGATGGAGCAAAATTTAAGAGATGAAATAGTGGTAAAAGTTTACATATGCACCATAGTAACATTTAAAATATTGTATTTTGTTGCTATAATTAATTTTTATAGACCCTCAAACATGTCTGGCCTTCTTCCCCTGGTGAAAACTGTTGTCTACAGAATGAACTGTCATCTCCAAGGTTTTTTTTCTCATAATAACACATGTACTTGCCTTGTATTTACGGTAATGATTAGCTGCATTGAAACTAAGACTGTGCTTATGCATGTATGGTATAAAGCAGCATGTTGCCATATCAACTTCAAGGTGTTTCTGTGGCAGCCACTTCAGCATGTGTACACAAATGTAAGGACCAGAGGCCTTTAAAAAATTCTAAGTGTGTGATGATGCATTACTATCCAGACAAGGATACAGGAATATATATTAAGTGCTGTGGTT
>NW_005842364.1:504600-513273 GCF_000455745.1 Alligator sinensis
GATCATGTATCATGCGGGGTACAGTATAATATTAAAAAAATGGCTTGTTATTCTTTTAAAACCAGAGATGTCAGGGATCTGTTAACATTTTAACAGATTCTAGATTGCTGTCATGAAGGTGTGTCTACTGCAGGGTGAGCAGCTGTAATCTGCTCGTTGAACATGGCCTGAATCGGACACAAATATCACTTCCTCTACCCTGTGCACTGAAGAAACTGCTTCTGTTTTTTTATGCGCCATACAGGTTTTTGATATGCCCACAAGAAGGGTATGAAAAAGTATAGCAACTTTCCTCCAACAAAGTATATAACAGCAGGTTCTTTTTACATGCTGGAGATACCTGGGATTTTCCTTCTCCATAGCATATCTCCCAGAAGTTTTGTTCCACATGACCTTAAATATAGGTTTGTATCTCAAAAGCACAATCAAGTACTTAAGGCAACATTCTTCACTATATGAAAGACAAACAAAAGCCCTATGGGTCAAATCACTCGATTGCATTTTGAGACCTAAGTTGAATGCAAGCAATATATAAATCTCAAGTATAGAGGTGATTTATACTACCAGTGAGTATTGTAGGAATTCCTACTGCCAGGTCACAAAAGGAAGCAAAAGTTCACCATGACAATAAAAGAACAACAGTTGTCAGGTGAAAACTCGACCACAAATAAAACAATAAGCCAAATTCTGTTCTGATTTTCATTCCATCTCTAGAGCCAGATTCAGGCTCTGGCCAGATTCAAATCATAGTCACATTATTGTAAATATGGAATTATTCTATTGATTAAAAAAATGTATAGTTGCCTAACACATCAAATTTTGCCCTGCTGAAGACATGCAAGAAAGAGAAGCAAAAGAGAAAGCTCTAAGCCAGATATTCTCCCCACACTCAGGTACAGCCAGAGTAATTTAAAATAAATGAAGCTGAATTGCCCCCCTAGTCCTTTGCTTCCAGAAACTTGAAATGGCTAGATTTCACTACAGCAAGCATTTATTTTGGACACCTAACTATTCTTAATTTTAAATAAAATGCATAGTGTTGCCTTTTTTCTGTGAAGGATTAATTTAAATTGGCTATTATATTAGTGTTGTCAAGTTTGGTTTCATATAGAGTATTTTGCTATATTATAATAACATAGGTAATGAGGAAAAGTGTTTGTGATGTCATATGTTCATTGAAAATAAGATTAGTTGGTTTAGGTGAGATGAAATTAAAACATTAAGTTTTAATGAAGTACCTTTCATTAAGGTACTTGAAATCATAGTATGCCTTTATTAGCCAACTGCTATTTTGGGCTGGATACTCTGGATGTTTCTACTGGGAAAATTGTTCCAAATTGTTCTATACCTTTTTTTTTTTTTTTTTTTCAAATGGAAGTTTTCCATGGTGATTCTTTACCTGTGCCTAAAACTGGAGTAAATCCCAGATTCTTGCTTAAATGGACAGTATGCTTAGAAGTTTGGGGACTATAGGGGCTTGCTAATTGGAAAAGTCAATTTATATAAATGACAGGATGTTGATGAGTATATGTAAAAAGACAGCATTAATTACCAGACACATGGAATGGAACATTGTGTTTGTTATGTTCCAAATGTATGCTGTGATCAAAATAATACTGAGAACAAAAGGAAAAACAGAAATTTTCACTTGTTTGCTAGTCAGTGCATTTTCCTTTCTTATGTATGTTTTTATATTTCTCCTTTTTTAGCTTCATCACTAATTTTGTAGTGCAAAGGTAGAGTATAAAGAAAACATTGTATCCCTCATGCTTTATCTACTGTTAAGGATATTTATTTTTGCTTGGCGAGTCACTTGTTTGACAATGAAAGTGTAACCTTTGTAATCTGGGTCATCTTCTTAGTATTTAGATTCATTGGCCAGTGGTAGCCAGATATTTCACCAACTGTCAATCTGAAAGATTTGTCTATATACAAAGATTGCTAAGAGAAGGCTGGTACCCATTGGATATGAGTGAATAATTTTAAAATACTTATTCATTTCCACATTGTTCTGTATTTTTATTACTCCTAACAGCCTGATTCAAAGTCTATTAAGTCAAAGACCACCCTCCAATACATGTGCCCACACTGATTTCTGTTACCTTCAGCCATAACAGAATGTGAAATTCTTGAGCATGATCAGCTCACCTTATGAAAAAATATCTGGTATTTCTTCAGTGAATAATTGTTGGCCTCCAGATTACTCACATTTAAATGCCTTGTGAACATTGTCAATTTGTAACATTTTCATTAGTCATATTTTTTAGCATCTTTATGATATTTCATCTCTGAGGTTCTGCCTCTTTCAGACAGGTTCTTTTTAAAACTAAGGAAATGATAGGAAGTCAGAATTTAGGTCAGGAACATAATTATCTATATTATAGTTCATACCCTTAACAGCACTGAATATGCAATAAACTGGAACACCTCTATGAAGGGCCTATTCATTAATATACATGGATTTTGCTGAATAGTACTGCTCCTTGCTATTTTAAGCCTGCATGGAT
Organism: Alligator sinensis; assembly: GCF_000455745.1. Lineage (NCBI taxonomy): Eukaryota > Metazoa > Chordata > Crocodylia > Alligatoridae > Alligator > Alligator sinensis. Next base: position 507,108 of record NW_005842364.1, read on the forward strand.
AATAAACACTCAAGCTACAGATGGGCTGGAGTTAAAATGCGAACATAACACAATTGTCTCTATGGCTAGAAAACAAAATCACAAATATTTTTCCAGACCCTTCTCATTTGTTCCAAGCCCAGATAACAGTCCCTTTTAAGAATTTAGATTCAAAGGAGACATGGTTTGCCTCTTAGTGACCAACCTTTTGTTTTCTAGGGAAATCTAGGACAGAAAAGAGTGTACTATTTAAGTTGATGTACACTCCATTATATTTATACAACAGCAAAAACAAACCCTATGCACATTCCCACTAATAACCAAATGGGCAGGAATTGTAAATTGATTGTGCAATAGGTAAACATGCAATTCAATCAGTCCTTAAGTCTCCTTCCATTTTTTAGTATATAGCATTTTTAGGCAAGGAATATAAGAAAAAGATCAAAGCTGTCATCTCACGTCTTCACACTTACAGTTAGGCTTTATTGTCTACCAAATACCTCTGTGCTAAGTATATCGACCACATATCCTTGCACTGAAAATCCTTGCAGCATATACCTAGTGTGAGCCAACCAACATCCCATTCAGGATATTCCCATTTTAAACACCTGTCTCAGGCAATCTCATTTTGGGCAAATGGATGCTTTTGTTCCTTTTCTGTCAGATGCCCAGGAAAAGTGTTTAAAATGGGACAATCCAAATTTCCAGCACTCTGCACCACAACTGCTTCTGCATTCCAGTGCATTTAGCTAAAAGACAGCTGAGCATGCAAGAGATCAGTGTTGCAAAACTGGGGAAATGGGGAAAGTGGTGGGGTGTGTCTGATCTTGAGACTGGAGAGTAGACTGGAGTGTCTCATTTCCCTATGTATATACCCATTGTAATATCATTTAAATTTTGTGGTCTTAGGCACCATTACCTATACAGCTTGAAAAGTTATTCACTTCAAGTTTCTTTGTCATCTTTCAGTTATGAGTACAGATACATTTTTTGAGTAAAATAAATTTTGCCCAACTTAGTTGTCCCATTTAAATCAAAATGCTCCTTTGCACTCTTCAGTGCTTTTAAAAATGGGAAGTGGCTAACAGGTGAAGAGAAAGATGGAAAGGCAGACTTTCTTGCACCATAAATTATTCTGAATGATGCTAGTTAGGCCAGTGATATGTGCCAAACTCAGGTAAAATCTCTATCAACCTGATTCAAAGGTATCTAGGGTTAAAACCTCTGCTCTCATTCATATTAACAGGAAGTTAAACTTGGTTTTCCAACGCCCCCTTCTAGTACCCTAACTCTCCAGCCTCACATAATTAATATACTAAGATGGGGTGACCAGGGAAGCAGACCCAGGTGCCAAATGTGGGGTGGAAGGAAAAAGAAAAGTAACAGCTGTGGTCTCAGCTGGACTGGAATGGTAGCACCAGCTTGCAAGTCATTGCTGGTTCATTGCTGCCCACGTGTTGCCACTACTCCAGGCATCCAACTGCCTGTTATGCCTCTGCCCACAAGTCTTTTTTTTTGCAAAAAAATAGCAAAGGAAAGCAAAACATAAGTGCCATGAAATGAAATGGTTACCCTCTGGTTATCTTTATGCTGAGTTATCCTCTCTAGTTCTGAGATATACTAACACTTGTGATGCTGCTTTAGTGATCCCTAGTGAAACTGTAATATATAAAAATACAACTTAGTTTGTATTCCATACCTTTCAGATGCTGTGAGCTGAATGTCATGCTAATCAGCCCAAGAAGTGAGCATCTCCTCTGGATAGTTGAAATGACTGCTGATTGAGGCAAAAATGTAGTGTATCTGAGCTATTTATGCAAAGCAAAATATTATACAAATGCATACATTTCACAAAGGTTTTAGCAGAGGTAGCAGAACACTGCTCAAGATTTGTTTTATTGAGCAACACATCATAAGTAAAAATTCTAGTGGGCTGTATTTGCATCCTCCAATTGGTTTCTAATATTTTATTAAATGTCTATTGATTATGATTGAAACAACAGTAGCCTGGGAACAACAAACTGATAAGGAAACTGAGCTGCTGAACTAAAAAAAAATTGTTGTGAATTTTAAAAAACTGTCAAAAAACAACTCCCTCCTCCCACAAGTGAGCATTTGCTAGGGATTAGCCATTTGTGGGATGCATATAATTTATCTATATAATTGCAAGTGTTTAAAAAGAAATACAAGTAAATATTTGCTTTCACCCTACCAGTAAGTCTAAATCAATTCAGCTCAAGAACAACAACAATTTGCAGGCTTCTACATTGTGTTTTCTCTGTAGTTAAGAAAATGACTGCATTTGCTCTTGGATTAAATATTTCTTAATTTAGTTTTGTAGCACTTGTTGCTATTGTTAATTCCTATAGGCCACCAGCTTCTTATATTTGTAAGCATTTTAAGAAAGAATCTCTCTACCTACAATTGGAGTATACCAGAAATATAGGAGTATGAATAAGGGCTCCCTAATCAGCACAAAAATGCTCAAAGATGCTGCAGTTAATTTTACTCCATTTTCTAAATTAATCAGAAATAATTGGTTCCAAAGGATTTATCTGCACATTTAAAAACTTTTCTAAAGTTCACCAAGGAAGGTTTAGCAGATGTGATAGTAACAAGTATGTTCCAAGCCATATTACAAAGTAATCTTCATGTGTGCTCTGCACCATAACTTTTCCATTATTGCAGATATCAGAGAACATGTAATGAAGACTGGGAAAGTGCATTCCAAAAACACAGATCAACAAACCAATTATCAATCCATCAATTGATCAGAGCCAGTCTTGGGAATACTTTGCTTTTGGATATGAAGGTCTATGCAGATGGTATGCATGTTCATGACTTGCATAGCATCTGCACAGAATAGATAATTAGACAAAGAAACAGTAAACAAGAATGCAGTAACTAACTTAAAGAAATATGAAGTAGGTAACTGCTGGTGAAATTAGAAGATCTAGTATTGTATTTCTGTATTAAAGGAAAAGTAGAATGTATAGTCTCTATTTGTATAATTTAAAATTAAAGAAGACATTTAAAGTTTAAAAAAAATGTAATTTAGGAATTCAGTTTGAAAGTATGTGCCTTTTTTTTCCCCTAAGAAATCTCAGACATTTAAGCAGCTTTCAGTTTAACATTACCTTTACATTATATGCTGCTGTTGAGATAAAGAGCAACATAGTGGCTTTTACTCTATCATGAAAGACAACTTATATAATTGCTAAAGATGAATGGTTTGAGATATTTTCTTTAAGAAAAAAATCTTGAGTAATTCAGAAGGATACCAATAATACAAGGAGCTAGATAATCTTGATGTTATTTCTTTATCGCATACAAACTGGATTAAAACATAAGGTGATGCTCTTTTATATTTGTCCTGAGTAGGTAGTGAAGACATAAGCAACTCAGAAAAAGTTAGAAAAAGTAGATCTGTAACTGAGGTTATTGATAAAAGGGCAAGTGTTGACAAACTAAGGAAACAGGCTGAAGAACTCAAGTGCATGATTGTGGAGGAGGACAGGAATTTCCTCAAATCGGAGACACTAAGGCCAGGTACAGACGTTACTTTTCTTACCAGTATAAGTGATCAGAAACCATTCTATACTCATAACAGAACAGAAGTTCAGCACACAAAGACTGGTTTAAAAATGGTGGAACCCAGTCTAAGAAAAAAGAGGCTAGACAATCACCTAGCCTGGGTCCTTTGACTTCAGCATTCTTTCCTGCCACGGGAAGGGGGTCGGACTTGATGATCTGCTCAGGTCCCTTCCGACCCTACCAACTATGAAACTATTTACTCCTGCCCCCTGCCACCACTAAAGGGCAATGTATATTCTGTTCACTACCAATCTAAACTTTGCCACTTACAGAAAACCATACAACTTAGATAAGTTCTACCTTGGGCTTTCTGAATGTCTGTACTTGGCTAATACTAATCCCTATTATTAGCATTTTGTATACTATTAGAAATTTGTATATTAGGAATTTTTATCCTAAGCAAGGCTGTTAGAAGGGGACTACTAAGCAAGGCTGTTAGAAGGGGACTACAGACCTAAATGTAGTTCATAGATTTCATAGACATTAGGGCTGGAAGGGACCTCGGAAGATCATCGAGTCCAGCCCCTGCCCCAGGGGCAGGAAGTCAGCTGGGGTCATAGGATCCCAGCAAGATAAACATCCTCTTGAAGGTGATCAAAGTAGGTGCTTAAACTACCTCTGGCAGCAGGCTATTCCAGACCTGGGGGGCTCGGACAGTAAAGAAGTTCTTCCTTATGTCCAGCCTGAAATGGTCTTGCAGGAGTTTATAAGCATTCAACCTTGTCATTGCTTGGGGCCCTCTGGTGAACAAACATTCCCCCAGATCCTGGTGAACACCCCTAATAAACTTATAGGTGGCCATCAGATTGCCCCTGAGCCTGCACTTTTCCAGGCTGAAGAGTCCCATAGATCTCAGCTTGTCGTCGTAAGATCTGTTTTCCTGACCTCTCATCATGCACATGGATCTTCTCTGGACTCTTTCAAGCTTCTCCACATCCTTTTTTAATTGTGGAGCCCAAAACTGGATGCAGTACTCCAGCTGCAGTCTCACCAAGGCCGAGTACAATGGGAGAATGATCATGGTGGACCCAAGGCCGCAGTTGGCCAGTTTCGCCAAGAGGTGATCATGAGATACCAAATTGAAGGCTTTTTAGAAGTCAAGATATACAACATCAATCTCCTCTCCCTTGTGCAGGTGATAGGTCACCTGGTCATAAAAGGAAATAAGATTGGTCAAGCAAACATACCTGTAACAAACCCGTGCTGGCTATCCCTCAGGATGTTGCCATTGGCCAGTCTGTTAAGAATGGCCTCTTTGATAATCTTTTCTAAGACCTTCCCCAGGATAGAGGTCAGGCTTATGAGCCTGTAGTTTGCTGGATCCACTTTCCTCCCTTTCTTGAAGATAGGCACCACATTGGTCTTCTTCGTACCTTCAGGCACTTCACCAGTGCCAGGAGTTCTTGAAGATCTGTGCCAGGGGCTGGGCTATGATGCTAGCCAGCTCCTTGAGTACCCTGGGGTGTAGATTGTCAGGGCCAGCTGACTTGAAGGTGTCCAGCCTCTCAAGGTGTTCCTTCATGAGGTCAGCATTAATGGAGGGCAAGGAATCTCCCTCACCTGGGCCTCCTTGTCCTGTAATGGGCAGGGGCATCCCATGGGACTGGTGAAAGACCAACGCAAAGTACCCATTTAGTAGGTTGGCTTTTTCCTGGGCGTCGGTTGTCAGTTGTTCCATCTGGTTTAGCAGGAGTCCGATGTTGCCCTTGCTTTTCCTCTGGCTCCCCACATATCTTAAAAAGGACTTTTTATTGTCTTTGATACTAGTAGCTAGGTGGAGTTGTCACAGCCTTGGCTGTCCTGGTTCACTCCCTGCAGGTCCAGACCAGTGTGGAATATTCCTCCTTGGAGGTGTATCACATCCTCCATCCTTTGTAGGTCTTGTTTTTTTTGTTTTTTTTTCCAGGCGCAGGAGGTTCACTAGTTCCTTGTAGAACCAAGGGGGCTGGTGTGCCCTTTTGCTGTCTTTCCTCTGAGACAGAATAGCCTTAGCTTGTGCATCTAGGATTGCTCCCTTGAGGAGTAACCACTCTTCCTGAACTCCCCCCCCCTTCAGGTCATGGTCCCTTAGGGCCTCACTGACAAGCCTCCTGAGTTTGTCAAAGTCAGCTTTCCTGAAGTCGAGGACTTCTGTATTGTTGACTGACTTGCCAGCTTTACAGAGGATGGTGAAGGTGATCAGCTCATAGGTCGCTGTCACCCAGCTTCCCTTCAATCATTAGGTCGCTGATTAGGTCATCCCCAGTTGCCAGTACCAGGTCAAGCAGTGCTTTACCTCTCATTGGCCCATAGACTTCTTGTGTCAGATAGAGGTCATCCATGCATGAGAGGAAACTTTGCAATTGCTCAGATCTGGCTGAGTGCTCTTCCCATGAGATGTCTGGGTAGTTGAGCATGTGGCCTCAGCCAATTCCCTGGTGAAGTCCTGGTCAAGCTCTTGACTTTGGGTGGGAGGTCTGTAGTAGACTCCCACTATTGTGTCCCCTGCACCGTGTTCCCCACAGATTTTCACCCAGAGGGTCTCCAGTCATCCACCCTGGTCATCGATATTGGCTTCTATGGGCGGCAATGGATCTTTTTAACTAACAGCAAC
>NW_005842364.1:513405-523129 GCF_000455745.1 Alligator sinensis
TTCATCCTGTTTATGCCTCAAGCTCCTGGCATTCGTGTACAGGCAGGCAAGGGTCCCCTTGGGGACCCTTGCCTTGTCCACAGATTTTTCCAGGGCTGGGGCAGTGGTGGGCTCCCTTAAGTGCCTTGTATACTTCATGTTGGATATCAGGGATAAGCAGAGGGCATAAAGTGGGGAGCGGGGGAACCAAACAGCAAAATCATAACCTAAAAAAATTATATTTTAAAATATCATGATATATAGGAATAAAGTGAGAATTGCCCACTGTATTAGACCTTGCAAAGGTGAGTAAAAACAATTAGTTTTTTCAGCTTTATAAATAAAAAGAGAAGGAAGAAAAAGGAGCAAGGCACTGGAGGTGGGGTAAAGATTAAATATGGCCTAGGAACAGCCCCCATACTTTACTGCAGTTTTCAGCTGCAATGATAATGTTGACCATGGGCTCAAACACAAGATGGATAATAAGAATAAGGGCACTGGAATTTAAATTACCACAACAGAGATAGAAGCAATAGTCAAGGAGCCTAATGAATTTTAACATTCCCAAATTATGAAAGAACAGAGATGTGCAACAACATGTCCTGTAGCAAATATTTTTCATAAATCAATCAATTTGGTACTTGATAGCTGGTACTATATGGCCAGAGAATAACTTTATATAAGAGAAACAAAATTGATCCCAGCAGCTGCAGGCCAAAGATAAGAGAAAGGAAAAGTAGTTGTTCTCAGACAAATAGACTTTAGTAGTCTTTGATATAATTCTCCATGTGGGGAATTACAGCTCCGTTGGTTAGTAGAGGATCTGTAATTGTCAAAAGTATAGGCAATCGCCAAACAGAGTCATCAACAGGTACTGCTGAAAGCAGAAGTATCAAGCTGGAGGAAGGTAACAAATGGAGCTATTCAAGGATCGCTACTTGGAAATTGCCTTGTTTACTTTTTCCACTAATGGTATGGCACAGAAAATACGTGCTGAAATTTGCACGAAGTTAGGAGGCATTTTCAAGTCAGAGTGTACTGGGATATCAAATAAACACTTGGATAACTGAGGACTGGAAAGCAGAAACAGTAATTAAATAGCATAAAATGAAAGGCTAGGAACTTGGGTTCTAAAACATAATTTTGTTATAAACTGGAAATTCATTGGTTGGAAACAACAAGAGGAGGAAAAATATGGATATACTACTTGATCACAGCATGACTATGAGCGACTGAAAGGATGCAGTCATGAAATAATTCATTGTAATTGTCGAATGTGTTGGGAGTGGTAGAGTAATGAATGTATTTGATGACTGCAGATGCCCCTGGAATGGTATATGCAGTTCTGGTAGTTCATATCTTGGAAATATGACCTTCAACAGGAACACGTGTTGGGAAGGGATACTACAGGATTGCAGTGCAGAGGTATGTGTCTACACCCCCTTTGGCAGTGTAGCAAATGCACCTTAGAATCACAGAATCATTCAAATTAGGTTTGGAAGGGACATCAGGAGGTCATCTAGTCCAATCCCCTGCCCAAAGAAGGACCATCCCCAACTAGATCATCCCAGCCAAGGCTTCGTCTAGCTGGACCTTAAAAACCTCCAAGAATGGAGAGCCCACAACCTCTCCGGGTAACCTGTTCCAATGTTTTACTACCCTCTAGTGAGAAAGTTCTTCCTAATATCTAACCTAAACTTCCCTTGATGCAACTTGAGACCATTACTCCTTGTTCTGTCATCTGCCATCTTGAGGTCTTCAAGCTCACTGGCATGTCAGCATAGCTCCTACCAGAGCTACACATGTGCTGTGAGCTCTAACTTTACCAACTGATTGTCATGGGCTCTGTCTGGAGCTTCTGCATTTACACAAGCCCAGCCCTCAAGGGGTGAGTGCTGCCATTTTTCACATTCCTTTCCTACTGCTGAATTCAGCAGCAAAGTAAATGAGGGGATGAGTGGTAGCAGCAGTACTCATTCCCTGGGTCCAAAGCTGGGTGAAAGCAGAGGCTCCACCCAGAGCTTGTGCCAATCAGTTGGTGAGCTCAAAGCTCAGCTGCACAGCTTTTAGAGAGCGTATTGCCCATATGCCACACAGGCAAAGGAGGGGGCAAACAAACACCTGCAGATCTCCTAGATCTGCCCCTGATCAAGGGACTAAATGACATAAAATATGACAAAAGGCTATGAGAGTTTATCTTATTACGTTTAGGAAAACAAAAGCTAGGAAGAGCTAGAAATACTGTTCATAAATATATCAGGGAAGATATATGCAATGGGTGGCATGAGCTAATGGGACAATGTTGGATTAAGAACAAATAAATCCTAGTCATGTGTTAAATGTGGGTAGAAATTCAGTTGGTGATGCCTATGCATTAAAGAAGTGAGATCCTAGAACACTCTTCCATTCAGAGCTGTTGAAACAAAAAGCCCTATTTTTTAAAACTAGGGCTCGATAAATTGATAGGTTGCGTCATATGGTATGTTTTGTGTGATATCATGGGACTAGATTTGATGATCTAGATCTCTTCCTAATTCTGTTCCTAATTAAGATTATGCTTAAAAGAAATCCATACTTACTTATTAAGGGTGGGAATGGACAGGTGACAACCTAAATAGCTTTAACTTTTCCCTGTTGCACTAACATCCAAATTTTATTTTTATATATATATAAAAATATATATGGAATATATATATATTCCATTATGATGAAATCTTTTGGTGATTTTTTTTTAGTCCAGAATATATTAAAGGGATTATCAATGTATCTTCTTATTCTATCCCATCATGATGTTATCTTCCCCACTTTTCATACATTAACATTAAAAAGAAAACGAACAAAGATAATCTCAGGTGTAATTATTTTATGTTTGGCTCTGGTATATCTTCAGCACAAATTTTACTACTAAATTATCAAAACAAACTGGCAGTAAGGTTAAAAGTAACAGGTTTTGGTCTGGGAATTTCCTTACTTCCTTTAAACAAATTTCATACATGACGACTGAACAAGAAACCCAGAGCATATGATCTTCCTAATGATTTGAAGCTATGCAATACCGCCCTTAAATCAGTCCATTTGATTTTAACTCTGAAGTTGAGGTCTACTGGTGTATCAGAAGAGTGTTAAATCATCTAGAGGGCACTGACTAATTAAATGAATTTTAGAACTACTTTGCAAGGCCAGGACACTGCAAAACTGTCAAAAAATAACTGGTGAATCTGCCCCCTAATTTGCCATTGATTTACTGGTGTAAAGGGTTGTGTTAATGAGACTAATGCTTTTGCAAGGGGCAACATAGAAAGATCAGTCCCTGAATTTCTGTGCTTTGCATTGGTGCCTATTTCCTGAGCAGCTGTGCTTTGAAATGCAGTGGAAACAAGGCAGAAGTGTTTTACAAGCATTAATGCCCAACTTAGTATGCAGTCAACAAATAGTTAACACATAGAGACCAAATGTCTAAGCAAAGAAAATTCTTCAAGTAATTATTCAGTATTACACATATTTTCTCACATAAAACACACAGCATTATGAGCAAACATACTGGGCTCTCTACCTGCTGCTGCTGTTGCATACTGCTGCTTAACAGTATTGTTAAAGAAAGATTTTTTTTCCTTCTTTCTGCCTTTCAAAAACAAGATTGGTATCTTATTTGGTGGCATGGTGTATGTAAGATAATATGGTACTCATTGGGGTCAATGAATCCATGGTATAAAAATGCTGCATATAAATTAGTCATCTTAAATATACTGGCATAGCTGAAGGAAAGCAATTGGTTGAGTTACCCACATGTCACAATGACCCCGCTAAGAAATAACAGAACCATGGATTTGATCCTTTTTTGTAGCCTATATAAAACATAATGATTAAATAAAATTGTTAATAATTTATCTTAATTACAAACCAACTTCTTCAAATGTAGCCAACCCACAAGATTTCAATTAAATCTTAACTACACAGAAATTAAGAAGTGTCTGTTAATCCATTGTGAAGATCATTCAGGACAAAAGAGAAGGGCCACATAGACACTAACTTTCTGTAAAGAACCAAGTTTAATTAATTTCTACTCAAACTAATTAACAGATTTACTTGTACATTTTCATAAAATTAATTCTTCATTCAAAGCAAGTGCTGCAGGTTTAGGGAAGATGTGCATTTTTGTACATGATGAAAGGGTTGAATGCATTCTTTAAATGCAAAATGGTACTCAACCTTAGGTATTGACTTGATACTGGTACCTTCATAATAGAGAACATACCCAAAACAAATCAAGTTTAGTAATTTATTTCATTCATGCTAATTTTTCCTCATATAATCTGCCAATGACAATGTTTTCTGTTTTATTATAGAACATAAACACAGAGATTGCAAATGCCGTAAACCTATATAAACTTGATTACCTTGAAAAAGGATAATCAAGTCTGTGGATATAACATACAGATAATTGCAATTTGTTTCTTAATACATTAAGTTTACTGGTATAACCAACACAATATCTTAGAAAGGAACATAATTTTGTGGAAAATGACTGCCATTTCCTGGAACATCATGTCTATAATGACACTTTAATTATGGATAATTTAGACCCAGATGCCATAAAGGTTACACACACACAAAATTAACTAGAACCATCTTTGTAGACTTCAATGGAATTAAAGGGCTTACTCAGGTGATTAAGATTACATACCTGCCTGCCTTTTACAATTCAGAGCCTTGGATATTACTGGTACTTGGATATTACTGGTACACCATAATTTAAAATTTTATTGTCTTCGTCCTTGACTGTGTTCATACATCTATTCTGAATTAAAGGCTAAACATGGACACACTATTTAGCACTAAATTTTAGTAGTTTTCCTATAATGCCAACTATGCTGAATTGTATGTCTTACAGTATCCCTTTGGCAAATTGGGCAACATAGTAGACATAATTTATGTTGCACTTTATAGGACTTCAGGTTCTGTTCACCTTAGATTTCTACGCAAAGTCTTTCATTAAGTCATGATTTCTATTAGATATCAGACATTGGTTCTGAAGAACTCATAAGAGATCCAAAATTTACAAACCAGGGTTTGACTGCTTTTCTTTAAATTATGAGAATTTACTAAAGCCACACACACATACACACCCCCAACAGGGGGCTGGAGTGCCATGGGAACTTAGGCAAAGAGTTAACAGCTCAGAGGTCACAATTTCAAGGCCATAGCAGAAGCATTCACGGTGCAGTCGGTCAGATTCCAATGAATCTGCAAATTCTATGAAATACCTTGTGACAAGGCCATGAAAAAGGAAGGAAATGCATGTGCATGCATGTGTGCATATTTGTACGTTTAGTAAATTCTTCTGTTTTAACGGTGAAGGAGTTTATCCTTGCTAAGCCAAGGGCACATACAAACATTCCTGGAACTCAATATACAATCATGTAACTTACTGTAAGCCACATGATCTTAGATTGTGCACACAGTCACTGGTGCTGGAAGCCATGGTGGGAACATAATCTAAGAAAGTCAGGGTGGGGTGAGGGACAGGCAGGAAATGCGGGGAGGTGGGCTAGGTTGTCAATGGGGGTGGGGGAGCTTGACAGATCTGCGAGGTATTTGTTGGGTCAAGGGAGGTGAGTTGAAGGGCTAAAAGTAGCTCCATCAGGGTGAGGGGCTAGATAAAGCACAGCCCCAGGACTGAGGTGAGTGAGTGACTGGTCTTTCCCAGCCCCGAGGCTGTGCTCCAAACCTGTGAGGCATAGGTTAACCTGATCTACTCAGCACACCTCCTCAGGTGTACTAAATTAGATTGGGCCCGATATTTTCTGCCCGATCTAAACTTCCCAACTGGTTTTGCACTTAGTTTGACTTAACCTTAGTTAGGTTGATCTAACGGTAAAGTCTGCATGTACCCTTAATCTCGTTTTCTGTAATGTAAAGCTATTGTTTTTTATTCTACCCTCTGTGGCAAGGGAGAACTGTAATTTTTCCTCTTCAGATACTGAAAAAGATGTTATCATCTCCCTCTCAATTGCTTTTTCTCCAAACCAAACAGGTCTATTTCTCCTAGCTCAGTGATTCTCAACCACGGTGCTGAGGCACGTTGGGGTGCCAAAAGATCCTTTGAAGGGTACCACATGAAATGTGTGGAGATAAGCAAGGTGTGAGGAGATAAGCAGATAAGGTCAGGCTCACACTCTCCTTGCTTAGCTGATCCCCTCCTCCCACTGCCTGCCCAATCTGCAAGGAGGAAACCACTGTAATAAATACATTAGGTTTTTAAATGGGGTGTCACTCCATTCACAAAAGTTATGGAAGGTTGCCTCAAGTCTGATGAACTGATGCCTTGAATCTAAGCAGTTTGAGAACCACTGTCTTAACCTTTCCTCCTCATAACTCTGGTATTGTTAACCTGTGAGCCCTCTCTAACCTTTTCACATCCTTCTTAAAGTGAGTAGCCCAGAACTAAATGCTATACCTTAGATCATGCCTAATCAGCACTATGTAGAGGGACACTATTACCTGTCACATCCTATACCTAATACTCATGTTAATGCAGCCTAAAACTGCATTTGCATCTTTTTTATTTCAGTACATTGTTGAATCAAGTTGAACCTTGTGATTCACCAAACCCCCTAGATCCTTCACATCACTGCAACTACCCAGCCAATTATCTCCCATTCTGTACTTTTGGTTTTGATCATGCTTCCCTAGGTATAGCATCTTACATTTGTCTGCAATTAACTTCATTCTGTCACCTCAAACCTAGCCATTTCACTTGTAGTCAAACACCAGGACTTCATTGATTTCTTTAACAAGACATGGACAATTGGACATCTTGCTGCTGCACCAACCCTACCCCATAGACCTATAACTTTGGCCCACAGTGGGTTTCTTTGGCCATCTGTTCCCCTTCATTCCAGCTCTTGATAGGCCCCATGGGAATACATTCAGGAGAATTTGAACAAAGGGTTCATCAACCCCTCAGCATCCCTGGCTGGCACCCCAATCCTGTTCATTAAGAAAAAGGACAGGCTCCTACAATTATGCATGGACTGTTTGGCCCACAATGAGGTTACAATCAGGAACCAGTACCTACTTTCTTTAAACAGTGAGCTATTCAGAAGACTGGGACAAACATATATTTACCAAACTAGACCTCATGGGGGTGGGGGGGAGGAGGGCATATTGTTCTGTATCCAGCAGAAGGATGAATGAAATAAATCTTTTTGGACTAGATATGGGCATTTCTAGTGGCACATGGTCATATGGGCCATTCATTCTCACCACTGTGCCAGCAGCCTCCTAGCATTTCTTGAATGACATCTTTTGGGATGTCATGGACCAATTGGTAGTCTACCCAGATGACATCCTCATCTTCTCTGAGAGCCAGGAAGAATATCCAGTGGTGTTGGAAAGACTGTGCAAACACCAGCTATATGGAAAAATGGAAAAATGTGAATTGGACAGCACCATAGCATAGAGTTCCTGGATTATGGAATTAGCTCTAGTGGATGACAATGAAATCCCCACAAAGTAGCAGAAGTACTGGGATGGGCCCCCCACAAGTGATATATAAGGAGTTCAGTAGTTCTTGGGGTTTACCAATTTTTATAGAAGATTCATTTGGAATGTCTCTGCTCTAGTTGCAGCTATTAGGGCTGTGCATAACAACCCGTTTTGAGGTTGAAACGGCAAAATTCAAACAAAACAGATCCGGTTGAAACAGCCTCGAAACAAAACGAGGCAAGTCAAACATTTTGTTGTTTTGACACTGTTTCAATATTTTGCCCATAAGCTATAATAGGGAAGGTTGAAATGCCTAAAACTTTGTCATTTCTGGTATGATTTGGATGAAACATGCAGGAAAAGTATTGCCAGGGTATTGTTGGCCCTGCTGGCTACAGCATGAAACTGCTGGCTCATTTTCATACTGTAGTCAGTTACTACCACCGGGTCTGTGGTGGCAAGTGATGTGGGATGTTCAGTCCTATTGCCTGATGAGAGGCAGCAGTTGCATAAGCACCCATGTCATGAGTTTTGCCTTTCAGCAGATAGGGGTACAGGGCCCCAGAGCCCTGCTACACCCATCTCCTTAACAGCTGGCAGGCTTTGTGACCACAGCAGGGCCTAGCAGCCAGTCCTGCAGTAGTTCCCCCTCCCCCTCCACCTATGCCCCAAGACAGACACAGTTGCACAAGCACCCATGACATGAGCTTTGCCTATGAGCAGCTAGAGGTGCAGGGCCCCAAAACCCAGAATCCCTGCACCTATCTCCCTGAAAGCTGGCATGTTTCATGCCCTAAGAAAGGGCTACCATTCCTGAAAGTTTCATCTAAATCAGGCTAGAAATGACAAAGTTATAGGCTCATAACTTTTATCCTTCCCCATTATAGCCTATGGGCAAAACGTTTCAACTTGCCTCATTTTGTTTCAAGGTTGTTTTGATCATATCTGTTCCACTTTAATTTTAACCTTGAAACAACTCAAACATCATTGAAACAAAACTGGTGGTGAAATTTCGCACAGCCCTAGCAGCTATCATAGCTCTCCTAGGAAAAAAAAAGGATTCTGCTTCTATTGAATGCCCAATGCTCAGGTTGCCTTTGATCATATCAAGCAGGCCTTCACCAGTGCCCCCAATATCACACATTTCAGCCCTCCCATTAATGATGGAGGCCAATGCCTTCAACTATGCAATTAGAGCACTCCTGTCCCAAAATAGCATGGTCCAAGGACCTTTACATTCTTGTATCTACTACTTAGGGAAGACGATGCCTACAAAATGAAATTACATTTGGGATAAGTAGTTCTTCACCATCAAAGCAGCCTTTACAAAATGGCATCACCACATAGGAGGTGGCCCACCACACTGTAGAGGTCCTGACTGACCATGGAATCTTGAATATCTCTGACTGGCAAAAAGCCTGAAGTAGAGATTCACACAATGGTCCCTATTTTTCTCCTGGTTTCAGTCTGTTATCACTTATCCACCAGAGGCCCACAGTGGCAAGGTGGATGCCTTGTCCCAAAAGGACAAACACTAAGACATCCTGCCACATCTGTCCATGATCCTGGGGCCAAAGAACTTTAAAAGTGGGACTCAGGAAAGGGATTTGATGGAAATCCTTTGTCCTCTGTCAAGATCCCCATTGTTCATTAAGACCACCCCTGAATTGGGGGGCCACAGGAAGACGAGGAGACGCCACCCGAGCAAGACAGGTGACACATGCAAGGAGTGCCCAGGTAAGAAACAGGGGTCCGGATAGTCTTCCTAATCAGAGGGTGGCAAGCACAGCTATGCAAGGCCTTAAATGCTTGTATACCAATGCTCGTAGTATGGGGAACAAACAGGAGGAACTTGCCCTCAGAATAGCCATTTCAAACCCAGACATAGTGGGGCTTACAGAAACATGGTGGGATTCATCCCACAACTGGGCAGTTAGCATAAGGGGCTATAGGCTCTACAGGCGGGATAGAGAAGGAAGGAAGGGAGGGGGTGTGGCGCTCTATGTCAAAGAGCAATACTTCTGCCAGCAAAATGGGGTCAGAGGAGGGGCAAGCTGAAGTGCTCTGGGTCAAGATACAAGGGGGTCATGGGGAGAGGGATTTAATGGTGGGGTCTACTACAGACCCCCCAACCAAAGGGAGGAGCTGGACCGGGAATTTTCGGGCCACCTTGCAGAGGCACTTAAGGTGAGGGATGTAGTTCTCATGGGTGATCTAAATTACCTGGACATCTGCTGGGAGGAGCAGTCAGCCAGGT
>NW_005842364.1:525006-529245 GCF_000455745.1 Alligator sinensis
TGGGGTGAGGTGGGCACGCTAGTAGGGAGGGAAAGACTGCAGCAAGACCTGGATAGGTTGCAGGGGTGGGCTAACAAAAACAGGATGCATTTCAATACGGACAAGTGCAGGGTGCTGCACTTGGGCAGTAGTAACCGGCAGCACACTTATAAGATGGGAAACTCCCTTCTTGAGAGCACGGAGGCAGAAAGGGATCTTGGAGTCATCATTGACTCCAAGATGAACATGGGCTGACAATGCGAGGTCACGGTCGGCAGGGCTAACCGGACCCTATCGTGTATCCACAGGTGCATCTCAAGTAGGGCCAAGGAGGTGATCCTCCCCCTCTACGCGACACTGGTCAGGCTGCAGCTAGAGTACTGTGTCCAGTTCTGGGCACCCCACTTCAAGAGGGATGTGGACAACATTGAGAGGGTCCAGAGGAGGGCCACCCGCATGATCTGGGGACAGCAGGGCAGACCCTAGAATGAGAGGCTACGGGACCTGAACCTGTTCAGCCCTCACAAGAGAAGGCTGAGGGGGGACCTTGTGACCATCTATAAACTCACTAGGGGGGACCAGAAGGGTTTGGGGGAGACCTTGTTTCCCCTAGTGCCCCCCGGGATAACAAGGAATAATGGCCACAAGTTGTTGGAGAGTAGGTTCAGATTAGACATCCGTAGGAACTACTTCACAGTCAGGGCGGCTAGGATCTGCAACCAACTTCCAAGGGAAGTGGTTCTGGCTCCTACCCTGGGAGTCTTTAAGAAGCTGCTCGATGCCTACCTGGCTGAGGCCACTTGAGCCCAGTTTCCCTCCTGCCCAGGCAGGGTGTTGGACTTGAAGAGCTACAAGGTCTCTTCCGACCCTACTTCTATGATTCTATGATTGTTATCATGCTGCTAGACCAGGGGACCCAGGCAGGGCAGGATTTCAGGTTGGAAGGGGCCTCTTCTATCCTGAAGAATGTATCTACATCCCAGAAGGATGACACCAATAGAGGTGCTCAGACTCAGCCATGACTCCCCCCTGTCAGGTCACTTTGGAAAACTGAAAGGCTCCTGGCCCATAATTTTTGGAGACCTAGGGTGTGGGTTTACATCACTTCCTGTGAGATCTGTTCCTGCCCCCAAATCCAGAAAGCAAAGACCTCTGACTTTCTCCAACCCCTACCTATTCCTTCTTGACTCGGGGCCATAGTCTGCCTGTATTTCAACATAGACTTTCCCCACTCCTACAATCCTGGTGGTGGTGGATGCCCTCACTAAAATGGCCCATTTCATTCCCTGCCATGGACTATCCACTTCCTGTGCAATGGCTCAGTTATTCCTTGAGAGCATTTTCCAATTGTGCGTTAGACAGGGGACTTCAAATTGTATCTCACTTCTGGCAGGAGTTCCTCTGGCACTTAGGGGTAGAATAGCACCTCTCATCTGCTTACCACTGCAGATCAACAAGCTGACAAAGTGGGTTAGCTAGGTATTGGAGCAATACCTATGATGCATCCTTAACTTCCACCACAATGGTTGCCCTCCTGCTCATGGCCAAGTTCGCATACAAGAGCTTATGTCACTCCTCCATCCAGAACAGCAAATTCTGTGTCAACTATGGGTTTCATCCCTACTTCCATGCCATTCTGTCCACCATCTCCTCAACCTCTGCAGTCACAGAAATGATAACCTCTTTGCAACAAATACATAAAAAATTTGAGAAACTATCTCTGGCAGACCTCAGGGGGCTAAACACACTATTCCAACCAAGACCACTATGATACACCTGTGTTCAGTATGGGAAATGGTATGGCTGTCTTCCCAATACCTGAAAATTGCTCCTCTGCCTAATATCTACGACCCTACCCAATCACTGCAGTTATCAGTCCAGTGGCCTTCTGTCTGCAGTTACCCAATGATGTACAGGTTCACCCCATCTCCTACGTATCCCTACTTAAGTCACATACAGAGAACCCATTTCTAAGTCACTCCACCACTTACCCTCCACCCACCCTGTGTTGGTTCAGGGACATGCAGAATTCATAGTCAGGAAAATCCTTTACAGCCAGAAAATACAGAAGAAACTCAGGTACTTCATTGACTGGGAAAATGATGAACTACCAGAATGCTTGTAGGAGCCCACAGAAAACATGCATGTCCCTAACCTAGTCCAAGCATTCCATGAGGCCTACCCAAAGCAACTTGGCCCAAAAGTGCCCAGAGACTGCACTAGAAAAGGGGGGTGGGGGGGTGGTACTGTGATGAGGCCAAATCAGAAGTCTGGACCCCACCAGTACCAATCAAAATATATGCACAATTCATCTTCTGAACAAGTGCCACCTGCAGAAAGCCCAGAGCAGTGCCCTTGTACAGGCTTTTGTTTCCAATATACAGAAATCATATCGTCAATTTAGCACCAAGAATCTGGATACCTAATATATTTGCATTGATAATAGGTTACATCAGTTTAACACTGTAATTTACACTGGGATTCAGAGCAAACAAATGTGCATTTATTCTGGGGGTAGCTTCATGCATCAGATGATAGTTACATCAGCTTGCCATGAGGGAGAGGATTAAAACCTGTTTGCCATTAGTAAGTTGCTACAGTTTTACCCCAGATTTGAGTAAATCATAATGCTATAAGAATTTGTGTGACCACTCTTTTTTTACACTTCAAAGAAACACTGATTATACTAGTGTAGATATATTGTGTTCAGGCCCTAAGCCTGGAAGCATAGACTTTTGAAGTGATATTAGTTCTGGGGGAGGAAACCTGGGAGAAAACAACAATGATTTAAGAAACTATTTAGGACAATGCACAGAAGATAGGATTTTTTTTTAATAGATGAAGAACATGTGAACGTAGGAAGACTATATCTTTATATATGTTTACAGGTGTGCTGGATTTCAATTATATAGGAAATCCAATTATGGCATTTTCCTATTTAGAGCACTTGACTTTAAAACTCAAAAAATAGCCTCATTTTCCCATGCAATATCATTTCAACCAACACATGATCTTTTCTAATGTTTCCCTGATTTTTTTTATTTTACACTGTCTTTTTTCTTTCTCCTCCAATACAAAGTTTTCTCCTTCAAAACTTACCTAAAGGGAAAATCCAAGGTTCAGAATCAGTCCAATCTTCAAACTGAACATAGTATAATTGCTGGTAAAGGGCAATGCTTGATATTAACTGTGTGCTGTGTTTTGGGTTCCAGTGCTACCTTGGGATTGCATTAATTTATGCTGAACTTTTAATGAGATCTTGTTTTCTTGCATATGCATTTCATTCATGCTTTAGGTTGCTTATGTGCCCTTATCTCACACATAGGTAGAAGTCCAGTGTATAAAGGGCTTTTAATGAATCAGTCAAAAGGTTTTTTTTTTCTTTTCTAGGTAAATTTGTAAAAAATCCATTAAAAAAAAAAACTTTAGAAAATGCTCTATGATGCTTGCTATACTAAGAGGAATATTGCAATATTTAGATCATAAGGAGAACTCTTACAGCTCATATCTGATTTAATTTTCACTAGTTTTAATAACTATTTTAGTCCTAGCAGCATTCTGTAACTACCTTAGCAGCTGAAACATTTATAGACACTCTGTAAGACAGTGGTTCTCAACCTTTTCCATACTGTGTTTCTAAATTCCAACAGAAAACAGAATTAGACACCTTCCTGCAACCTAACCGTAATGATGCTAATAGGGTGATGGTGTCCTCCTACAACCCATTTATGATCTCGCTGGTGGTCACAAGCCCCAGGTGAGAACACATGCTGCAGAAGTATATGATTTTAGTTTACTACAAGAAAATATGAATGCACTATTAGAGAATACTTTTAGCTTGAGGCACATATCTGTTTTAACTAGCATTCTTTGTCATCTCATGCTGATTTTGTGCTGCCCTACTTATTGTGGTAATGTTGCTGAGTATTCTCTGAATGCCATTGATCTAGGGGCCCATCACATCTATACTTGTCCCATGACCTCAAGAGGTTTAGTATTATCAAAGACAATTTCTCACTTTTAAACCAGTTTTTGGCATTTCTAAATCAGCCTCTCTTTCTTTCACTAAATGCATAAAATGTTTCCTGGTGACCATAAATTATGTATGCATTTCTCTTTTAATTCAATTAAAGCTTTGCAAAGATGAGTAGGTATGTGCACCAAATCAGCATATGAGCCATTTTCCAGTACCCTAAACTCATTTTCCGGCATTCAGAAAATATTTGGGGTGGGGGGGGGGGGGGGGGGGGGGGGGGGGAG
>NW_005842364.1:529276-535113 GCF_000455745.1 Alligator sinensis
GGAGAGGAGGAAGACAGTAATTCTATGACAACTCAGCTCTTGTCTAGAAAAAGGGGTGTATATAGGGTGTGCATAGCATTAGATATGTATAGTAAACAAAGATATTTCCTAATTAAACCTTCAAGTTCAAATATGAAAACCATGGTATCAACATTTCATCAGAAGACCTAGATGAATACTGAAAATAACCCTTATAATGTTCTCTTGAATTTTTAAATGCCTTTCTTTGGCAAACAACATATCTTTCTTTTGTTTGTGTTCATGTGAATTTATTAGTTCAATATCAGCTGCAAAAATATTTGAGAAATTATAGTTGCTTTGGCAAGGTGATCATATAGAAGGAAACTGAAACTTATCTAATCAGAAACCAAAACTTTATGCTGTATTCTAACAGATCTGATCAGTCACTAATAATTATTCAAAGTTGTATGACTGGATATGCAGAATGCTATTCACAATTAAACACAGTTCACATAATTAAAAAAAAACCCTAACAAACTAGATTTAAATATTATAAGTAACCAATTGTACTCAGTGGAATCATGATCTGCATGTGAATATTTTGTGTGGATGTTAAAAGCTAAATATTTGCTAAAGATTATTCATTTATATCTATTGGCTATGTGAGCCAGACTCTGTGACTGAAAACAGTCCCACTAAAAACAGATTTCAAAGAATAAAGGAGAAAAGAATTTCCCCCTTCCATATTTTTATGGGACTTCACTATGGGCTTTGTTAAACATTATATGCTAAACTTCTTAAACATTGATCAGTGTTAGTGTTAGCTCAAGTTTAAAGCAGTCACATGTTGAGGTGAGCAGGGGTCTTGGGGGCTGAAAGATAAGAATCCTCCCTCATCTCCCCTCCCATACCAGGCTCTCCCCTTATCCCCTCCTGCCCCTCTGGGTTCCCCACTCTCCCCTCCCACTCCCAGGGCTCCACCCCTACCCCTTAGGGTTCCCCTCCAGACTTCACAGCTCACCTGATTTGTGCCTCCTGGTGCTGTCCCAGGGGAGCAGGCAGGGAAGGGGAACCTGCCTGTCTGGCCACCACTGCCACTGAGCCACAGCTTCTCTCTGGGCTGAGCCAGATCCCTGTACCTATCCTTCTGCCCCAGGACAGTATCAGCAGCCACAAGTAAGCTGAGGCTGGTAGGGTGGAGGGAGAGTGGGGATCTAGGGTGCTAGGGGTGTGGGGAATGGCAGACCCAATTTGGGGTGGCCTGGGGGAGCAGCAGGGCAATCAGAGCTGATGTGGGTGAGTGGGGACCAGCAGGCCTGATCTGGGCTCACAGAGGAGAGGAGGGCAGCAGGGGATGGTGGTCCAATCCAGGGAGGGGGGTCAGCAAGCCCAATCCAGGCCAGCAGGGGAAGGGGTTATTACAGTAATGTATAGCTTAGAGTGGTCACATGTAAGGTTAACAGAGACAATAGATAAACGTAGTCTGGAGTGACATAACTTTAAGTTGCCAAAGGCTACCTACAGATGTTTAGGGGCTGCACTTTGTAAATCATCATGGATTAAAGTGCCATGAGTTAGTGCCACTTCCACCCCTGCTTATCCCCCGCTCCATCTGTCTGTTGGGTCGGGGAGGATGGCTGATTTGACAAGGGTTAATTTTGCATGCAATAGCCATTTTAAAGGTGCTCTGCAACTGTGCCCATGTGTTACATCCAGGCTGAAGAGCACATTCAGGGGCCCAATCATGAGAAAAATGTAACTTGTGTAAACCCCCTAAAGGGTACTTAAAACTACTTTCATGTCTTAATTCATGGGCAAGCCAGAGGTTGAGCCCCATGACCACCATTCAACATTTTAGAACAGTTTAAAGAGAATTTCTCTTTACCAACAAGGACATATATTTTCCAGCTGTTAATCTAGTTCTACCTTCATACTATACCACAAACTGTATGCAAAATACAATAATTTTACATGTGGCTGATGGCTATACTTTTGGAAAGCTATTTTCTTGTTCTAGCAATTTGAATGCAAGTTATCTATAGCACTCGATTAAGTATCTGAAAATGTGGAATTAAATTCAATGCTTTATCAATGTGAAGTTTGGCATCCATATTTAGAAATCCTGTGAAAAGCAGAGACAATTGAATCACTTTTCATCTGAATGAACTTATCTGTATTAATGCATTAACATTTCCAAAAAAAAAAGTCCAAAATTGAATGTGTTTTTTTGCTATTTTTGCATGCACAGTACTGTAAAGCATAGAAAGGAGTCATTTTACTGCACAGAACAGAATTACAGAAATAGTGAACTTTATCTGGCCATGCTTTACCAAACCAGAAGAAGATGGCCACATGTCAGTAACATTATCTAACACAGAGCTATTTTGCCCACAAAAGCAACTAATTAGCATAGCTCCATTTCACATAGAAACATGGTATGATTATTGACTCAATATTATTAGAAACTCAAGTGCCTACTAGTTAGATACTGCAACACCTAAATTTCAGGTACTTAGCCCCAGAATTGGATTCCAAAATGCCAGATTAGGTTTCTAGGTTAAAAACAGACAGGAAGTTTGATGGGGCCTGATTAGATAGGGATATGACTCCCATCAAAACAGGTGGGATCCATATGTTTACACACTAAGATTAAATGACAAGTTAAATTAGCCACAACTGTTCTGAGGGAAAGTGTTAATTTGAATAATTCACAGGTACTTAATGTGGGACAATGGGTTTGTTAGTCTGTAACATCTGCGGCTTGGTGCGAGACAAGACCAAGATGCCCGAATATGAAGAGAGCTGGTTGTCTGTTTTAACTCTAGAGTCCTTGTACAAGAGATGTACAAAGTGCCTATGAAGAATGATTCTAAGGGTCTTGTTACACATTGCACTTTGAACTGCTCAAATGTCAATTGGTGTTAGTGCTAGCTAGAGTTTGGAGCAGACACACCTTAAGACTAAATACCTTCCGACTGTCCCACCCCTGCACAGCTGTGACTTGTGATTAGTGAGCTGACAAACAGGGGCCTACTAGGAGCTACAGCTGTGAGTTACCACTGCAGGGCTGGTGAGCCAGGACAATCTGCTCTAGGTGTGGGGGGTGTGAGAGATGAGTTCAGGGGGAGCAGGAAGCTAGGAGGTAGAGAGTTAATAGGATGCGGTGGGTAATGAAATGGGAGGTGGAAAGGAAGTGGGTGTGGGTGATGGGTGGTGAAATGAAATCAGCCAGCCACTGAAAAATAAAATATGTATTTTTTTTTTAAGAATTTAAAAAAAGAAATGAAGAAATAAATTAGAGGCCTCATGTTTTAAAAATTGGGATTAGGGATTGGGGTGTAGAGGGTGCTGGTCATATATATATGGTAACAAGGCCGTTACTATGTTATGTTAGAAGAACTTCTCACAGGGATAGAAAATATATTTTCTATCCCTGTGAGAAGTTCTTCTAACATAACATGTTACCAGCTCAAATTGACTGAACTTGGCACTAACCAGCTAAATCAGAGGGATGAAATATTTGAATCTGTTAATGAAAGGTGGTAAGGGACACCAATGGATAACACGCAAAGTAAGACACCAGAAAAAAGACCATATTAAGAAATGTGGTCATGATGGGTCTGTCGAACAAAGGAATATGCTGACAGGGTGGGCATTTATATACGTACCTTTGTATGCTCCAACGCCCCAGAAATCCAGCGCATTGGAGCAGACTCACTTAATCGAGTCTGTGGAGCACGCAAGCTGACACGCACAGTACTGCATCGTGTGCATTTGTATAAACAGCGAAATGCATGTCAGTGCACAGAAAATGGCAGCAATCCACTTTTGACCTAAAACACCTTTGATATGTTTTAGTTCAAAAGTGCACTGCCACTATTTTGTCAACACTCATGCACATTTCACCATTTATACAAATGTACACATCACAGTGCCAGGTGCTTTTAAAACTGCCCGGCACTGTGGTGCATGCAAGTGTACAAATGCCCAATACGGGCAGTATGCTGACTGCAGACACCAATCCAAAAGCAAAGTCATAAGAGGGGTGAAGCTGAAGAAAAGCAGAAAAAGGGGACAGCAAGAAAGGTTAAGTGTCTGTCATTATAAATTCAGGAAAACATCTGTTTGTGCCAGACAAAGATTATCCACTGACGCTTCCCACTGTGTTCAGGAATAGATTGTCCAAAATTTCTGCAGAACAGTGTACCATCTGGATTGTTGGGTGAGATTATTGTACTGAAAATTTTTCTCTCTCTGAATAAAGAAACTGTTAAGCTAATATCTGTGGTACTAATAAAGTTAGACTTTGATTTTAGGACACTGAGTTGTCTGTGTTCATACTTCATGTACCATTTAAGGTTTAATTGTACTTTAAGGATCCCTAAGCACTATCTGGTGGACAGTGGTGTTAACCAAGGCATGTCTCCAAACTTCTGCCTGTCTCTAGAGCTTAGGTTCTTGAGTCAGGTACTATATGCTTAGGATCCAGAGCCTGGAGTTCTTTGTTGCATGTAGGCACTTACAACTTTTTGCTCAAATAACTAAGAAGGGCTCACTATTCTTTTTTTTTTTCAGGGCTTCAGGTGGTCAGCTATTGCCCACACTTTACACAGTAATGTTGTGGCTAAAACAGTTGTCCAGACAGTGAGGACTACAACAGGTATGTTCCACTGCTGATGCATAAGTGTCGACAGTGGGGGGAGCTACTGCTGGGCACTGGCTCTGACCAGGCTGCAGCCCCATGGTCACTGAAGAAACTGCACCACAGCTGCCAACCCGCTGCTGCTGGACCCTGCCTCCAAATGCATCCCCATGCCCTGCACCCAACCATCAGCACAGAAATCTGGGGTAGGACACATGCCCCCCAAATCCCAACCAATGCATGGTCAATGTGTTCAATGTGGTTATAGAGATGTGGCTGTGAGCCCCTCAGACTGAGCAGAGTTTCAAACCTAACTATTTTCTGGGCGATTCCTATAACTACTACATTTTTATATAAGAGGTGAGCATCACCCGCTGCCCATATTTAAAAAATAAAACAAGTATGACTTTTCAGGGAGGGAGGGGTCTAAGCCCATGGTTGCATTTTAAGCATATCTGAATATGCCTTCCAGATCAACTTCTGTTAAGAGCTTAGTTACAACTCTACTTAGTTTCTGGATCTATATAGGACATGGGTAAGTGTCTAACTGTTCAAGCCAGGGCAGATGTGTGTGCCCAGAAACAGAAACAGACTCTTAGGGAAGTTCTGGGTTGAACAGGTAGCCACTGGGCACGTCTACACATTCATTAACGTACAGTAGTTACTGCACATTTAATACAGTACTTGCTTTATGAAATACTAACTAAATGTGTAGTAACTACAGTTACTGCACAGTAGCACTGGCGAATGCCTTTTTAGAGATGCTGCAGCACAGTAGCCTAATAATACTGAGCAGTAACTTATTAGCATTGTCTGTCCTGTGACACACTAATATGCAGTCTTATCAGGCTACTGAGCATTTATTATCTTGTGTAAATGCACCCATTGAGTTTCAAGTTCCTCTACCATTAGGTAGTTACTCAGAGAGTAGTCACTGGATTGCACATTTGGATTTAGGCACCCAAGTCCCACTTTAGGCACCGTCCTATTTTTTAATCTGGCCTTCTGTTTCTATTTAAATAGATTATAGCTCATACCTTTGTTGCCAGATTCTTTCTTGACCAATTTACAAAATGTGAGTATAGTCTATTCAGTCCTAGAAAATAATTCTTAATTATCACCATTATAAAAACAGATTTAAAAAGGAATGGTGATTACACACCATCTGGAAATGTACTCAAGCTGTCAAAAAAATCTGTGGATGGCTCCAGTATACAGTATTCAAATTTCAGCA
>NW_005842364.1:535134-554678 GCF_000455745.1 Alligator sinensis
ATTCATTCTGACTCATACATTTTTAAATGAGCTTGAGATAGCAAATAAAGTTCAAAGTGAAAAAAAAATCAGTTTACAGGATTTTCTTAGGATGCTTATTAATTGGACATATTGTATAAATTAATGCAGTCAGTAGAAATAAGAGCATCTATCCTAAAATGCCCATCAGGCTAGTCTAAATGCAGCTCAAAATATAAAGGGGGGAGGGATTGCTGCATATATGAGAATAGATAAACAGATTACCGCTGACTTCTCTGAGCAATTAAAGATCTGGACAGTTCCACTGAAAACAACCATACCCTGTTAGCGCCTGTTGAGGTACCTTTGGCTCTGTGTTTCCTGGCAACCAGGTCTTTAGAGACCCCTGGTGGGGACAAAACTGGTATTAAGCAGTCTTCCATATCTAACAACCTGGCACAGTTTCTATTAGCGCAAATAAAAACACAATTAAGCACATTTGCTTGCCCACTAATGTACAGCAAGGAATGAGAAAATGAGGTTTATTCTTATTGCTGATATTTGGTATATGCAAGCTGTAAATAATGTGTAATCAAATAAACATTGTCCTGAAAAAAATATTCTACTCAAGTGCATAATAAGAAAAGTACATTGTATATAAAACTGCTTCTGGTAACAAATAGATGTGATTACAAGTAAGGATTTTACAATGGTTTTGAGTAAATTAGAAGCTAATCTCCAGTGCATCGAAAAACACCCAAGAGTATAGAGCACCTAAAATATACTGAAGTATATGAAGTTAGCCTTAGCCATTTAAGTCCAGAGTCTTGAGCAAGTGGAATTAAAACAACATGAACTCAGAAAACTAAAGGTAGAATCTCCCTGCAGCTCTTGTAGAGTTCACTTATTTTGAATCCAGGCTGATATAGAGAGAATGACCTCTAGTTTGCTGTCTGCTATGACTCATTTCAGTCAAGTGGGATGTGGGAAGTAGCTAGATGGCAAATAAAAAATATATGGCCATAATTACCATAAGGGCAGTATTAAAGGCATTGAAAAATGGATATGCTAAAGTTATTCAATGATCCTACCTTTAAAGCATTTAATCATTTAAAACTTTTAATCTATTCTTTCTTGGGAAAACCCAGACACTTTGATACATTACTTTTCTAGCACGTTCAGGAACAAGATCAAAGATGAAACATGTTCACGTGTGAAATATTCCAGATCATTACAAAAATTCACACACTAGGCAGTATATTTGGACAATCAATGTCAAAGTTTGATTTTCAAATTGCTGAAACTGTCTCTCCTCTTCCCCCCTCCCCCAATACCATACACATATTTTCTTAGTTATGCTTTTATCTTTATATTTCCTTGAGAGAAGGCTACCCATCTTTTTTTTTCCCCCCCTCTACCACTATTTTCTCTTCTTGGACAAGAATTTTCCAAACTTGTCTAATTAAACTAACAAATAAAACTTTAAAATCATGTCCATTATACACTTTATAAATTTTCAGAAGGTGCCAGCAAACATATGGAAAATATGAAAACATAAATTATACTAAACAGGAAATGATGTTTTGTAAAGAATGTTGGAGATAAAATGCTGCCAAATACCACGTATGTAAGTAATAAGCCTTATCAAGGAATGCAAATGAATCTATTAGGGCCTGATTCAGCACATCACTTCAGGTTAAATGGCCTTAACTAAGGACATTGACACAAGTGGCATTTTGTCATGCGATCAGCCACTGAAAGTACTCTACAGCCATGACTTTCTTAAATGATGGTTCAGAAGAAAGCAATCTAAAGGGGTGCACCTTCAGTAACTTGTGTCAACAATGCACCATGAGCAGGGCTGTGTCGAAGTGCTGGGAGCAGGGCTCAGCTGCAGTTTTCAGAATGCAACTAGGGTAAGGGAGTGGAGGGAGCTCATTCTGGGGGTTACCTAGCTGGAGCTGGAGGGTGGGGTGTGTGGATTAGAAACCACTCGATGAGCTTCTTCTGCTCCCCTTCCCCCCTCCCATTCTGAACACAGCATTGGGGATGGGAAAGGGGGATAGGGGAGAGCAGCTGCAGACTCTCAACCACTCTAAACTGCAGCTCTTTCCTAATCCCCAGGGCACAACAGCAAAAGTCTGTTGGGTCTGGGAGATCACTGTAAAATTCATGACACTTCCTGCAAAGCACCATGAGTTATGTTGGGGAGCTGCACTTCCCATAAAGTGACAAGGATCAGAGAAGCTGCCTTTATGTTACATTCTGTCAGCATACCATTTCTTATGTATATCCCAGTTAATTTTATTCTTAGTTTTCTCCTAAATAACTCAGAATCTATTTATAAAAACTGTAAAACACTGGAATAAAATTATTTTAAAAGAATATGAATTGCTCTCTTATAATCTTCTCAGCTGTGAAAAGTTGCCAATGAGGCTCAGTAGTTTTTATTTTGGAACAAATTGAAAAAAAAATATTATTATTTTCCCCCCTTGAACGTAAAATTGAAAATATTCCCATTAAAAGGCAATGGGATTTGCTTCTACATCTGACTTGACATTTCTCACTGTTTGGACTGGAAAATATGTCTATAATTGAAAATATGTGAGGGGGGGGGGGAAAGAGAGAGAAAGATGCTTTCAGAAAGCCAAGCAGCTGCATACTGTGCAGTAAGTTAATATGTACTTGTTAACATATACCCCATTTTTGTATTATCTGATTTTGGCTTCAGAGTGAAAGATTTTTATCATATGTTTTCTTTGAGTATAAGAAGCCCTTCAGTGAAATGGATCCAAAACTTATTTAAGTGTGTATGTATGTGTGTGAATGTACATTATCCAAGTGTAATAACAGAATTATTAGACTTAAAAAAGACACATGATAAAAAGCTTGTGCTCTAAAACCAATAGAATATAATATAACAAAGGAATTCATTATCAAGTAGATGAATTACATAATGTCCAATTAAGAAGAAATTCATCCTCTAGGGCAAATTGCTGTAGAGGGCAGGTAGAATAAGACTAAAATGTACGTAAGTGGCCTAAATGCTATTTACACAGGTATAGTTAGTTATGTATAAGCATTTTTTACCAGTCTAGAGGGGAGATGGATTTGGGCCTTAGGAGCTATTTCAATTTGAGAACCATGATGCTAGGCATTGAACCCTAAGATACTAGAAGCATTTTAAAACAAACATTTTGTTTGGGTTTGTTCGTTTTTTTTAAACTGAGCAAACCTTTCTACCCAGAAGCACCATTGGCTAATAGTATGAAAAGCAGTTATCACCAGCTTATCTGCATATAGATATTTCACAGCAGCTATTCCTAAACCCAGTATTAAGTAGAACACATAGAGATAATGTATTCTCTTTTCCTTTGGTTAAACTAAATATGAACAAATCACTCTTTCTGACATAAAAGTGTCTAAAAAGAGTAATTCAGGAATAACTGTCCTCAAATAACTCTTCATGAATTCAAGATAGAAGACGGGAATAAACTCTCAACCAAAGATCAGACTCTTTCTTCTCATATACTGAATAGCCCTGCAATACTTGGACCTGGTAATTTTTTTTAGTAGTAAAGAAAAAGCACATAACAAACAACTGTACTCATGCATGTTCATGGTATCTAATTTTTAAACAGATGGCCAGCATTGTGCACCAGCATATCAAAAAGCATGAGCGAGCCCTAAATGTTTAAGTATATTATATCACAGGTAATTCCATTTCACCCAAGTACTGTACTTACACATCTGCAACAGCTCCATGGAAAAATAGCTTTTTTAACATGAATGCTTTCTTTAAAAAACTCTGCCATATTGGATCTTCTTATTATACCTCTCTAGTTACCCAAGGTAAAAGAAAGCAAGTTAACCACAAAATAATAATCTGCTCTCCTGATTCAGTGATGGTTTTATACTCTTTCAAAGAGACAGTAATTATAACCAGGCATTTTTGTTGCCAAACATCAAAGCAGAAGACTAATTTTAATTTTTCTTCTGGGACCACCTTCCAGGACCTCCTAGAGCAGCTCTGCCTACACCTGGAGTGGCAGGACACCAGCATGCGGCTGCCTCTCCCCACAGACACTCAACTTGTATTAGCTTTGCTGAAGCTAGCCACTCCTGCCAGGCTCTGCTATATGGGCCACTTCTTCAGTGAGGGCAAGACAACCAATGGGGAGGTCATCCTGGAGGTGTGCAGTGCCTTCGACTACATGTTGAAACACATGGTGCACTGCGTGCATGATCCCCTGGAGGTGGTGGCAGGGTTTCACACCCTGGGATTCCCCCAGTGAATCAGGGCCCTGGATGGGACTCAAATCTCCATCACCTGCGCGCTCCATCTGACGTCCGCCACTACAGCCAGGGAGTCTTTTATTCCACTGTGTTCCAGGCCATTGTTGTCCATCATGGTGCCAAGTCACTGTTGCAGCCTGCGTGTTGCATAACATCTATGAAGCCCAAGGGGAGCTCCTCTGTGAGTCCTGGGCAGAGGAGGTGCAGCAGTCAGAGGATGGGAGCAACAGCTGTGGTGGCAGTGAGAGCAGCAGGCCCCTACTGCTGAGGTCCTGAGGGAGCAAGGCACAATAATGACGAGGGCAATGCAGGCCATAGAGGAGGACTGCTGAGAGCTGTGTACCGTTCTGGCCCTGGGGGTCACCTTTGTGCTGCCCACTGCCCTGCCGCCAACCCTAGCCTTGCCTTCCCCCTAGCAACCACATACTACCCAGCAGCAGGTCCAGTGCTACCTCCACAAGCCAGGAGCCCCTGCCTTAGGTCCCTCTCCAGCCAGCCTCTCCGCCTAGGCCCAGCACCACTGCTCATCTTAGCTCTATGCAGGTGCAGAGCTGGAGCTGCCTGCCATGGGTCCAGAACCATGTGACATCCCTGATGGCCTTGACCACCAGCTGCCAGATGGGGAAGCACCTGTGACATGGGAACAACAGCCACTGTTGTCCCTGAGCAAGCCAGATTCACTGTAGCATGCACACCCACAAGAGACTAGCCAGAGGCCAGGATTCTGGCTACCTGTCCCCAGGCTCCACCCCTTAGATGCCCCCACTCCATTGCCACCCACCCCAGGAGCCACCTCCCTCCCACTACCACCTCCCCCCCACTACCACCTCATTTTGTTTGGTTTTAAAATGAATAGCATTATGATAATCATGTCATCAAGAAGCTGTAATGTTACCATGCTTTGGAATATAACAACACCTGAAATTCAGCCTGGTGAGGTTAGGGATGCACATTTTCCCACAACTGTATATATGCAAATTTAGCTAAGATCACACATACAATCCACAGAAGCATGCTACAAGTATAGCCATTAAATTATTTGGCAGTTGTCTTAAACAGGCATGTTCTATCTTAGTTGCTGCACATGTTGACCAGGATTCTCCTTTCTAGTTGCAAGGGACTTGTGGTAGTGCAACTGTCCCTCATGGGCTATCAACACTTCTCTCACTTGCAGGTCAAAGGTACATGACCATAATGCGAAAGGGTAAAGAGTGCAGAGGAGGAGTGCAGAAGGAGCAATGAAAAGTTGTGTGTGTGATCAGTATAGGAAAGAACAGAGACAGCTGAAGTGTTCAGGAAGAAAAAGGATCTATAAAGAACACACTCCATTCTAGAATTTAGAACAAAATCCATAATTTCTGAGGCCCTGACAGACACTGGAGGTACAATGGCATCTGATTTGGGATCCCAACAATAGTGCCCACATGTGCATGGCAGGAGGTGCACTTGTAGGACCCTTCTTCAGATCCCATTGTGCCATTGGGAGCCCAATCCCAGCCTCTCCCTGCACTGTCAAGTAGAAAGCTTGGCTCCCAGCCAGGAGACCACACCATGCATGTTCACAGCTGGTAGCCCTGCCAGCTGAACCAACTTCCCAGCCAGGGGCATGTACCATGTGGCTCCCCCTGCACTGAGAATATAGAGCAATAGGATTTGAGGCAGGATCCCACAATTATTCCTTCTACCATGTACATGTGGCATGAAAGGAAGCACAATTATTGGAATCCCACATCAGATCTCATCACAAATTTACTTGAAGATCTGTCAGGGGGCTAATTGGATGCTCACATACTATCTTCAGCACAGAACCCTGGTCTTACTGTGAATACAAGGAATAACTTGTCTATGTTTCAAAGCAGCCTGCTTTCTCACTAAGAATGCTTTATTTATTAAAGAAATCAAAAGATGTTTATGAAATTGAAACAAGAAACTGCAGGAAGAATAAGATGTTTAAAAAAATCTGAATGGCATTCTGGGCAACTAGAATCTATTCTCATCTCTGCAACAGAGTTCCTACATGATGCTAGGCAAAGTCAATTAAATACAGATTATTCACAATTGAACCCTATGGCCAGGTACAGACACTACATTTTTACCAATATAAATGATTGTAAACCAGTTTATACCTGTAACAAAACAGAAGTTCAACACAGGAAAGAAATCTATACCTGTAACAGAACAGAAGTTTGACAGATACAGTGGTTTAAAAATGGTGGAACCCAGTCTAAGATTTGTCCCCCCTGTCCCCTCACTAAATGGTGAACATGTACTCTCTTCACTATTTACCTAAGCTACACCACTTACTGAAGACCCCATAGCTTAGATCAGTTCTGCCTCAGGCTTTTTTAGTGTCTAAACCAAGCCTATTTGTGTATTCTTTATTGAAGGACACCCACAATGAGCTGCATCAAGTTCATTGGCATATGTGTTATACAGCAAAAAATGCAAATGTTGTCAATGGGTGTTGTGTATTGAACTTAAACAGTACCACAAAAAATGTGAAGTGCTTTGAAAGATGAGACTCTCAGTTTCTCAGGGTACGAACCCCAAATTACTCCATGCCTTTTAAAACTGGTTTTCATTCTATAGATCTGAATTCCAGTCTGTAAATCTAGACAGAGCAATGTTAAGAGCAATGTTGTGAAGGCAATATCATTAAATATTGTGAACCACTCATCTGCAATGGTGATAAGTGCTATAGAAATTTGATGTGGCAACATTAATAATTCTGTATTGAAGTAAGAGTTTGGATGCTGCACAGTAAATACAGCATGCAACACCATATTGAATGATGAACATATGATGAATAATTTATCAGTTACCCATGCAGTGAATACCATCCATCCTGTGCATTGAATGTAGCTGGGGTTCTATAAGAAAAACAGTATAGTTTAATGGTAGTATTGAAGTGATGTAGTCGTGATCCAGGAAATATGCAAAAGGCAAATGCAATTGTGGGTGCTAACTTTTATTGGACCAATTATGTAGTTGGAATAGACATAGACAAGCTTTCAAAAAAAATGCATTGTATTCAAAAGCTTCTCTAAGGCCATAGACAGGCATTGCCTTTATGTTAGGAGAAAACCTTTTTCTCCCAGCACAAAAAGAACATATAGCCATTCAAAGTGTTTCTTTCAGATGAGAACTGACTCTTCCATAAGACAGTTCTTCCTCTTCCAACCTGGAAGTTATCTCCCCTTGAATGACTGTACGCTTCTTTCAGGTGCTGAGGATACCCACTATTCCCCAATTGCCTGCTCTCCCTACTTCCCTCCAAGGGAAAGGCAGGAAGGGAGAGCAATGACTCCCTGATAGCCTGCCCAGGGACAAGTTGTTTGGGGTCCCTATGGCAATCCTGCAGAGTGCGCCAATGCCCCCCCCCCCACTCCCCCCCAAGCCACTGAACAGACATGATTGGGCATTTTCCAAGGCATCTACCTCTTGTCCCAGTTCAGATTGGGAACCAGACTGTGCATAAGGGGGCATTTACCACATATGGACCAGTGAGGGCATTACCTACAGTTGTGCTGCCTCTGCCTCCCACCTGCTCCAGGTGAATGGTCCTTCTGCCCATCATACCAACAAGCTGATTGATCGGATAAGCACAGGAGCCATTCTCCCTGGGCTGGAAGCATCTTGGGACTCAAAGGGGGCTCTCCAGTCTTGGTTGCATCATCTTCCTGCCCTATGCGGTCCTCTTGGTTGACCTGGAGTGCTCAGAGTAGTGGTTATTTACCTACAGTGGAAACTCTCCCAGGGCTCTGGCAGAGTTCCCACTGTGGGAGAATCTCTCTCCCCTCCTGCCAATCAGCTGATTAGTGGGACTGGGGACATCATCCTGAGGTAAGGAAGGGCAAGGAAAGCAGTTCTTCTTTTACCCATCTTAATGCTAGATAGCTAAGGGCTGCCTGTGGCAGCTGCTCCTTTTCGGCAGCTGCCAACTGCCTATTAACAACCTGCCCCCTTCCCTAGAACAGCAGCAGGCAGGCTAGCAATAAATGGGCTACCTTAAGGGTAGGAGTGCTCCAAGGAACAGTCCTCTAGTGCTCCCTGGCTGGAGAGCTTGCCTAGGCAGCTTTCTAGCCATGGGGCTGAAATACACATATACTCCAACTCCCAAACTTGTTTTGTAGTGTTTAAAATTCACAGAAATTCTTTGAAATTCTTTGTACTAGAAATGAATCCCTGTGCATGGCCTGCGTCTATTCCAGCCATGCAGTTGGTCCAATAAAAGATATCATCAACAAAAAGTCATTGCCTCTTGTATATGCACCATCTCAACAGGAAGCCAAATTAAATTCCCATGGCCAGCTTAATTCTGGCATTTCCTTGAATTTTGAGTGCTTGTCTTTGAAACGTAAAGGTTCTTTTGTTGTAGGTTTTGCATGTAAATTTATATGAGTTTTTGAAGTCTTTGGTCTAATACCAAAGAACAGCCCAGACAGCACATAGATAGTTTAGATTAATATACATATTTTTATCATACTTATACTACATTCTCTGTTATACACCAGAGAGAGAAAATTGCCTAGAACTGAACTCAGGCTAAAAGGAAAAATTATGCATTAAGGATTGTACTTACAATCATACACTTTTCAGTCAGTAAATGACCTTTAAGTGTTTTTTTCCTTGAGAGAGAAATTTAACCTGGCATAATCGTGTCTTGAATAAAAACCTTTAATAGTTGCATTTTCTTCGTGTTGTCTGTATCCCCATTGGGCCTAGAAATAAAGTTTGTATAAAGACCATACAGAAGTCCTGCCACTGTTATTTATGGGCTATAAATTGATCTTGATTTGATGTGAAAAACCCTTGGTGAAAAGGCACTCAGGACATCTGTGGCCATTTTAAATATCTGTGGATATTTCCATATCACCTCGACTAACCTTGACCTTCAGTGGTACGGAGTCAGAATTTTGGACAAGTGCCTACTTCTTTTGTCTGCCATAAAACTATATCTTTTAAGTTTATATATTGCCTTCATTCTACAGTCCAGAATCCCTTTTCTGAGTATGAATCAAAAACAGTAGATGGCCCATAAAGTTTACTGACAGGGTTAGTATTATACAGTATTCACACAGATTTTATTTCAGGATCTGATGGAGACACACATATAAACTAGCAAAAATTCAATTTGGAGAGTTTTTTACTCAGAACACAGTTTATGTTACGTTAGATTTTTCTCACCTAGGAAAAAACATACATTAGAGGTCACTTGCTGACTGAGGTATATTTGATTCTAAGGGCATGCATTCATTCCAAAGCTCATTCTATGGTTTATTTCATTTCCAGGAAATTGTATATTTTTACATCAAACACAAAATATATGGGAGAAAACAAATCAGAAACAAAATACACATTTTTCAGATTTTTATGTATGTAAATAAAGCATTGCCTAATTTATTTTCTTGTTGACAAGTGCCTTCATGAGATTGACGTATGTTCTCTTTTGTATTTTTCAGTACAATTTATCTCTGTTTGTTTCAGTTCCTCTTAAATTTTATAATTTCCAGTTTGGTTATTACCATGATAAGCTAATATTAAGTTAGTGGCTAAAACTGAAGCAAGGAGGCCAGGGCTGCATTGTGCTAAGTAGCATAGAACTGAAGCACTGAGGCCAGGGCTGCATTGTGCTAAGTAGCATATAAACACAGTGCAC
This sequence comes from Alligator sinensis, assembly GCF_000455745.1. Lineage (NCBI taxonomy): Eukaryota > Metazoa > Chordata > Crocodylia > Alligatoridae > Alligator > Alligator sinensis. The sequence goes on from NW_005842364.1 coordinate 545,048, forward strand.
AAGGATCCCTGCTGCAAAATAATTTTACAATATACACATACAAGACAGACAAATCAAAGGTGGCGGGGGGGCATAGCAGAAACAGAGGTGAAATGAATTGTCCAAAGTCACACAGCAAGTCTGGCAGCGGCAGTCTGGCTAAAACCCGAGTCTCTTGACTATCAATCCAATGATATCAACTAGACAATTCTGTTTCCCAACAGATTTTTTGGTTTTGTTTGCTGTAAGCTACTTTGTACTTATCATAGTGGAACTATGTTGTTTTTTTAAAAGAAGTTCATGGTTAGCTTTTGGGAATCGTTCTCCCTTAAGCCCTCTCTTCTCTTTCCTAACTTCTTTTCATACTATACTGTTTACTCTCTCTTCCTCATTTTTTATTTTATAAATCAATTTCCATTTCTAAATTCTGTTGCCTGTCTTTATTTAAATAAATCAATACCATTTTCAGAAGCACTGTAGTTACATAGGAACCTAAAGCTTGCTAACTTTTTTCAATGTAATATAAAGATATTTCTATTTCTTTCTTTGAATATTACTCATTTTGAAGGCAAACTGGAAATATACATCCTTATGGCATATTTCATAGATTTCATAGACATCAGGGCTGGAAGGGACCTCGGAAGGTCATCGAGTCCAGCCCCCCGCCCAAAGGGCAGGAAGTAAGCTGGGGTCATAGGATCGACCCCAGCTGACTACCACATATGATATGTAATATCATATGTGGTTAACTAGCTCAAAATTTGTTTTCACTAATCATCCAATGTTAATTTGCTCTAACTTTGTAATGTGTTTTATAGGTTAGCTATTTTATTAGTGGAGTTGGCCAGTAATACTCTTTTAAAAGCTGAAAACTAATCTATTTACTTGGAAATTTCCATTCCAAATTGTTCTTTTGTTTTGTTTTGTTTTTTATTACAAAAAAAATATAAATATTTATATAAAATTAAAAGATTTTAAATAAAATAAAATAAAAAGATGTTTAACTTCAGTTTGTTGGGTCTACGGCATTAAACAATGTCCTTCTGAGGTAATACGGTGGCTGAGAAGAGTTATAGTTTGTATGTCATGTTCTACTCTAGGAGCTACGTTTCATCTCTCCATGAACCAGTCTCCCCTCTGGTTGAGCCACCAAAGAGCATGTCCTGGACATCACAAATGTTGGGTAAACATATCTTGGCTATGAAGCCCAGCTCACAGGAGTTGAACAGTAAGTCAATTTTCAGAACAAATCATAGCATTTTTAAGGTGAAAATGCTACTCTCTCACAAGCATCAGTTTTTATGGGTATGTTTTCATGATTCCCTTATTGCTACTCAGTTGCATGTTGAAAGTGGCATTCTTTGTCTCTCTCAATCATTCAGCTGAATTTATCTTGTTTATTTTTCTCCTTTAATTTACTCTAGTCCAACAAAATTGTGCTATTTTATGACAGGTCTTCTCTGAACAAAGTTTATTTGAACTATTCCCCATACAAATCTACCATTTCGGTGTTTCTAAAGAACCTATGGTCTCTTGGAACAGTTTTGTCATTTTATTTTATTATGTTGCTGTGCATTTCATGAACCTCCTGGCAGGTGTGAACAGGGAGGCATTGGCATGGTGATTTGAATTCAGTTGTACAGCAGTAATAAATAGTATGTTTCCCTGAAGACTAACATAGCACCACAAACAGCTATGCAGAGCCAGGGTCTCCCACAACTATCTAAAGCAGGTTACTTGCCACTCAGGAGCTGCTGTTCAGAATGTTTAATGATTGCCTGCAAAGTTTACTTTGGAGTTCTTTATGGAATCGATATTGTGGCAGGTAGGCAGGTACAATATTATATGCGGGTTTGTGACAACATAATGAGCCTCCTCAACACTTTATGATTACTTTGGAGTCCTGTTGGATGAAGAATGCTGAGCAACTGAGATGCCAACAAAAAAAAGTCAACGAAGGAAACAATGGACTCCTATACAGGAAAGGGGAGGCTGTTCTGACACACTGCAATTACAGCACATTGGAGCAGACTCAATTAACTGAGTCTGCTGCAGCAAGGTAATTACTGCACTTCAGCAGATTTCAGTGTCATGCATATCAGTGTCCCCATGCTGAAAAATGGTGGAAGGGTCCTTTAAAGCTCATTCAATGAGCTTTAGTTCAAAGTGCCCCAACGCCATTTTTCAGTGTGGGGATACTGACACATGTGATGCTCCAGGCACTTTTAATTAGCTTGGCACGTCTATAAATGCCCAATATGATCAAAAAGAAGCTGTGGCTGTTCCTTAATCTGCTGCAATTTGGTCACCTTCTACCACCTTTCCCTTGGGTGCTGGAAACTGCCCCAGAATATTAACGGGCCAGCACTGGAAGCTGTACTTTGAATATTTTTTTAAGAAAGATCCACCAAGGCACTTTCCACCAATAGGGCTTTTTTTTTTTAATGGTCATTTCCTTAGGCTGGCCAGAAACATTTAACTAGAACCAAGTTGAGATGACTGGACATAAGACTGTAGGCACAAAATAATACATTTAAAGTTGGAGGTGGGTATGAAACTATAAAAGCCTTTTTCCTCTAGTGACTTCAGTACTGATAAGGATTCAAAACATAAATGCCTGCCAAGACATTAAAGGCAGACTGCCTGTATCTGCTTAGTGCTTGTGATAATGGAGGAACGTTTTCAGAAAAAAGCTGCATTGCAATGTGTATAGTCTTTCATGGTAGCCCAAGATGACCACACACAACTTCATGAATGAGGGACAGGAAGGAACTAGGGAAGAGGGACAGAAAGAGAATGCAAAGAAATATGCTAACATCTGTGGCAGTAGATTCCAGTTGGAATCTATTTGCAATCCTATATTTCAATGCCTGCTATCTCTATACTACAATTATGGCTCCTGGCAAGTTAGAATAGTACTAGAGGATGCATCGACTGATGCAGCTGATTCAAAATAGCATATGGAAGTGGCATGCAACAAATAAATAACATTTTCAAACTACAAGGTCATGATGAACCTTGAGTAGTCTTCTCTGACCTAGCTACTTTTCATCATTATTAATAGCCCATGAGTATATCAGAGTTGGATTTTCATACCCAGACCTGAGTTCTGAAAAAAATGTAAGGTGTGGATGGCAGCTACTGTCAGGATGACTTGATTTAATTTCTAGCAGAAGTTCTAGGCTCACCAAGAGGAGACTGTCCAGGAAAAGGAAGAAAACCTTAGCAAAAAAAGAAGTGTAGGACTTGATAAAACAAAGTTTTGAAATACCTTTGTACAATTTATGACAACAGAGCCACCCAGGAAAAAAGAACTGAATAGAGGTAGTTCAACACTACTGATGACTGTTGAAGGGTTCTGATAACATAAAAAAAAGATGGCAGAGGACAAAGAGTTAAAGCAACAAAAGTAGTTGTTTTTGGATAGAATAGATCAGTTCCTCCCCTGAGATGGGTATGATGCTCTAGTCTATTCCTCCTGAGACTAAGTCATAAGCTAATAAGTATGAGCATTCAGAAAGTGTTACTGCTTTTCTGCATATTTACAGAAAATATGGATTGTGTTAAATCCAAACATTTTTCTTCTTTAACCACCACCTACTCAGAAACATTACTTCTAACTAGCGCCCCTCTACATGTGCAAGTAAAGGCATGATGGGATTTAATGCACGATCCACACAATCACGCCTCCTGCCATGACACACGTGCATGGCAGAAGGTATAATTGTTGGGTCATGAATCAGATTCCATCACCCCCTATTACTACTGCAGGGGGAGTTCGATCTCAGCCTCCCCCTGCACTGGGAAGAAGCAAGTTCACATGGCTGAGAAACTTCTCTTCTGATGGGGCTCACAGCTATAGGGGTCTCCCAGCCACAAGGGTGAACATCACCCAGCCAGATATCTACAGCTCCCAGAATATCTGGAGGTTAAGAGTATGAACTATGGGCATGGAGGAGGTTCTTGGTCCTGGGGCACAACCTGAAACTACACCCTGCTGGTATTGGATGGTATAGTGGGGCTGCCTATGGTGTGGCAGTCTCCAGGAAATGTCACACCTGTGCTTCCTCAGTGAAAGATGAGGATGGGGTGCCATATAGCCTCATCCCCCATGATCTGGTGGGTAACCCTGAAGAGGGGACAGGGTACAGGCCCAGAAGGTGTCACACCCAGGAGCCCCATTGAGGGGCAGAGTAGTGGCCCCAGTGAGGAGGGAGCAGTGAGCGAGTGAGCCCAATGAGGGTGGAACAGTGGGTCCAGGAGGGGTCCAAAGAAACTATATGGTTCATAAGCTCAGGGAAAGTGGGGACCATGTTTGGAGGGGCCCGAAGAAGGTGGACTTATATGGGAGAGAGGGCTAGCTACTCAAGAACCTACCCAGAAAACATCAATTGGCCCGTGCTAGGGCCAGGACCATAAGAGTCAAAAGGCAAGAGCACCCACTGTGAGGGATGGCCAGAGCCAGGGGCCTGGAGTTCTAACTGGCTGAAAGGCAAGGCCAGGGCATGTGAGGCCAAAGTTCGGGGGGTCACTGCTGAGAGGGAAAGGGGTCTAGGGGGTCTTGTGGCCCAGGATGATGGTGGAGGTTAGGCCACCTGAGTAAGAGGGATCCAGGTTGGGGTCTGAACATCAGATGGGAATATAGCAGGGCTTGGTGTGCTGCTGGAGCCATATAGTGATGCCATCTGAGAGGCATTGGGCATGCTGTAGGAAAGGTCCAGAGTCATATATTATGCAGTTGGCATCAGGGCATTAAATGGGCAGCCTCCTGCCTAGGAACTTTTCAGTAGCATCAAAGGCGTGGCAGATGAGTTAGGTGGGCCAACTGCCGTAGACAGGTGAGCAGGCCAATGATTGAAACAGTGGCAAGATGGCCCTCTGTCACAGGAGATAAACCCAAAATTTAGTTTTAAATTTCACAAAGGTCATTTTCATAAAATAGAATAGCTCCCTTTATGTAGTGATATAAGGAGAATGATATTCAAAATTAAAACTAAAAGCAAAATAAAAATTGAGACTATAATAGAACAAAGAATTAAGCAGAACAAAAAAAATCAAACAGAACAAAAAATAAAGTACTATTTTTTTTTTTTGGAAAAGAAATAGCATTAACATTAACTTGACATACAGATCCTTTATATTTTATAAGCTATAATATTAGGAACAAAAGCACTAATACTCTGATATCTTTGTGATGGGATTTTTCTCAATATCTAAGATGGACCAACAATATAATAGATAACAAGAGTATACTGCTGTTGAAATAATGGTGTGGGAACATCTTCACTTTGGCATTTTCCTGAATTTGGATAGCTAATTTCTTTAAAGTTAGGGTTTTTTGCATGTAATTCCCCTGACTTTTAAAGAGAAGCAAGTATGTGTCTAAAATAAATGGGGAAGAAAAATCCAGAGCTAGTAAAGTCAGTGGAGTTTATGAGTTTCTAGATCCAGAGAGATTTGGCTGTCAGGACAAGGATAAACTTTAAGAAAAGACCTTTTAAAAATAAATTTAAGTGAAGAAAGAATCAATGCAACTATATTGGGCATTTTGACTTGCAAAAACGGAAAACTCAATCTAAAAATGACTCATAACAGGTATTTGAACACTAGGCTTCCCTTTCATTTTATACACTAAGAAGCACAGTTGGATGAAGAAATTATCCTCATTAACAAACTTTTTCTCATTAAAGTTATTTTCTTGGTAATATCACCATGACTTCTGTATGGTGTTCAAAAACTTACTTAATACTTGTATTATTTTAACTTTTGTCTTTGCTGCTACTTTAGAAAGACCCTCCTGACCTTGAGCTGACTTCATACTTCCTTGACATATATTTTGTGTGTGGGAGAAAAAAAAAAACCTATATGAAAAGTACTTCTTGTCTGTGACCTCAGAAATGTTCTCCTACACCTTCCTGAAATTTCTAAATTAAAAAGAAAAAAAAATCACAATTTTAAACTATCAAACTATAACTCATTTAATCTTTCTTTTAAAAAGACAGCCTAAGTTCCTAGTTTTGGCTTTATTTTACCTAATCTTAGCAATTCTGATTAGAATACCAAGGGCTAAATACTATATGTACAAAAATGAAACCCAATGCCAAAATGCACACACATTTTGTGATTCTATTTCACCCTTTGGCAACACAGAACGACCCTGGATGCTGGAAGGAAGGGGTCTCTCCCATGTGTTAGCCCAAGAATCTAGTGGTCAGGGCAATCATTCAAAGAGCAGGAGACCAAGGTTTTAATCCTCTCCAAAGGTTTTGACTTTCCTCTGTTTTTTTTTTTTTCCAGTATGGTGATTTCACCACAAAGACACAGGTTTGACATTTACAAGTTCCCTCTTCATTCCTCCACTGAGCCAAGAGGAAGAGAAAAAGCTATGGCTCAGTGAGATGTAGGCTACTCTGGGTAGCCATTGATTCTAGCCTAGACCTCTGCTCCCAACTTCCAAACTATACTCCTTCCAACTTATCCAATGAATAGTTAATGGAAGGTGCAGTGGCTCAGTTCTTAAAATGCTATATTGGAAACTAGGGAAATATCAAAAAGGTCTAAAGTTCAAATCTCCTATGTCTGAGGGGGAACTTTGAACCTGGGTCTCCCACTCTGCCACTAAATATCTTAATTAGTAAACAATTTGGCTTAAATATAGACAGGTCCTTGCCATCGTTTCACACCCAGTAGTCTTAGGTTTTTGCCCAACTACAATTTCAGGGTTCAAACATGTACCTGGGTAAGCACAGTGCCACATATCTGCTTAGCCAGAACACAGCCCTGCTGTGCCTGCTCAGTAGCCATGTGAACTCTTGCATACTCATATTGAACTCAGAATAGGGCCACGTATAGACTAAACAAGAGGCATATGTGTATGACATTTTAAAAAGTGGCCTAATTGCTTTTGCATCATTTTATCAGTGTCAGTGTTTGCACACTTCGGCAGCATATTGCTCATTCATTCCAGCTGCTGTAGGAAATTCAGTGGCATAATGTGCCTTAAATGACTTGGGGCACAAGAAACTAAAACTCCTCCTCCAAGATACAGTTTCCTGCCCCTACAGCTGCAGAGTGAAGCAGTAGGCTGGGTGCAGCTCCGCAGGAAGTCCTGCAGGCAGCCTGACAGCAGCCAGGCAAAGCAACTCCACCCAAGAAAAGCGGTGAGCCTAATCTTTCTTTCCCCAATCCCTCCCGAGAGCCTGCCTGGTAGGCTGAGCTGTGCAGAGGCCTGGTGATTCTCTTCCATGATTGTTATGCCCCCCAGGATCACCCGAGACAGATGCTGCCTGGAAGGGGAGCACAACCGCCACAGAGGGAAGCATCAGCCCTCCCCCTCCCACCCCCCACAGCCCAGGGACTGCTCCACCCACCGGCAGCTTGCCCTCTCCTTCCCACTGGAGAGGCAGGTAAGTCAGAGTGTATGCACAACATGGGGGTTTAAATCAGCCCTAAATTGAAGTGGTGTTTCAAATTTAGGGGCTTGTTTCATTTACACACACCATAGAACGGTAAATTGCACATATGGGCCAAAAATCAGAGCTTATACAGTTGGGTAACATGAACATAAAGTAAAATGGGATCTAGCCATTAGAATTCAAATATTTTTTTTTTAATCTGGAAATTTTAAACATTCATTCACACAGTGCTGACTGGATTATTTGGAAGAACATTGACAATAAGCACAAAAACTGAAGATGCTAAGGACTGTGAGGAGGTCAGAAACTGAAACAGGTGAAGCTAGAATGAAAGTGGGAACTCAAACTTTACAGAACTTTGCAACAGTGAATATACAATGACTACTGTAATATATACAACTAGACTGTACTAGCATACTTGATTATGCACTGGTCACTCACTAGTCAGATTGCGACCCAGTTTACCTGAAGGCAAAGGATTAGAGGCAAAAATAATAAATTGCTTAGTTACTTTATCCTTTACAGGACCTTCACCTTATCCAGGAGGTGCACAGCCCCACTAGGGGTAACACCTTGCTGGACCTGGTCCTGGTCACTGGGGATGACCTGGTGAGGGAACTGCAGGTCCTTGACCACCTGGGCAATAGTGATCATCGCCTGCTAGAATTCACTATCCAACACAGGGTGTCAAGAGCTTATAGCAAGACTAAAGCCCTTGCCTTCAGAAGGGCCAACTTCAATGAGCTTTGGAGATTAGTGGGGGAGGCACTGAGGGCCCAGAAGGTAGAGGAGATGGGAGTCCATGAGGGATGGTCATACCTTAAGGGGGTGATCCTCCAGGCCCAAAGGATAACAGTCCCTGAGAGAAACAAGGGGGTAAGAGTGCTCAGAAACCCCCATGGCTGAAGAAGGGCATTCAGCAATGCCTGAGGACTAAAAGGGTGGCATACAAATAGTGGAAGGGAGGGGCTATCACCAAGGAGGACTACTCCTCCTCGGCCTGTGAGTGTAGGAGGGCTATTAGGAAGGCCAAGGCAGAGATGGAACTCAGGCTAGCATCCAGGATTAAGGACAACAAGAAGTCCTTTTTCAAGTACATTGGGAGAAAGAAGAGGGCACCAGGCAATGCAGGGCCCCTGCAAGACTCAAATGGTAACCTTGTGGCTACACCAGATGAGAAAGTCGATATTTTTAACAGTTTCTTTGCCTCTGTTTTTTTGAACAGGGACCAGGACATCCCTCCTACCAGAGGTAGGGACAATCTTGGGGATAGCTCTGTCAGACCTTGGGTCAGTGCAGATGTAGTTAGGGATCTTCTGGAAGGGCTGGACATTTTTAAATCTGCAGGTCCAGATGCCCTCCACCCAAGGGTGTTGAGGGAGCTGGTAGGGGTCATCACGGAGCCCTTGGCCTGGCTGTATGAGCATTCATGGTCATCTGGCCAGGTGCAGGGGGTTGGAAACTAGCTAATGTGGTCCCAATTTTTAAGAAAGGGAGGAAGGAGGACCCAAGTAACTATAGGACCGTAAGGCTCACCTTGGTCCTTGGGAAGATCTTGGAGAAAATCATCAAGGAGCACATCTGTGGGGGTCCAGCAGGGCAGATCATGCTCATGGGGCAACCAGCATGGGTTCAAAGGCAGGTCCTGCCTGACCAACCTGATTGCCTTTTATGACCAGGTAACTAAATCCTTGAATGATGGTATCACCATGGACATAGTCTTTCTAGACTTTAAGAAGACCTTTGACACTGTCTCTAACCCCATTCTCATCAATAAATTAAGTGACTGCGGCATTGATGCCTACACAGTTGGATGGGTAAAATACTGGCTGATGGGGCACACCCAGAGAGTAGTGGTGGACGGGTCATACTCAACCTGGCGAGATGTGAACAATGGGGTTCCCCAGGGTTCAGTCCTCAGGCCCGCACTGTTTAACATCTTCATCAGCGACTTGAATGAGGGGGTTGAAAGCACATTGTCCTAGTTTGCTGATGACACTAAGATGTAGGGCGAGGTGAACACACTTGAAGGGAGAGAGAGGCTGCAACTAGATTTAGACAGACTACAAAGGTGGGTAGATGAGAATAGGATGGGGTTCAACGTAGACAAATGCAGGGTGCTGCACCTTGGGAGAAGGAATCCACAGCATACATACAGGCTGGCGAGTTCCCTTCTTGAAAGCACAGAGGCGGAAAGGGATCTTGGAGTCATTATTGACTCCAAGATGAACATGAGT
>NW_005842364.1:555066-567091 GCF_000455745.1 Alligator sinensis
GTTTTGGAACCCGGGCATTCATCCCTGCCTGTGGCAGGGGGTCAGGCTAGATGATCTGTTCAGGTCACTCCTGACCCTAGCTACTATGAAACTTTATTGCCTTGCACCACCTACAATGTGTCACTGAAGAGGAAGAGACACTGGTGATATATAGCTCATGCAGTTGTGACTCAGATGGACAGGAGGAAAAAGAGAGAGTAAGGATGGAGCAGTATCTTTTCTTGGGTGACCAACTTTCTGCATCTAGTAATGGTGGCTTCAATTAGGCCACTTCCACCCCTAAGCAGTGAAGGGAATGGGAAACTATGCTTCCTGGCCTGCTCTAGTCCAGTGTAAGTCATACTACCCTATCTGCATGGAACTTCCTCTTAGCCACAATGGACGTCACCAGCTTATATACCAATATCCCACACCAGGATGGTATCGAAGCCTGCCTAACATAGCTACAAAAGATGCCAACTCAGAGTACAGACCCAGACATATAACTGACCTTATACACTTCATTCTCACATACAACTTCACTTTCAATAACCAACACTTCCTCCAAACCATGGGCATGATGATCATTATTCAGAATGGTACAATACAGACCATGATATAAAAGAAGCCCATGGACCAACATACATATCTGCACAGAACCAGCCATCACCCTAAACACACCAAGAAATCTGTAATATACAGCTAAGCCCTCTGATACCACCAAAGTTGCACTCGGGAGAACACCCAGGATTGTCACCTCACAAATCTCAAAATGGCTTTCATTCAACAAGGCCACTTTTCCAGAGATAGATCACACTTTTGAAAGAGCCACCCAGATACCACATGAACAATTGTTTCAGTACAGAAGGAGAGCCCCACGAATCACATACCACCTCTGATTATGACCTCTCTGGGACCTATACAGACAATGCTCAAACAATTGCAAACCATACTAGAAGGAGACCCAATTCTTAAAGAGATCTTCCAAGAACCACCCATCCTAGCCTTTAAACAAGCCCTTGAATCTTGCCAACCTCATCAGAAGCAGCAAACGTTCTACGGCCCAAAACACACTGAATGGATCCAGATCATGCCATGACAAGAAATTCAAAGCCTGCCAACATATCTCCACCACCCACAATTACTACATCCCACAGCAGAACCATCACCATTCCTGGATCTTACAGCTGCATCTTCAGAAATGTAATATAATCTCATCCAATTTTCCAAATGCCCTAATGGAAAATGTTGGAGAGACCAAACAACAACTGCATACCAGTATGAATGTACACTAGAAATCTATTAAAGACAAAAATACCCAATTACCAGTGGGGGCACATTTCTCACAGGAAAACCACTCTCTCTCCAATCTCTTAGTTCTAATCCTCAAAGGGAATTTACAAAACACCTTTCACAGATGCGCCTATGAACTTCATTTCATCAACCTACTGGATACAAAAAATCATGGACTAAATATAGACATTGGATTTATAATGCATTTATAACCTGCCTAACACCTGACTCCCCAGGTACCTTTCCACTATTTACCAGCTACATTCATTCCCCTCTCCACCCCCAACCTGTCTCTCACTGACTGACTCCTTAATTTACATTGTCACTGACTGGCTTTCTTGCATGCATACCAGCCTCTTGTTTCTTTACTATTCATTCCATGCAGAAAGAGCACTGACCAACTGCAGATGCTTCTTCAGCCTGACAGAGGGTGCTTGTGCCCAAAAGCTTGCAAAGACAATTTTTCCAACTATTTCAGTTGTTCTAATAAAAGGTATCAGATTTACCCAAAGAACCTTGTCTGCTTATGACAAGACCAGCATTCAACTTTAAGAGATTTAGGATCATAGGAAAGTAGGCCTGAAAGGGACCTCAGAAGATCATCTAGTCCATCCCACTGCTCAAGACAGGATCAACCCTGACTAAACCATCCCAGCCAAGTCTCTGTCTAGCCTGCTCTTGAAAACTTCCAAAGAGGAAGATTCCACAACTTCTGTAAGTAGTCAGTTCCAATGCATGACCACCCTCAGTCAGAAATGTGCTCTTAATTTCCAACCTAAATGTCCTCTGCTTCAGCTTGAGGCCATTGCTCCCATCTACTCCTGTCCCTTATGGCCAAAGATAAAAGTTAATCTCCATCCTCCCTATAACCACTCTTCAGGTACTGGAAACCTGTTATCAAATCCTGACTCAGCCTTCTTGTCTCCAAACTAAACAATCCCAGGTTTTTCTCATAAGTAGGTTGCTGAGAAAATTGTGATTTTGTGGATTGCATGGATACCATGAAATTAGCCCCACACCACAATTTAAGGGTTGTGAGCCTATGCCAGAAAAACATACAAAAGCACAGGTTTCCCTTTGCAGGCTGGCAGCATTCCAGTCTGCAAGGGGAAACCCAGGCTTTTGCAGCATTCTAACTTGCAAGTGGCTCCTGGGGGTGGAGGAGGGTGGGGTGAAGGTCAGGTGGCGCTCAGTCTCCCCAAATAATATTTTCCACCACTGCTTGTGGTACCTGCTGCATGTGCAGCACGTGTGGGTAAAGTATCATTTTTCATGGAATATTCACAAAACTACTGGGACCCATTTGCCAAGATCAGTGGTAGTTCCATGAATATTCCATGAGAAAAGATATTTTACCTGCAGACGTGCTGCAAAATTTCTATAAGACATCTGCTATTTTCTCAGGACTCCACTCATAAGTCATGCTTTCCAGGCCTCTAATCATGTTTTCACTTTCTGCTGTACTCCTTTGAATCTGTCCATATTCCGTCCATGTACTCCTTTGAATCTGTCTGGATTTTTTGAAATATAGAACCCAAAACTGGATACAGTAGAAAGTGAGTCACAGTAATTTTCACTAGAATTGGGCTTCTAAAGCCTCCAAACCACACATTCTTTAGAAGTAATGGTTTGTGTACATCTAAACTTAGATACCTCAAAGAGTCTGATTTTCATCAAAGTCAGTGTTACATACTTAACGTTACATGTAAATGTGTGTGCATACTCCTGTCAGTCGGAGGGGCTACTTCACATGTGTTTGTCTTTTGTTGCTGCCTGCAGTTATACTTGAAAAGGCATTCTGTCAAGCCCTTTTTTGTTAGTATGAACAGGCATTGCATTTGTCCTGGGACAAACCCTTTTACCTAGGGGCAGAGTGCAATTGTTCAGACATCCATGTCCATTGTCCTTGGATAATGGTTCATGGGATATGAAGTACTAACAGTTTGTACCAGGACATCACAGAGTGCATCTGAATAGGTATTCTGGGATTGCATCACGGAATCAATGGCAGAAATATGGTAGTGCATTAGGCATTCATTAAACCTTGACTAGCAGGGCAGTGTGTACACGAGAATCCCAGGACATTTCTGTTCAGGACCAAGCGTAGGTAAAACCTGTCCATGGACAAATGTAACATCTGTTCCTAACCTGAAAGTGCTTGACCCTGTTGATCCTTGTCTGACCTCAATGGGACAAATGAATCTCTGCAACACAGAGAAGTCAAGTTCTTTGTATAATCAGGCCAATTTGATGCATTCAATTTGGGCACTTAAAGCTGAGGCATCATACATCAGTAGTCATTCTGGATCATCTTGGGCATTAGTAGGGTAACCATGCATCACAGTTTGGCCAGAACAGTCCCAGATGTTGTAGGCCATCCCAGTGTCCTGGTGGGTTGGTTAAAATTCACACAAAAGTCCCAGAATTGCTGGGGTGTAGGGTCCAGTCCAATATGGATGCAGAGTGGCAGGGTGCACAAGGCAGGTAGGCACCACTGTTGCTGCCCACACAGTCCCAGCCTGGCTCCTCCTGAGCAGCAGCTGGGCACCATTCCTCCTGCCTGGGGTGAGATGGGACATGGTGCTTTTGTGAGCTTGGGCTGCTTGTGTGTGTGTGCAAGTGTGCTCATGTGTGCAGGGCATTCCCTCCCCCCACCACCCCCACTAACCACAGCACCCTGGGGAGCTGCCCACATTGCCTACCCCTAAGGTCAGTACTGTGCAACAATTTATCCTAACAAATTCTTTTCTCAGTGCTGAGAGAGAGTCCCAACACTATCAGAAAAACACTGTAAAAAGAATTTGACAGGGTGAACTAGTCTGCTGCACAGGGCTGGCCTTTGGGGAAGGTCATATGGGCAACAGCCTAGGATGTTATGCTCAGGGGAATGACACACACAAACAGCCCAAGCTCACAGAAATGCTCTTCCCCCACTCTGCCCCAGCCAATTCCTGTCCCATGCAGGAGGAGCAGTGCCTGGCCCAACCTCCCCCCACCTCCAGCTGCTGCTCAGAAACTGGGTTGGGCATGTACAGGTGGGGTAGCACTTGCTCCACCAGTGGTTGCCTGTCTGGTACACCATGCTACTCTGCCTCCCCACCAGACTGCACCCCATGCCCTTGCCTGCCTGCCTCTGACTCTGTTTGTACCAGTGCCACTGACCTGGGGGTGGCGGTGTCCTAGGTTTCCTTAAAACATGGGATGACCATAATATGGTCATCCTAGCCATCAGTAATGTAAAGTCTCAGTGTCAGGTCTTTACATGGACCTGTACAAATATACAAAGTTTTATTTTATAAGCTTGCAATTGAGTTCTGATTGTCATTCACACAATTGATCAAAGTAAAAGTTTTAGTACTTTCATCCATGTAACAACTGTTAGACATGTCTAATATAAACAGAGCTACCATGATTTTAAAACAGTTTTGAAAAAGGAAAGGGCAGAGAAAAAGGGGGGACCCCAAAAATTCAAAGTGTAAAAAATTCTAATTCAAGACTTATTCTGAAAGAGGTGTTGAAAATCAAGCAATGGTTCAGTTTAAGTACATAAGCTTCTAGAAATAGTTTCAATATTTTTCACTGCCCCCCTTCCCCTCCTTCCCCACTTCATTTTTAACTAATTTGAATTTTAAGTTCCCCATGACCAAAATAAAATTAAAGATTGAGTCCCTTTTTACAATCACAGAGAAGTGCAAATCAAGAGAGAAAGTTCGTATTACTGGGATTCCCAGATAACAGCATATTGGTTTACAGATAAGAACCGACACAAACTATTTAATAGAATCCTAGATTGGAAGGGACCTTAGTATGTCATCTAGCCCAACTACTCAAGGCAGGATCATTCGTGACTAAACCACCCCACCAAGTATTTGTCTGACCTTCTCTTAAAAGTGTCCAGGGACAGATTCCACAGCCTGATCCAATTCTTAATTCACAGGGAGAGATTTTTTTTTTCTTAATACTCAACCTAAAATTCCCTTGCTGAAATTTAAAACCATTGTTCTTTGTCTTGTTTCCTATGGCCATAGACAATAGTCTATTTCCATTTTCCATATAACTACTCTTCAGGTATTTAAAGACTGTTATCAAAGCTTCCCTCAGTCTTTTTTTTTTTTTTTTGTCTGGAGTAGAAATCTTAGTTCTTTCTACCAGTTTGAGATGTCATGTTTCTCAGGCCTCTAATCAATTTTGACACTTTCCCATCAATTTACACAATCCATACTAATGGTGCACATGTCATCCACACATTCCCACTACATTCTTAGATGAATTAATTTTAACACATTTTTTCAAGGAGGTCTCTGATGGTTATAATAGAATCGAAAACATGTTATATCGCTACTGTAATTTAAAATGATAAGCCAAAAAAAAAATCAATTTTACAGAGAAAACACAAAAAGGTTGGTTCCTGTAATCTGGGAAATTTACGCATCACTATGCCACCATATAACTGCCTTAAGTGATGCCCACACACATAACAGTATTCCTGTTTGTCCATAACTTTTCTACATCATGAGGTTATACCAGGATTAATAGAGTTTAACCTGGAAGGTTTCATAAAATGTGCGCACGTGATTTTCTTTTGAGGTCCAAAACTGAAAACATTTAAAGAATGGACCTTGCCCTGTTTCTCTCCCAGAATCCTATTTCTTTCTCTTAGATTATGAGTGAGATAGATGCTCATTTTTTAAACTATGCCTCAAATGAAGTTTGCATTATTGTGTACCCTGGAGACAGAGGGGAAATTTTAAATTTAGTATCAAGAAAAAATGTATCCTCAACTATGAGAAGAGTTTAACAGTTTCCCACAGGTGCTTCCAACAGTTGTCCTCCCTTTACCTGCTATTACAAAGAAATGAAGAAAAAGAATATATAGAAACAGCAAAAAATTGATCCTTCACAGCAAACTTTCACCTTTCATACTGAACCCATGAGTATGAAAACCTATACAAAGATCTCTTCAACCTAGTTTGAGAACACATATGACTGTGCAGCCTGAACTATCATCACAGTTTATTTTTTATTTAAATGCTGCCAAGAGACTCTGTGAGGAACTAAGACCCCATTATGCTAGGCACTATACAATTTTAGAATGAACGAAGATGATCCAAGTTTCCTCAAATAAGCCAGAGATCTAGTGGGAAATTAAGAGATTATACTGTAAAAGATCCAGCTTCTCTCTCATCAGACATGAGATGCATTGAATTATTCTCCAATGGTCTGATTCTACATCACTGAACTCATTGCAGGGTTTTTTTATCATTAATTGCAATGGAGAAGATCAGGGTTAACCCTAATTGCACTATAGAGAGGAAATAAGAAGTGATAGTCCTCCTGGTTTTAATGGATTTTTTTTAAATAACATTTTGTAGCACTTTCAGTTCTAATAAAAATTGAATAATGAAGATTCTTAAAATGTGTTGGAGGCTAGTGGCATCTAAAGACAATTTTCTTAAACAAAAACACAAATCTGTACCTTAAAGACAAGGTACAGCAATGGATAAAGAAAACAACGCACACAGTTGAAGACACAGCTGGTAAATGCTTGATCTGCCTGTCTAAGCACCACCATTGTAGTTTTAAAGACCTGTTTGTTATAGAATAAAATGAAATACATCAAAATCGAGGTAAAGGACACACACCCCACAGAAACAAGCAAAGCAAAAATTCCCTTCCATTTACTTGCTAGAAGAGCATCAAATCATGTTGTTATATGTTATTGTAAATGCAGAATAATCTAAGAGAAAAGGCAAGAGTTAGGGCAAGGTATAAAGAAAGAAACAAGGATAGAAACAACATCCTCACCTGTCATGTGCAGTCATTAAGCATTGACAAGGTTTTATCAGTCTGTCTAGAAGCTGAAAGATACAATGACAGACAATGCAGAAAATCCATTGTCCAGTACCTGGAAATGTCTGCCTTAAAAATACCACAACAACCCTTAATTCTGTGCAGCACTGCTCATTTCTTAAGATCCTAAATGTGATGGAAAAGAAAGGCCGTAAACATAAGTGAAATGAAAAAGCCTTGCTCATTAATTACAGTAGTGAGGACCATGGACATAAGCAAGGCCAAGATTTTCTCTTGAGGTATCCACCCAAGTAAAAAACTTTCAGTAGCCTTCTGCTAAGTGTCTAGCATTTGTGTTCAGCTCCCAGAGTGCATAAGAGGACATTATAAAACCAAATTTCTGTCAGCACATGAATCTACCAAATTGTCCAACAGTTCAGTATTGTTAAAGCTGAAATAATTGTTGTGGATATCTGCCTTGCCTTTTTGTGATGCACAGTGGTTGTTGCACAGTGATTGAGGCTGCAGTGCCTCCATTATCAAACTGCTATCATATTTTTTTTTAAGTAACAGCAATTTGATGATCTGCAGTAGTAAGTATCTATGTAGGTCTTAAGACATTCATACTGTGAAAAATATTCATACAACAAAAGGTAGATGGACAAGAAGATAAGTAATTGGTTACATGCCTGGGACTGCCCACAGGGTTTTGTTTTGTTTAAAAAGAAAAGTCTCTTTCTCTAGTTCCTTGAATATCATTACTGGCACTGATGGTTTTAAACTACAGTCTACTCTTTCAATCCTCCCTTCTGAGAAAAAGCACACAGATACCAAGATCTTAAAATTTCTTTAACAAATAACTGATGTGTAACTTACTCTGCGGCAGCCTTTTTCTCATCTTCTAAGGAATAATGGCGGTGGAACTGGCATAGTATATTATGGCAGTCGTTTGCATAAAGGCTTTGTTGCATTGTCTAATCAGATTGCGTAAAATTTTCTGCCTGATGGGCAGCCTGTGAAAAACAATTTAAACAAAATGCACACAATGTACGGCTTATGCCTCTCAGTCAAAGAAGGTGCCATGGCTGGATGGATAGCCTTGTTAAAGATCAAGCTTCTTCTTTTCTAACTGTATGAAATCTGTTTAACCAATTTTGCTTCCTGCCAGTAGCAATTAGTGCTTTATTTAAAATAAATAAATAAATAAAATAAAATAAAAATAAAAAAAAGGAAAAAAAGTGTCCATTTGGAGACATTTATATTAGTAAACCTTTTGCTAAGTGATTACAGCAACAATCACACCTCAGCTTGTGCACCCACCCAGATACCTGGAAAAACCTAAATCTGTCCCCTTAAGCAATACTTCCTTTTGTCACACAAGCACTGAGTCTATGCATAAAAAAAAAGACAAATTATAATGGAGGAAAAACAAATCTAATTTGGAAATCACTAATTAACTCTAAATTAAAAAATCAACTATGTGCTTATATGAACAGTATCTGAAATACTACTAATGCTCTGAGTCAGTTGTGTCCTGCATCAGTTTGCAAAGGTGGTACGAATGTCCATGGACAAATGGCCTTCTGACATCTCACTTGTTTCTGTCTTCTCTTCCCTGACAGTTTGTCAGTGGTTATGTTTGTCCCAGAGCCCAACATAACCACTAACAGAACACCAGATCCAGGGTGTTCTTTTTGCCACTGGGTTGCAGAAGAGGTTCAGGATACTTAAAAAGAAGTGATGGCACCAGGAATTCACTTTTTCTTAACCAAAGTATTACACTTGCATACTAGGGGGTTGTCTATGCAAATCAGGCCTATGCATTATATCTTTCCTACCAGCAATAAAAAATCTCCTTGGCTTAAGAGTTTTAAATCACATGGCTGTACATGACAATCCTCAGGGGAAAAATAGGTGTTTAAAATAATGCAGGTAGTGCAAGTTCTGGGAAAAGTATAATTTAAACTACATGGAGATTAACACAGACTAATTTAACTTTAGCACCAAACTTCTGTGGCTAGACTTTTACCAGGAACAAAGGTAGCCAATTTAAAAATAGCTCTACAGTAGTGGTTTTCTACTAGGGTGCCAGGAGAACCTCTCAGTGGTGCTGTGAAACTTCCCTGTGTGCAAGGATGTGGCATCTGCACGTGCTCCAGCTGCATTAGGACTCTGAAAAATCCTAAAGCAAGACAGGAGAGCTGGCTTGGGCTGTCATCCCTTCCTGGTCCAGCCCCTACTACAATCTTGGAAACAGGCATGTGGGGCAGTTGCACCTGAGTGCCCCTGTTTCTGGAAGGAGTGTAGGGGGCCTGGACCAGGAAGGGTTACAGTCTGAGCCACCTCTCTGGTACTGCGTTAGGTTTATCAAAGAGCTGTAATGCAGCCAGAGTGCATTCATGTGCCACAGCCCTTCCCAGGCTGGATGTATAGCAGACAAGCAAGCCAGTTTTACCTGGAGGCAGCAGCACCTGGTTGAGATGTTGAGACAGTGCCAACAGTGGTTCTCAACTGGGGTTGGCATTCAAAAAAGTGGTGGAGGCCTCTGAAAAAGAGGACAACCATTGCTCTACACTATATGTAGTCTATGTACTGTAAAAAATGTAAGCTATAAGCTATTTTAGTAGGAATGGTTCAGTCAAAACTCCATTATGTGTTCTCTTCAAGTCTAAATATTTCTAGCGTAAACTAATTAATAAAACCCAGGACCATGTTTTTTGTTTTTTTTTTAAACAAACAAAAAAAACCAAAAAGGGGTATCTCCTTGCTTGGCTGTCCAACTTCAGGCATGCTGAAGAGAGTTTGTAGTTAAAAGAAATGTTTGTTAGATGTTAATTGAAAGCATTTGGCCTGAATTCAAGAGAGACCTTAAACACTAAGGGCAAAATCCTGGCCCTTTGAAATCAATATTGAAACTTCTATTGACTTCATAGGTTTATGACTTCACCTTATATTTTTTCCATTATAACTGAAAGAGTTTCTGGAAAGAGTGTGCTCTACTCAATTACAAAAAACATTGATACTGGAAAAGTGTATACCTGCCAAAGAAGTTTAAAGCATTTTCTTTTGCTGTTGATTGTCCCCCGTTTTGAATATTTTTTTTCCGCACAGAGGCCCTAGCAAAAAACAAACTGTAACAATACTTACTAAATTATCCTTCTATTAGGAGTTTTTGGCTTCAAAGGCTTACATATACTTTTAAGAGTTCTGACATCCTGATGTAGAGCATCTACATGATCAAGTACCTTATAAATTAATATAAAAGAGAAAAATATACCCCAAATTATACAGATGTTATTTCTGTTTAAAAAAAATGTTTTTTATAGCTTTAATTGTCTTTTAATGTTCAGTAGTAAGAATGTTAATAGGGAGAGAAAATTAGACACTAAAAACTTCCATTCAGAGTCAACTAATTTCTTTAGTTTAGATATCATCTCTGTGTAAGCTACAATGTGCGTCTCATTAGACATTAGCTTAAATGATGTTGTAGGCCTGTTATTTTCCTTGGTCTACATATGCTAAAAGTCTATGTCTGACTCATACAAATACTCCCTGTGGTACCCTCCAGAAACATGCTATTACAAAATTAAACTTGCTTTCCCCTCCACCCCACTTACAGGGGAAATCTTCTGACCTGTTCTCAGAGGTTGATGTTCCTTTTGAGTGCCATCATCATTGCTCTCAAACTGGCCAGTTAGACCTAAGGAACATAGCATCTCTTTCCATTCAAGGGCTAAGTTTGCCATTTCTGTAATAGTGCTTCTGTCCACTCAAGGATGAAGGGCTGAGCTAGAATCTCAAAATCAGATTTCTGTATTACAACAAGGGTATCAAACTCACCTCTCCTTACAAGCCAGGTCCAGATCATGGGGTTGTTCATAGGCCAGAAGAAGACTGCAGGGCTCATGACCAGCCAGATCAAGAGGCAGCCACAAGGCAAACAGTGACAGTGACTATAGCAGTTACCGCAGCTGTTGCTAGTCTCAGCAAAGGATCATAGTATTTCAGCAGCAGGTCCCAATTATGCTGAATTCCCACCTCCTGAAATTCCCAGTTTCTCTGGGAGCCCACCCCAAAAGCTAGACAAATCAGCTACATGACCAACATCCAGACAACAAGCCTTATTTTTTACACCTGTGCATTATATTCTATATCAGAGTCCCTGTCTCACTTTCTCCAGTGGGCCTCATTTCCTTTCTTTTGTTTTTCTATTTATATAGCAAGGGACTTTGAATTCCTCATTCATTCAGTTCAAGAGACTAAACAATCCCTTCCCCACCAACAATACAGCTTTTCTACACACATGCGTGTGTATGGACAGTTTCAGGGTGTGTGTGTGTAATAGAAATTTTTAAGCTATGCACACACACACACACACACACACACACACACACACCCCCCCCCCCTGAAATAGTCCATCATGAACCTTCTTTACTTAACATAAGGTAATTGATAATTTTGTAAGCCAATTATAAAGTCTGGCCCTAGTACTTCTGGATCTCAGTAATGTTTACTGTACAGTAGTACTATGCAAGAGAGAAGTAGAGAATATGAGTAATGTTCTATCCTTTTTTGCTAGGTTGTAGAAAGTCAGCAAGAAATGATAAAGAGGAGCTAGTGAGTCTGAAGGAATCGGGAGCCTAATTCCATCAGGACCCTTTAAAATGTCAGCTTAAATGGCTGGGGAGGATTTGCTAACAGTCTTCAAGTACCTGAAAGGCGATTATAAAGAAGATGAAGATAGCTTTTCTTCTTCCTGTGTCTGCAGGGGACAGGACTAGGAGCAACAGCTTCAAGCAGCAGTGGAGAAATTTAGGTTGGAGATAAGGAAAAACTTTTTGACCATGAAGATGGTCAACCATTGTAACAGGCTACTTAAAGATGTTGTGGACTCTTGCTTCCTGCAAATTTTCAAGCTGCTTTATTAGAATAAAGTTTTCCCTAGAGCTCTTGCCTCTATTTC
>NW_005842364.1:567122-585658 GCF_000455745.1 Alligator sinensis
TCTTATGGTCATCTGATAGATAGAAGCTCCAGGAGCAGATTTCTACATTGTAGGACTGATCAGTATGTGCTCACGTGGAAAATGCCACCTAATGTATCCAACTGTGCTTCTTTCAGCACCATATGCATTTTTGAGCTTTGCCTTCAAGCATTGATTGAACCCGAATGTTCCTAGCTTGTGAAATCTGACAGGCCTAAACCTGTAGAGAACTAGGAATGACACTTTTTGGAAAAACAGAAAGTGCTTCTCAGAGGAGGATTCAATACCAACTGATCCAGATGTAAGATGACTCTTGACATGTGACTAGCACTAAAAGTAATTCCATTGCCAGGGACATTCCTGCAGTAACGTTCAAAATGGCTACTCATGTTGATTTGAAGGCAAGTTGGTAAATCAAATACTTGTCATACCTGTAGTTAAGGTAGGTCTAGTGTCTCCTTATTTAGAACTATGGTTTAAACATTTCCAGAATTACAGACATGTTTCCGCACCATTTATTTGCTGTACTTACAGGCTTCTGGCTTAACAGTTTCTTGGCACTTGTCACAGCGGCTTACGTTTATAGCAGCAGAAAATTTTATCTTTTAGTTTATCAGTGATATATAAAAATCAAGCTGGACCTCAAAGGCTCTAAAATTCACAGTAGGAGGCAGTGGCTCATTTATAAAAGCAGCTAAATTTCATTGATGTTACAAAGAATTTCCAATGAACAATTGTTTGCCTCCTTAAAAAGGACTGATGAAGGACTGCATATCTGAAAATCCTGGGAGAAGGGAGATATTTCCTTCAGAAAGAAGGTGGGGGTTTGAATGCCAAGTTTCAGGCAGAATGGGCAAAATGTTCTCTGAAAGCTCCCCTTACTTCTCTTTGTTCAAGATGGCAACATGGAAAGCAAGATCATTCAGTATAACGTCTTCTGCTCTGACCACTACCTAAATTGGACAATCACTGCATGAGACCACACCAGTCAGTAGCTTAATGGTACTTTTCATCCATGCTCATATGCCATCCACAGAGCTATGAATTCTATGTCATCACCTGTTTTTATGGCAGCACAGATGGGAAGCAAATGGATGTCATTAGTGGCATAATAAAAATTAGTGTTAAAAAGGAATCTTTTATTTTGGTGGACACATATTTGCTCTCTGCTTGGGAGGCTGCAGTTAGCTCAGAGCTGCCTGCACTTTCCAACCTCCCCCAGCCAGTGCTCTGGGGGTTTGAGGGGCCTGATTCTGTGTGCTATGGGAATTCTTATGGAGATCTGGGCCCTTCAAGCCTCTGGAGCACCTTCCTGGCTTTCCCTGCTTATAGAGACATACCCTGGGGCATCTCAGTGTGCTTCTGTATAAGCTGGAAAAGTTGGGGTTCTCTGCTTGCAGAGAGCTCCCATTGGATCTCCAGGGTTGTGTCTCCATAAGTGGGGAAGCCCATGTGGGTCCCAGCCTGAAGGCACAGGACCCAGAGAATCCCCAGTACTCCATGCTTACAAACTGGGACCTGCATCTCCACTGTAGGATCCATGCTGCCCCAGTGCTTCACACAGAGGCACAGGTTGGCACAGGAGGTATGGGGTAGCATGGGGTCTAGGGAATTCCTGGTATCCCTTACCTCCACAACGGGACACCTGCTAACCCATGACTCCAAGTGAAGAATGGGTCAGTGCAGGTCCTTGTTTAGAGGCACGGGGTAAGGAATTCCTTAGGTCCCATGCCAACACATGCCTTTGTGTGAAGCACAGATCAACGTAGGTCCTGGAATGGAGATGTGGAGAATTGGGAATTCCCTGCATCCTGTACCACCCTGTACCTCTGCACCACCCCATGCTTGCACCCGCATCTCTGTGAGACAGATCATGGTGGAGTCTTACCAGCAAGAAGGTAAGGGACAGCAAGGGAAGTAGGGAATCCCCTGGATAAGGGGAACACATTACCCAATAGAGAAGATCAGCTTCTGTCACTGCTTGATCTGCTTCTTGTAGAGATATTTGTTTTTACCTAAAGTAACCTCTTCATCTCACATACTGTCCTTTAACACATCTCTTACTTTGATACTAGAGAAACATGTTCAATTAGAAGGGAAATGTGTAGAGCATGGAGAGAGAGTGGTAAAATGAAGGACTCAAGAGTCTCTTCACATTTGTAAAAAATCATTAAAATTAAACCAGCTTCCCTACCACAAACAAAGCTGTGACATTCAGGCATTTTCCAGACTCTTCATATCCTTCACTGACGACTTCAGTGGAGCAGTTTGCACCAGCTGAGGATATGAACCTCAACCTTTTAATTTTTATTTAAAAGGCTTAGTTTAGAGTTCTGAAAGCTTAAAATTTAATCTTTTAAAATAAAAATGTTAAGGTCAAAAGCAGCTGTTTTCAGCAATATTAAATTGCTAGTCCAAATTATTTTACTAAAACTCTGCAGTATGACAGAATTGGTTAAAACTTTCTTTAAAAAAAAAACCCAAAATAAAAAGAATAAAAACTATAAATAAAAGTAAATAAATAAATCACCATGCATTTTCTACACCTAGTATCTTGTTGGTTTGAAATCCTGCCCCACAATAGCACTCATTCTGATGATTTGAGAGGAATGAGAAAGCATGACAAAAGTGAGTAAGTATGGCAATGCACCGCTCACAGAGGACGGGGACAGGGCCGGCCTCAGCACTCATCTAATGTGGTCTCATTCTCTCAGCCATGCCAGCCAAGTACTGAGCCCAGCCCTGATTTATACAGCATGCCTATGAAAATCCTTACCTTTCAGAGTGGAAAGCCACATATCAAACTATTTACTGTGTTGATCTACACACTGTGAAATTTAGTATATATATATTATATGTAGGATCTCACCCCTTATGTCTGGCTATTGCTTGGTTAAAGAAGCTTAAGAAAATCCATTATTACACTACTTTTTTGTAATCAATATATTAACAAGATAAAAATAAGTTACTGATAGTGCCTATACACGAGTGCAGAGGCTGTTCCAACACACTGAAGTTACAGTGCATCAGAGCAAACTTGATTAATCTGCTGGACTCGATTAATCTGGCTCCAGTCATCCATGTCTCATGTATCCGTGTCCCTGTGCCTCAAAATGGCAGTGCGGCCACTTTATCTAAAGCTTGTTTAATGCTGATAGATGAAATGCTTCAGGCAATTTAATTAGAGTGGCTCTTGGAACCACACTAATTAAAGTGCCCACTCCCACCAGAGCACATTTATAGACACCCTGAGAATTTAACATAGGTTTTGAATTTAGTATTTGGGATGCATTAATTAAAAAAGTCAATTTGTAGAAATTGTTTGTGGTATTTAAGTAGTTTATTCCACTCTGTCCATCTTATTTTTAAATACCTTTTGTGAACAGCTGAATATTGATTTATTTCTTTTACTTTATGGTGGATATTATTCTCCTTTTGTGTTTTGAAATTGGTGATATTTTGAGAAAGTCAGAGTTCCTAAAACTTCTGATGAAGAATTATTTATTTTATATAATACAGAGACCTTAGTATGGCAGATTAGCAGCATCACCATCAACGATAATTGGTTGTTCAGGTACAAATGATCAGGACCTGATTATACTTGTACAGAAGCATGATAAAATCCAGGCCAGTAATACATTCACTTGGTGCTTTAAAAGAGCTTGTTTCAGAAATTTGGCTGAAGGAAGAGGTTTTTCTGATGTGATATAGTTTTTAGGAAGTATTTGACTTTGTACTATATGACACCTGGAATAACTAAATAAAACACCACATAAGCAACATAGGATGTATTAAGTGGATTAAACACTGGCTAACTGACAGGTCTCAAAATGAAATTATAAAGGAGGAATCACTTTTGAGTAGCTGTGTTTCTAACAAGGTCTGACAAGAATCATACGGGAGTCAATGGGAGATCAGACTGGAAAATAATGAAACTCTCCTGGCCTTGATTAATTTATGAAAACTGATAATCTATAACCATTACAAAGAACAAAAAGTTATATCTTATGGGATTTATGCACAGGTTAGAAAACAGTTTTAAATAGAATAATTGCCTGCACAGTTAGATTCTCCAGCCACTATGAGACAAATGTTTTTCCATATTTCTTGCAAAGTATCCAACATTGGAGAAATTTGATATTTGCATATTCAGTCACTGAAGAAATCAGATTTAGATAAACACTATTTGCCATCTATATAAACTAAAGCATAGAAGTTGGTCAAGATATGACATTTTCATGGTTTTATGGGAAACAGACATTAAAAAAATCCACTCCAAATCTGAACAAATGATAACATTTCATATAGTGTTGTAGTGATGCTGTAGCTATGATGGTCCAGGAAAGGTGCAAGAGGCAAGGATTTTTGTGGATATCTTTTATTGGGCCAACTGTATTACCTGAAGAAGAATGCACTGCATTCAAAACTTGTCTAAGTCTCTCTCAACCATACAGCTGGTCTAATAAAGGCATCACCCACAAACATATTTGCCTCTAGTATCTCCTAGAATATGAAAATTACATGAAAAAAATCAAAATATTTGTTTAATTAACCTTGTTATGTTTGATATTAAGAATCACACATGTTAAATATAATGCAAAAAATCGTTGTGCAAATTTTGACATGTTTCCCTACTGAAAATGTCATTAAAATTGAAGCAGGTTTTATTCCATACTCTTTTCCCAAGAAGAATCCCTGTTAATACAAGGGGAAATCCTGGGTAGACTATGTCCCAGGGAACATATCACATTTTGTAGCAGCTAGCAGCAGTCAAGTGTGGATGCTCCAAATGCAAAAATCTCAGCAGCAAACAGTAGGACCAGCAGGCACATAGCATCACTGCTACAGAAGTGGCAAAGGACTGATTAGAAAACCTTCTGTAGAATTCCTCTCTTTGAAACAGAAGTCACTCAGTTGGCCACAGAATTTCAGAAACTTTGATGTTACTTACAGAAGTAGACTCCTGATACATAACAGGTATATCGTTCGGTCACTCTGAATGCAGAAGAGTACAATAGGGACAATGTAAAAGATTACATTCTTTGAATGTGCACTAGAATTAAGTATATCACTGACATATAGTAAAGCCTTACTAGGAGCTGTCTGCACAAACATTTCAAACATAGGCAACTGGTAGAAGGTACAATTGCCCCCCTGATGGGGCCCATGCCCCCCCCCCCGACGGCTGACACTGATGCTGTCGGTAGGGCTGCTGCCCCCCTGACAGGGTCGGCAGCTTCTGTGGGTACCCCCCTCCCCCCAGATTCAGGAGGCACCAGTCACTCATGATTTCATACATCATTGAAACAAGAAGTTTTGATTTACTTTTGGCACTACTTTCTGTCTAGAAAAGGGAGATGTATTTTCATTAACTTTTAGTCACTTTCAGGTTGTCATTCAATAGACTAATATGGCAACATCTGGTTAGCAAAAAAATACAGAAAAAGTTTAAATTTAGAATTGTTTCACTGAAAATATGAGTCACAATATAAAAACCTATACTTGAAATTACTTTTAAAATTGAAATTACTGCTAATCTGAAAAATACCCAACAAAACAAAACACTTCAACCTCCCCCTTAGTTTAAAAAAAAAAAATTGCTTTTTCTCTTGGATATTTCAGACTGACTCAGAAGGAAATATTGCTTTGGACTGACCTTTATACTTGGTTTCATTTGATTCATTTAACACAAAAACTGAACTAAATATCATTATAAATCCAAAAAAAATTAAGGTTTCATTTTCTGAAGTGATGGTTGGAAATGAAAATTACTCTACTAATTTCTTGCAGGAAAAGTAAAGTTAAAGTTTATTAACATCAAAATTTTCCGATGGGGGGGGGTGTTCTTTGTTGTTTTTTTTAAAACAGGTTTTACTGCTAACAAATTTTCATTTTCATCTTAATTTTAGTTTCTACCAAAAATCCATAAATAAAGAGAAACTAAAACCAATAGATTGAGCCAGTCAAAAATCTAGCTTTTTTTTTTTAAACCACCTTGAAATGAACTGTAGAGAAGGGCTATACAACTGGCAGCTCATAGTCTGCATGAGGCCTGTGCAGAGTTAACATGCGAGCCATAAGCCAGCACTTCCCCTAGGCTCCCACCTGGCCAGGACTGCCCCTATCATTCCAGCTATAGGAGCAGCTGAGGGCTTGGGAATCCCCTTCCCTCTCCCAGTTTCTGCTGCCTAACCCAATACCAGTAGGTGGGATGTCATGGCACCAGAAACGGTGCTGGCAGAGGCAGCAGCCCTGAGTGGCTGTTCAATGTGGTGCCATGGAGGAACCCAAAGGATGCTTCAAGTGAAGGGGGGTGCTGGACTGCATGGAACTAAGGTGCTCACCCCCACACATATGTGGTATAGTGGGGTGGGGGATCACCTGCCCATGTCCTCAGTGCAACAGAGCAGGTAAATGCCTATTTACCCATCTGCTCAGTGTAAAAGGTGGTGGGAACACCTTCATGCATGCAATTTGCAGCCTTGGAGATGCATGGCTCTTGCTTGCATGGCCCCTAGCCACTTAGAAGTTGGACAGCCCTGTTTTAGAAAGTAGAAGATAAAACTAGATTTCAATATGCCTGTAACAGGAAGCCTGTTCAGGGCTGATCTCACCATGGCCAGCTCACCTATTCCTGGGCCAACTGCACACCTTCTCTCTTGTCATGCCTTGTTGTTAATTCATTAATTGATGTTAATTAGTGGGAGGCTGCCCATTTACTGCCCCGATGCCAGGGGGTGCTATCTGCAGCTCCATTTCCTCCCCTACACCTCAGCCCATGCCTTGCCTATGGTACTGACGTTGTTTGTCCGGGCCTTGTAATTTGGCCCCCTTGTCCTCACTGGGCCCTCTGCGGCCCTGTCTCCCTCTGTGCCTTCACTGGCACTTGGGCTTTCTGCAGCCCTGTCTGGCACTGCACCCTCTCTGGGGCTTCTCAATCACTGCTCTCTCTCTCTGGGGCTTCTCAATCACTTCCCTCTCTCTCTGGGCTGGGGTCCCCACGCTACCATGAGTCCCCTATGAGGCCTCCTCCATCCCCTTATAGCCTCACTTAAGCCACCAGTCAGAACAAACAAACAAAACACAAGCCCCTAAGCTATAACAAATTCAAGCCACCCGGCTACCAGCATTCAAGCCACCCCAGGGGTATTCCATTCTTCAACCATGTCAGAGACTGTACCTACAGTCAGGACTAACTCAGGCAAGGCTCCTTCCCCCTTGGCTGCCAGCAGGGAACTGCCCTCCTGGCCTCAGGTCTGGGATTTATATGTGAGCCAGGCCCTGCCCCTTCCTGTCAACTGACCTGTAACAGGCAGTTGCTGCTGGCTTACTCTGGTTGCTCTGGTAACCCACAGCTGGGGCTCCCTATTCAATGCTAGGGCTCTTCCCCTAGCAGTTCCCACTCTGATAGGAGCTGGGCACCTAGAGTGCCCTGCGACAATGCCCTTACCTTCTCTTGAATTTTGTAATAAGAAAATGGAAAGAGAGAATTTGCCAAACTCCTTGATCATGCCCATTTTGGCATAACTGATTCCTATTAATTTCCAATGGGAATTTTATTACACACTTGAGTTGCAGCAGAGGCTTTGGCCAAGCCTATTTGATCTCCCAAGTACTGCATCAACGTCTAGTTAAATAATGCCAATTCTAGGAGTTGTTGAGGTTTAAACAACAGACTATTCCATCAATTATAATGAAATTTAAATTTCTTCTCAGATAAGTAGATACCTGTGTTTCAATTATTTCTATTTGTAAAAGAATTCTAAAAGTAGTAACCAGCTGCTATGGAGATTTGTCCATGGAAAAAGGAGATTTTTCTTCATTCAAAACTGAAATTAATTGTTCAGTGCTACTTGTATAGTCAGACTTTTTAAGTAACAGTCACTCAAATAAAATTCAATGGGATTCAGTCCTTAATCTCCTCAGTCAATATTTTCAAAACTGTTCAGGTACCATTTTAAAGTGTAGTACACAGGTACTGAAATGTTTTCTTAAAAGCAATGTTTATGATCAGGAAGCAACGGAAGGACCTTCTCATCAAATCCATATTTGCACACGTAAAGGGAAACTTGGTGCTCTGGTTATGTTGCACTCATCATTTCCAATTGACTCTTTGCCACATTGCCCAGTGGTTTATACATTGTTTTGACAGGATACATGTCCAAAGCATCTGAGGTCCCTGGAACACTGAAGCGCACACAGAGATTTCAGCAAACCAATTTACCTAATCCCTAACTGTAGTGTCTATTTATGTACCTTCTGTCTCTCACTGAAGCTGCTCTCTTTTTGCAGCCCCAAGCAAGCTTGGAAAATGACTGTGCCTTCCAGCCAATCTTTCCCTTGTCCAATAAATGGCCGCCAAATATTTTCCTGCTATGATATTTTGCTACCTGTGACCACCTGTTTAATCCATATGGTAGCCAGCCAGCACCAACTAATATGCATTTACAATATCATCTTTGCATACAGGTAGCTCAGCCAAAAACTCAACCACCTGACTTCTTTCTTGAAGAACTGCCAGGCAGAGGCCAAAGCTAGCCTTATTATCTGACTTTTGTATACCTACAATAAAAGCCTCTGTGGGGGCTGTGCTTTTGATTGTTAAGCTTGGTTGTTTAAATTAAAGCACCATCTGCTTTTAGACTATTATCTGCTTCAAGCTTTGGAGGCAAAGAAAATAATAAGATAATAGACACTGCCTCAGTCATAATGCTAAGAGAGAGAATTGTTAGTAGTTTTTTGAGGATAAGCTTAACTTTTCCTAAGTATTTGAGGATATGAAGGGAATTGCACTGGCTTATATTTGATAACTTCTCTGATGTCTCAGTAACACTTACATATTATTTTTGTCCTCGCACAGTATTGCTTTGTGGAAATACATATTAGATATACTCTAGTCATCCATTTCAGTATGCCTTTCTTCAGTCTAAATTGAAATTATTGCTGTCTCGGACAGCCAGAGCCGACTTGAGTTACGTTAGAAATTGGTCGTATGTTAGGGCGGGCTGGTGAATGGAGAGGCAGACACAACTTATCAGTTGCAAAAAACTTTACTCACGCCGCTTGCAATCACGACGCAGGTGGTCCGGTCGTCTGAACAACCACACAAATTGTTCCAGCTGGCGGGGCCCAAGCCAGTTAATCTGTCCGCAATTCGAAGCTGGCGGGGAAAGGGGTACGTCTGGGGTTGCGCTCGGTGACGGAAAGAAAGATCGATAGGTGATCAGTCTATCGATCGGCAGCCACAAGTCAGATAACTTCAGAGGCACTCTGCAGCGTGCTCAAAGCTCTTCGACTTGGGCGGAAGTCGCGTGGAATTTTAAACGGCTAGCGAGCCAATTACTAGCCGCCACGTGTGAATAATTTAGCACTGGCCAATAGCAGGGCACAAATTTACATTCGAATAGCGGGAACTCTTTGCACCGTGCATTTCTGTGCTGCAAAGAAGAAATGCATCCTGCAAAGGAAACTGCAAATTGGTGGGAACTCTCTCCTACACGCGGGTTCTCAATTGCAGCAGAACACTCTGCTGTGCAAAGGAGCTCTCATGTGGCCAGGAAATTCCATAGTGCCGAGGCACCAAAATCACTGGGTCGTGACAATTGCTATATAGACAGACAGTAGTAATGATTATTTTCTCTAAGGTGTTGCAAATGAACTACTGAAGTATGTTTTAAAGGTAAAATAAGTAATGATGCCTTTACTTAGTGCTTTGCATTCTAGGCGATTGGTCTAAATTGTTTATGACTTGGCCAAATTCTAAACAGTTGAACTGAAATTCTCCATTTGTGATGTTTTTCTTACACTACATTTAAGCAGAAAATATCAGCAAAAACATAAGTCACTTACATGACAACAAAAGAGGGCAAAATAGTGAGCACTAACAATGGTTAAAGACAAAATGTTTGATTACGGTGGTTTATAATGTAGGGTTTGTGTACACAAACATGCACACGCACTTTCTACTATAAGTAATGATCTATATATATTATAAAATATGTATAAAATTTTCATACAAAAATTCACATTTCTGTAGAAGTGTACACATGACTAGGTCCTCAGTAGTTAATATGTAAATAGCATAATGGACCTATGCTAACTGACATCAGCTGAAGATCTGTACCATGGTCCTTGCTTTATACTGTACACTAAATACAATGCATTGTCCATAAACAGAATTATCCCTGGTTTTACAAGACATTTGAAAAGATAAGATAAAGAAGAGATTATATCTGCAATTTTGAACACTGGCATACAAAAGGAATCACTGCCTTTTTCATATGATATTAAGTAAAGATCCCTTAAAGGGATAGTGAAGTACCTCCTTTCTGAATTAAGTCACATTTGTAGTGGTCTATGGGCATTTCTACAAGACATGTTAATGTGCCTTAGCCTAGTTTACGGCACAGTAAGGGCACATGTCTACATGTGTGCACCCTTACTATGCAGTAAAAATGGCTAATCGTGACTAAATTTGCATTTGCAGGTATCAAATTTAGTAGCAATTAGTTAATGACCAGTAATGCACATGTAGACATGACCCAGCACTAACTTTATTGCTGGGTCTGTTCTGCCTCTAGGAGGTTGCCCTGAGCCCGGCCCCAGGGCCCCTGGCTCGGACCCTTTCCTGGGCCAGGGCTGGGCTGCTCTCTGGCAGCCACTAGCTGCAGGCTATGGAAGACTGAAGCCATTTAGTGTCTTGGGGCACACCACACAAAAACATGGTGGGTCCTGTGCAGTCCTCAGGACCACTGCAGTTCTTTTGTGCCCCCTGGGCAGAACACAGGCTGCCTCTGCCTGGCCTATCCTCTCATCAGAGCTGCTGCTTGGCCACAGGTGAGTGTTGCAAAGGGCTTCAGCTTTCTGCAAACCTTGCCCAGCCCTGATATCCCCTCCTAGGGCTGCTGGCTGGCTGTTTCTGCTCACTCCCAGCAGTATCTTCTGTCTTTGCAGGCGCTGTGGTAAAGTGCCTCTTCAGCATGGCTCCCAGACCCTGGCTGTGTCCTTGCACTGGGTGCTGCTAGTAGCTGTCCAGGGCCAGCATCACAGGGATAGCCATATGGTCATCACATCCTTGCCATCTACTCTGTCAAGCCCCAGCCCCACCCACCCGCGCATGTCCATGCCAACTGCCCGGGCCCCCAACTGGACCTGGGAGGGGGTCGGTGACTTCATGGAGCTCTGGGACATTGCCAAGGTGCTGAGACAGTTCAAGTGGGGTGGGTACTCAAACACTCACATTTATGAGGCCCTGTTAGATGGCATATAGGAGCAAGGGCACTCCCGGTTGGTGTGGCAGTGCCACATTAAGGTCAAGGCATTGCAGGCATAGTGGATGGCTGTGACTGACTACAGTTGTAAGTCAATAGTCAATAGGCATAGGCCTCTCACACTCTGAGAAAGGCATTGATGCCAGCGGTGATGTCCTCCTCAGCAGCCTGGGGCAGGGCTGTGTAAGTGCTGCCACAGGTAGCCCTTCAGGTGGTAGTGGAGGTTGCAGGGGAGCCCAGGCTTGCCCCCTGCACTGTTGTTGCTCAGGGTCCCAAACCAGGAGTGCAGGTGTTCCCAAGGCACCAGAAGGATCAGCAACAGCAGGGCTTAGTGGCTTGGGCTGCCCTCAGCCTGCACAAACAGATCAGTGTGCACCACACAGGGCACATGCAGCAGGGGCTGGGCACCTGGGCACTGAGAAAATGTAATGAATCTTTCCTAAGGAGTGTGCATTATATTTACCAATACAAAAACACAGCATTTGTAGACTATGCAAGTCTTAATATTGCATAGGGTCCCACAGGGTTCGGTCCTTGGACCGATACTCTTTAATGTCTTCATCAGTGACTTGGACGAGGGAGTGAAGTGTACTCTGTCCAAGTTTGCAGATGACACAAAGCTATGGGGAGAAGTGGACACGCCGGAGGGCAGGGAACAGCTGCAAGCAGAGTTCTTTGCCTCAGTGTTCCTAAGCGAGGGGCACGACAAGTCTCTCACTGGGGTTGTAGAGATGCAGCAGCAGGGCGCCAGACTACCAAGCGTAGACCCTGAGATAGTGCAGAGTCACATGCAGATGCATGACGAATAGGTCCAAGGAGGTGATACTTCCCCTCTACTGGGCGCTGGTCAGTTGGAGTACTGCGTGCAATTCTGGGCGCCGCTCTTCAAGAGGGATGCGGATAACCTGGAGAGGGTTCAGAGAAGGGCCACTCGTATGGTTAAGGGCCTACAGACCAAGCCTTATGAGGAGAGACTAGAGAAACTGGATCTATTCAGCCTCCGCAAGATAAGGTTGAGAGGCGACCTTGTGGCTGCCTATAAGTTCATCACGGGGGCACAGAAGGGAATTGGTGAGTATTTATTCACCAAGGCGCCCCCGGGGGTTACAAGAAATAATGGCCACAAGCTAGCAGAGAGCAGATTTAGATTGGACATTAGGAAGAACTTCTTCACAGTTAGAGTGGCCAGGGTCTGGAACGGGCTCCCAAGGGAGGTGGTGCTCTCCCCTACCCTGGGGGTCTTCAAGAGGAGGTTAGATGAGTATTTAGCTGGGATCATCTAGACCCAGCACTCTTTCCTGCTTATGCAGGGGGTCGGACTTGATGATCTATTGAGGTCCCTTTTGACCCCAACATCTATGAATCTATGAATCTATAATATATGTACTTACTTTTCCAAAGTTACATATTTCTGAAAGAAGCTTTAAGCAGAAATTTATAATTATGCAGTTGAAACACAATAAACATAATTTTTGTTGAAGTGACTCCTGAATTAGCAAAGAGACATATGAAAACACACATGTATACACACACACTCACATTATGCCTCTTTTCCCAAGTGCCCTTTCACTTTAAAATAGAACGGGTCATATTTTCCTTTGTCACCCTCATTATTGGCATTGCTAATGAGTTTCCTAATAATGCTGAGGCTTACACTTACATGCAGTACTGAAGAAAATGAAGGAATTATTTGATTCAGAATAATGCTTAAATAAATGTGTGCATGCACACATACAGAACTGGATCCTTGTACTCAACACTGTATTAGAAGGGGAAGAAGGAAGAAAGCATTATAGATTAATCTGAACCTATAAACTGCAAGAAATCCAAAGCAAAGTTTTTACATGTAACTTATGTATTTAGACAAAGTAGTAGTTAGTCCACTAACATCCCTTGTTAATGCATGGATGACTTAGCTGTATGCTGCACCCATTCTATTAAACAAATTTACAGACGAAAGGTCAAATAATTAAATTTCTCAAAATGAAACAAAAATAATACAGGATTCAAATCACATAAATTGACTAGGAATACAGAATTCAATTATAATTGATTTGTTGTCATCATTATGTTCTTGTTATGCTGGGTGCTGAGTGAAATCCCCTAGAAACTGGTTAGCCTAACAACAGTCCTTCAGTTAGGATAAATATAGTTAATGATTGAGCTTCTTTACACTAACTGAGAAAGCTGAAACGATAGAGTATGTAGAAGTGTTACATTTAGATCAACCTAACCAGGGTTAGGTCAATCTAAATGCCCGTGTGCGCAAGTAAAACCAGCACCAGGAGCCGCTTGCAGAATAGGGGTTTGGTGCGCTTGGGAGCTCTAACTTGGATGTATTTCCGTGATAGGGTTAACTTATGTCAGCCAGTTTTATACCAATCTAACTGTACTGAACTTCTGTACAGTTTTCACTTAGACCAACCTAACTAGTGTACGCATTTGGGTGAACCAAGTTAGATTACGTTAGATTCGGTAGCCAATTTAACTTCCCCCTAACCTCCCCCAATGTCTGTATGCAACCTGTTTGTACCCATGGATGACTTTTCTGAAACAGGTCATGTGCAAAACCATTAAAAAAAATTAAACTATGTGGAATATAAGCTTCCTTCTATCAAAGCCTGAATGCAAATGCAAAGGGGGAAATAACTGTTTTGGCACGTGAAGAGAAACAGCAAGAATACCAGTGAAAAGACAAAAGAGAAGCAGCAGAAAGACAAAACATAACCTGCAAGTACACTGGGGCTATGGCCTTAAGAAAAAAAAACAAAAAAACCCCAAAACCAAACAACCAAAAAAACCGCCCACCTTAAATACAGAGCTTTTGGACTTGTCTGAAAGAGGCTTGTAAATACAAGCAAATAAAATTGCTTCTTGTTAAGTTGTACTGTCTTTAGGAAAATAGGACTTTACATGCATTCTTTATTAGAAACTATATTTTTCCAAAATCTTATCAACTTGGAAAATAATAATAATAAAAAGGAGGAGAAAAAAAATGAAAGAAAAAGAAAACCCTAAGTGAGATTCCATAATTTTTATTTTCATTTCCATAATTAAAATGGCTGTCCATAGTTTGACCTTTCCAGCACTCATTTCTGTCCACCTGTTCAATTGCTAGGATATTTTTAGGCATTTGTATGTAAAGATAAAAGCAAAATGGATAAATTATCTAATTACACCCAGGCTGTTTGTGCCATATAGGACCATAAGTCAGAAGCAGATCTTATAGCAGCCTGTCAGCAACTAAGTCGCTTCCAGGTAGTCCCAAGGTGCCAGAACCATCTGTGCAATACCCACTCCTCTCTATTGGTTATAGGGGAGTATTCATTGCACAGAGCAAGGAGTGGGTATTGCACTCTAACCAGCAAAGAGGATAATCTGGGTCCTTGGTGCTTGCAACCCCTTCAACTCCACTGTTACCACAGCAACAACTTAACCTGAATAATCAGTCCAATGCTCACCATAGCCTAAACTTCTGAAGTAAAATTAACTTCAAAACAGGTTACATACAAAATATTAAATCTCTCCCAGCCACTAATAATGGACTTGTATCCTGCAGTCATCTCTTTTAGAAAGCCTTGTTTAATATATATCTGTCAGTGAACAAATCGTGAAACCTTAACATAAAGATTTCAACTGATAAGAAAATCTCCTGCCCCCAGAATTTTTCAGAATTATAGCAGTGAATTATTTTCGAACCAAAAAATGCAGTTTAGAGACTCCTTAAACCATTTGTGAAGGAGACCCTTTAACTTGCAGAACTGGGACACCTATTACAAGACCCAATCAATTCCAAATTCTAGGATAGAAAACTTACCAGTTCTCCTTGATACATTTTGAAGAAACATTGTGTTCCCAACCAGTATATTTTTCAAAGTTTGTTTTACATTTGTGATGTTTTTACTGCTAACAAAATCAGTCTGCATAGGAATGTTATTTCAGTGGACCAGGTGACTACTTTTCAAACTGGTGACCATAAATATCTGTTTAAAACATTAAAACCATTTAAAGTTAGGCATATGTATTCTTCATATATATTTGTTGCTATAAAATATTTCCAGTGTTTTAAAGTTTGGATTTCTTTGTAAATTTTTGTACTAGAAAAATCAAACTTTCTCTGGCATATGTGCTTGAACTTGAAACCATCTTACAGGATGCTGACAGATGTGCAGCTCCCTACTCTTCACAAAAAGCACCATGAGTTAAAGCCCCTCCCTCCCACCCCCCCAGTTCAAAAGAGGTTCTCATGCTGGGCAAATCCCAGCCTGGAGTTACCTCCTCTTCCCTCCCATGCTGCAGACAACTGTGGGGCCAGAGCTGGGATGATGCAGCCAAGCCCTGATGGCATGCAGGGACTAACAGAAGTTAATGAAGGTGCTCTGCTTTGGAGCACTTTCCTCTGAACCCTCAATACAGAAGGTAAATTTTTTCCTATGATCGGGCACTTTAAAATGCTCTGCAGCCATGCACTTCTGTCAGGGTAAAGCTGTAAAGTGCTTTACGGGGCTGATCATATGATAAATTTCACTTCTGTTAGCACCCACGCTTTCTAAGAAGCCTGGGAGTGGCAGTGCCAATGAAAATTCAGTTTTGATTACAACTGAAAGCAATTTGTGTATGTTTTGCTATAAGTATAAGAACAAACATTTCCTGCCCAAATTAATTAGGCCAAGATTTACTCAATCTAATTGGACTGCTGGTAGAATAGTAGCCCTTCACATCACAACAATTTTGATGTGGTAGCTTTGGCATTAAAATACTACGGTTTCCTTTGGATCTCACCAACGCTCTGCAACTGTGCGCTAACACATCTGATCTGGCTCAGACACAAGCACATTGTTTTCCATGCATTGCCCTTTTGATTTTTTTCACTACTTTAGAACCCTTCTTATTGTGCAAGAGACATGTGATGCTTACACACAGCTTGTTTCCTGCTTTTTTAATTGGGCCAAGCAGAACTATTTTAAAATGCAAAGGACAAAAGCGTGGGGCAAAAAGGCATTGTGTTCTGAAGTTGTTCCATATGTTCATTGTCATTCTGCTGCAGGCTACCTACAACTTTTATAAAATGACTTAATTCCAATACTTCATACTAATACATGGTGAATTTGATGATGACAAGGCCTTACTGGTTCTTGCTTTATGTTTATTCATTTCTTTCCTCAGTTTTTCTTAAAAAGCTTACAAATAACATTCAATTGGAGATTTTTTGTTTTTTCTGGCTTGTTTTGGTAAGGAAAAGAAAGAGAAAAACATTTGGGTCGATTCATTTTTTTTTCACTTCAGCAGCTAAACAACAACAAAAAATCAATGACACAGCCCTAGTATGCATGCGCACATGCCCTCCCCCCCACTCCCATGGCACATATCAATGTCAGTAATAAAAAATTAAGGAAAAATGAAGTCTTTTCCACTCATATGCTTAAGAAAAGCATATTTGTAAATAATTAGCCTGAGCTATTCTAATTTATTCCAAGGTTGGTCTATTGTGACTTAAAATGTATGAAACTGGATATAGGGCATACTGGAAAAGAAAAAAAAATCAAATAGTCAGATAAGAACTCTGAGCATGAGGCACAAATTTATCATTTTCAGCGTAATGAAGTTGCATAATTAGGATATACCACACATACTGTAAGACTTCATTTAAATTTGTTCAAAATAAGAACCTAAAATATATCCTGGAAGTAACACTATGATTCATAAAAAATGTACTAAATGTAATAAGGCATTAATCTGAGATCGTTGGGAATAATGGTGAAAGTTTTATGAGTTAATATGAACTAGTCTGGCAAAAACTGGGCTTTGTGTCCTGCATGCAATGTTTAAGCAGAAGTATTTTGGTATGAATATCACGTTATCTGCCATGGAAATTCTTGTAGCTAAACATATATTAATTAGGAGGTAAAATGAATTTGTTGCACTGGAGAG
This sequence comes from Alligator sinensis, assembly GCF_000455745.1. Taxonomy (NCBI): domain Eukaryota; kingdom Metazoa; phylum Chordata; order Crocodylia; family Alligatoridae; genus Alligator; species Alligator sinensis. The sequence continues at coordinate 584,303 of NW_005842364.1, forward strand.
AGAGGAAACTGGTTACATTCGTTATGGATGGGAGAAAGAAGATTTTAATTTGGAGGATTAAAATCACAACTACTTGTGAAATTTCAGTAGAGATTTCTGCAATGATCATGCTCACTCTTCTGGTCCCTCTCAAAGGGATTCAACAATTAAAGAATGACAGAGATGCCTAGTGTTGCAGAGATGTTGGAGAAAAAGGCCTTGCCATTTTGTTTCACATGCCATTTGTATTTTTTAACTCAAGCACTATGAATCATTGTAGCAATAACCAAGATGCATACCCATGCTCACTTTCACTTGCACATAAAAGTTACAGTCTATACTGGGATCAGCATAAACAAAACATACTTCCCCCCACCCCCTTTAGTTTATTGTTCAGCCACTAAATGAAATTGGTTGCAATAATTAAAAATGCAGTTTTCTGTGTGATAATGAAAGAAAAAATGTGGTAAGTACTAAAGTGTTTTGTTTCAACTTGCTTGGCTTAAATGAAAATCTAAATAGCATAATTCTTTAAGGTGTTTAAAAGAAAAAGAGAACAAGAAAAACAAACATACCAGTGGTTACTTTCAAATGTTACCCAAAAGGCCAGTTCTGAAGAACTTAAGAACACATGGTCTTACTGACTTCAGCAAACCAGTTAATATGAGTGAGAGATTTCAGATTATGTAGCAGAATATCAAAGGGAAATGAACAGGCCTGATTATTTAGGCACAACATGGCTGCTTGTAGATATTAACATTCTCCACCCCCACAAACCCCAGAGTTTTACTGGAAAAAGCAACACATTTCTTTGACCTGGCTGGCTCTGAGGCATCTGTACAGAACATGTACTTCAGTGGGGCTTTCTGGCATTTTTAGATAAACCAAATTCAATCAGCTATTATATAAAAGCACCAAAAAAGCCCCACTAAAGCTCTGGATCTATACACATGCTGCAAAGCCAGATCCAACTAAGCTGCTTCCTCTTCTGGGCATGTGCTGGGCTCAGTGCAAGATTAATACCAGGCATCTAACACAAATGGGACTGGATTCATGCAAAATGTATGGAAGCTTTCCATGAGGGTAGAAGTCAACGAGTTGAAAGGAAAAGACATAAAGGAGGAAATAATGGGAGAGATTGAAGGAGAAGGAAAAACTAATCATGGTTATAGGTGTCTTGAACAGAGGTCACTTTTCTCTATTTTAATTTTGGGGCTTTTTTTTTTTTAGGTTTATTATTATTTAGATTTATTTGCGAAGATATTCAACACAAATACCATCAACTAGTAAGACATATCTACATACACATACATAAACTTCTAAATGGAAGAGGAGAAATGAGAATGTCAAACCATGCCTGCTGCAAATACACTCCTG
>NW_005842364.1:585689-659015 GCF_000455745.1 Alligator sinensis
TTATATGCGTGCATCTACACAAGGTGTTTACTGCCGGGTTGCCCAATTAGCACTGCAGTAAATTCTCAGCATCTACACATGAACTATTATGCCACAGTAAAATAATAAATGCTGCCATAGGTTAGTACTTGAAAACATAAGTACTATCATGTGGTGGTTAGTGAACCACAATGCATGTGTAGACACTGACAGGGCTGACTGGGACACAAAGGTGCTGGTTAGCCCCTCACTGGAGCACCCTTGTGCCCCAGCCAGCTCCTCTGCAGCACAATGAGCCAGGTCAGAGAAGCCCTGAGCTAAGAGGCTGACCCCCACAATTCCCCTGCCAGCTGGGACTGCTATGACCAAGCTCAATGTGCTGCAGTCCTGGCAAACATGTAAATTTAGTGCCTGGGAGCAATAAACTCTGTCATGAACTGCCCTGGAGTTTATTCAATCACATTAATAGCACATGCAGATGCTCCCACTGAGGATGAGTTTAGTACAGTACCACAAAATGGCCACATAAGGCAATCAAGGAGAAATTAATTTAAGAAAAAAAAATCAAGAATTGACAAGTTCAATAATGCTTAAGTTTAACAATGACAAGGGCATAGTGGGCCATGACTGGACTAATATTTCTCTGTCCTGTTATTTCCACTTTTACAAAGCTGCCAGAAAAGGATATTTAAAGCACCTGGACCATTTAAGTTAAATACATCTAGGAGTCTGAATTGAATGTACTGCTGCTTTCCTCAAGAATCATATGTAATATTTGATTTAGAAAGGCTGTCCTCCTGATTGTGTCCCTGATCACATTTGCTTCTCTACACATTGCTCAGCTTCTTGTCTCTACAGCCCATGAAAATCCCCCTATTATAAAGATGTGTCTACATTTCAGAGCCTTTACTCATAACAGCTATGCCAGCATAGCTGTTGCAGCTGAGCCCCCTAATGAAGACAGAGCATATACTGACAGGAGTCCATCTTCAAAGGTCTAGCTACCCTACCTCTTTGAATGACACAAGCTAAAAACGTAGAAAAAGTCTACTGGCATAGAAGCAGCTACACAGGTTTTGCTGGCATATCTACCCCGGGGATATGTGGAAAACCAAAGCAGCTATACCAGTAAAACTCTGTAGAGTAAGCTAGTTGGCTGTTCATTTTGTGTTCTTAAGTGATGCACCTTCAGCTACATCTCTTTATAGCAAACAGTCTTGAGTTGCCAGTTTACTTGCAGTTTCACTGTGTGGAAAGCAACCAGTCTATTCATAAAGATGTCCATGTATTGGGTCCCCTTCCCCTTCCCCTCCCCCCCCCCAAAGTCTTGCTTTTTTGTGCTTGTAATTTCAGACATAAATGATGGCTGAGATTAAACTGCACCTGCAATTAATTGCAGCCACTCTCCATGAGCCAGCTAGTGTAAATTGGCATAGCTCCATTAACTACAACATCAGTTTACACCAGCTGAGGATCTGGGGTGTATTCATTTAAGTGTTTACATAGAACTCAGATAATTGACATAATAGTTCCAGAAAATAATTGATGGTGCAAAATTGTGCTCCTATCATTTTTGCCTGCATAATTGCAGGTGCAAACAGAAGTCCAGAAGAAGGGCAGGTGTTAAATAAAATTGCAAATTACTGGATATTAAATAGTCATGCAGGAGGATTAATCGTGTATTTTGGAGGGCCATCAAAATTCATATCAAATCTCCCCCTTGACCTCTTGATTTCACCTTTGGGTAATTGCCATACTGTGGAAGCCAACTAATCCATATACTTTGTACTTCATACACAAAATGGCACACCCTGTTTCTTAAGGAAGTCTGGTGAAGATCCCCTATTTATTAGGATTAATGGATATTGAAATGCATTTGTTAGTGTATTTTGAAAATCCTACATACTTATCCTACTTCGTAAGTGCTTGCAGGATTTAGAATTATAGCTGGGTAATGAAAATGACTTCTATTTTATATTTAATTGATACTTCACATACATTGTTTAATTTCAATTTGAAATAAAAATCAACAATTATAAAGTTTTCTGAGAAACTGATCCAGAGTCTCCAAGTAATCCTTCCTGCCAAATAACCACAGATTCAGATTTCAGGAGCTCACACTCAAAAAGCTACTATCACATTGTATTAGCCTGGCAGATCATGGAGCAACCAGAAGCCTAGAAGCTGAGTGGAGAGACTCAAGGTGCAACTACAATGTCAAGTGGTGACATTGTTACTAGTGTTGTGCAAAATTTCTCAAAGTATTTAGTTTCAAAGCTGTTTCAATGTGTTTTGAGCAGCGAAATCAAAATGAAACAAAAAGCATTGAAACAGCTTTGAAATGAAATGAGGGCAGTTGAAATGTTTTGAAAGTTTCAAAACATTTTGAGTTTTGAAGCAGCCCGGTGGTGGGAGGCAAAAGAGAGTCAAGTCTCTGCAGTGGCTCCACAGCCCCACAGAGCTCAGTCCGGTGGCAGGAGCGCAGCACCAGCTGACCCTGCCTCCCACCACCAGGCTGAGCTCCATGGGGCTGGCTCTGCCTCCCGCCACCAGTGCTGTGCTTTGCCTCCTGCCACCAAGCTGAGCTCCATGGGGCTGTGGAGCTGCTTAGAGCTCAGCCAGGTGGCAGGAGGAGGAGCACAGCCCCAGCTCTGTCCACCTCCCGCCACCGGGCCAAGCTCCATAGGGCTGGCAGAGCTGCTCAGAGCTCAGTTGGGTGGCGGGAGGTGGAGTGCAGCCCCTGCTCTGCCCATCACCTGCCACTAGGCTGAGCTCCGTGGGGCTGGTGGAGCCAATTGGAGCACAGCCTGGCAGCGGCAGATGGGCAGAGCCAGCACCGTGCTCCGCCTCCCGCCACCAGGCTGAGCCCATGGGGCTGTGGAGCTGCTTGGAAATCAGCCAGGTGGCAGGAGGCAGAGCACAGCTCCAGTTCTGCCCACCTCTTACCACTGGGCTGAACTCTGAGGGGCTGGCGGAGCCAATCAGAGCACAGCCCAGTGGCAGGAGATGGGCAGAGCCAGCTCTGCACTCTGCCTCCTGCCACTGGGCTGAGCTCCATGGGGCTGCAGAGCCACTTAGAATGCAGCCTGATGGCAGGAGGTGGGTAGATACCAGATGCTGGGGCTGCGCTTTGCCAGGCTGAGCCCCACAGCCCTCCTGGGGGTGTGAGCCCCCAGATCTGTGCGCCGGATGACAGGAGGCTGTTGGTGCCGGCAAATTTTGCTTAAAAAAATTTGAGGTGCAATTTCTGAGAAACCTCTGCACCTATTTCCTTGAAACATGGCAGGCTTCATGCCCTCAGAAGGGGCTACCATCCCTACAATTTGCATCCAAATCAGGCAAGAAATGAGAATGTTTTAGGTATTTTCATGGTTCCCCATTATAGTCTAGAGGGGAATGTCAAAATGAGTTGAAACAGCAAAACAGTTTTGATTAAATGAAATGGGGCACAGCTTTGAAACTAAATGCAATGATGAAACAAAACACTGTCCCTTCAAAATGGGGAAAAGAATGTCAAAACAAAACTATGGCGTTTCATACAGCCCTGATTGTTACTGTTCTGTGATTTAGTACTTCCTTTTGCAAGTACTAAATTACAGCACAGTAACAGCCTGTGCTGTGCTATATGCATGGTGCATGGTTATTTTTAGCAGCTACTTCTCTGTAGTGCTGCACTATACTAGGGGGGGACTGCGTTGCTACAGTGAAGTAGCTGCTGGTCACATGTAGATGCCTGCGGGTGCTATGGTGACGCTATGGCGACGTAATGTTATGTGTAGACTGCATGGATTCTATTGCAATTTTATTAACCCAAGTTAAGCTCCTAACTCCTGTGGTACTTTAGAATATCTTACCTGAAAATTATACTGCTGTTGTTAAAATAAATAAGCTGGAAGTAGGACTACATCATGTGATCCACCTTAGCCTTCCAGTTTCTGCCCATTAATTTGTACTCATTTATTTGTAATGGGCCTCCCAGGCGCTAATGAAAATCAGTGTGGTTCCACCATACATCCCATGTGCTTTGAAAAATTAGCTGCCCACCTGGAAGCTGCAGGAAATAGTTTGCTAAGCACCATGAACACAGGAATACATACAGGACTAGAAAATATGTCTTCAGACAGATAGTAAAAATATATCCTAAGCAACATATATCTATCTCCAACATTATAAAAAAAAAAAAATGAATGCCTTCATGGTAAGGAACGTTCTATTATCTCCCATTCAATTATCAGCATACATGCCTTGTAATAAGAACTATAGGACATTTATATATGCGCTCCAGGAGGCAGAGGATGCTTTAATTAGCGCAGCTCTGAGAGCCATGATGATTAAAGCATCTGGAGCATCACATGTATCAGTGTCCCCATGACAAATGGCAGCGGGGCGCTTTGAACTAAAGCTTGTCAAATGAGTTTTAGTTTAGTTTAAAGTGCACTGCCACCATTTGTCAGCACAGGGACACCGATACACATGATGCTAGAGTCTGCTGGAGTGCAGTAATTACTACGCGCCAGCAGACTTGATTAATTGTAATCACAGCACATCAGAGCAGCCTCCCTGTACATGTATAGGAGCTCATAGATTCCCATACCTGCTCTTCAGTTCTGTCCTTAACCCTAATTAAATGAACTGTTGTCATCTGGCTGCTGAAGAGCAAATTTTATTTGGGGTCAGGCACAGATCTCCAAACTTAAAACCCAGCTGAAAGAGCAGCTGATGGACTGATCAAACGAAAACCACAGAAGCACACAGGCCCACATCACAGTTAATATGACAGAAGAAATTGAATGAACGAGATGAATGATTAGTACGGGAGACCTAAATCAAATGTTGTGAATGGATGCTGTTAATTTATGTGAGAGAGATGTCCACCAATTTCTTTCAAAGTAAAAGGAAATCAAAGTAATACATGGTTAAGATTAGTTCTTAACTCTAAATTCAAAGGTATTGTAGTGTTTTGTTGTACTCCACAAGTCACTGCATCCCTTGCCTTTTCCCCTCTGCACCAACCCTATCTCAGTCATTATGCAGTTAAGCTCAGCGTGGTGACTGACTTCCTTTTCCTTTGATACAAAATTGTATAGCCTCCTTCTTGCCTTCATATCAAGCTAGCTTTTTCCATCTGCTACATGCTGGCTCCTTGGCTCCTGCTTCTATTGTTCAAATTTTATATCTTTGATCTTTTATCATCATTCATTCTACACTTTATTACCCTATCTTAGTCTCCCTGCATACAGTTTTATTTCTATTGCTTTGCTTGTAACATCTCCCTTCTGCTAATAAATCTCAGTTTGTTCTACTTCTCACTGAACTTCTGACCATTTTGTAGCATTCATATTTCTTTTCCTCTGAAAAAAATAGGGGTGGATACATGAGAAGTAGGGGACTGGAATGAAAAGGTGAAAAGGGCAATTCAAGTGAATAAAGGATGGTTAATTGGGGGAAAAAAAAATAAAAATCAATGCTCGGTTAAAGAGGAACGATGGAGTGATTTTATGCCCAAATTAAAGTCTTCCTCTGAACATAGGCTGTAATTCTTAATGTCAGTCTTCCACTGGTTGAACCAAATATGCGATAGTACTTGGCAGTTGCATGAGAAACAGCAAGTAAAAGCTAGATTTATGATGTCATCTGACTACAGGACAAAAGGTAAAATGAGTAGTAAAAAAGAAGAAGTTTGATAATTCAAGTCCCATTAATTTTGATATTGTAATGCTATCACTAGTATAGGAAAGGGGACTTTTAAAAATCCAGATTGGATTTAGCAATGTATGAATTCCTTTTACTAGTATCCTCCAGTACCCAAAATGGAAATAATATATTTAAGTAAACTTATAAAGCAAATCTTAACGCGCCTTCAACAGTTTTAAACAATAATCCAACTGTTTTAGAAAAAAATTAAGAAACTTTATAGTGATTCTGAGGTTTTTTTCTAGCCATTTTGACAGATGACCACATGGTTAGCAGAAGGAAAGTCAAAAAAATCTCACTGATTTGATTCATTTTCACACATGTGAATGTTTAAATTCATGAGAGAAATCTGAATGGCATAATTTTCAAATCTTCTTTGTAATTCTCTTACCCACTCTCCATGTTAAAAAAAAATCACTAAGTGCTTGTTTACACTCAAAAAAGCAAAATGACTAAATAATTTAATTTAGACCTTTGGGTAATGTGTTGATCCTCTATGTACTTTGTCCTTTAATAGACTTCAAGGGTGAAACAGATCAACCTAGCTTGTTTCCAGACTTTCAAAGAGGTTTTTATGGGGCTATTAAGTTTTTAGGGATATAATTCAGTGTAGATTCAATCCATGAGTATGTCATGGTGGGAAGCTATTAGTACAGCATGAAGGATGTTGGATACAAAGAAATCACAGATTCTCCAAGAGTTGCTGCCTGCTAGGATAGGTGATCGTAGTGCTTAAAGAATGGGGGCAGGGAATCTGCCAATATTTGAGATAATTTGTAACCAAATTACAGTTTAGTTATGTTCAGGACCCTTTTGTTTTTGCTTTCTGAGAACAATTACATATGAAAAGCAAAGGCTAAGATCACTTTTTTTCAATAAATTCTTGAACTATAGCGTGTTTGATCAATAATTGTCATTTGCTGTGCATTAGGTAGCATAGGTCAGGGGTTCTGTCCTGTAAATGGAACACTTCCTCTGTTATCTGGACCACCTCAACACTAACTTACTATCAATGAAGAATCACTTTACCCAATTTGTCTTTGCATAACACCCTTCTAGCAGAAAATGCAAATACTTATAAGGAAATTATTAGTAAGGCAATATTTATCATCTTTACAATTTGCATTTGGAAAAAAAGGACAAAGCAGCACTAGGCAACTTCTGCCATTTTCCAGAGCCCAAAGGGTTCTGCAGAGAAATACTCCCCTACATTACCTTTTACTGAAATATCAGGGAGATCTTCAGCTGCACTGATGCTAATCCAGTGGGTGTCAGCTTGTCTCTACAGTTATCCTTTTTCAGCCTCAGAGTAGACCTGACACTATTTAAACTGCTATTCTGGATGACTTCATAGCCATCTGGGGGTCTGTTTTTACTCTCCAACTTGCTTTCATAAAGAGTTCCAGGTAGGTGATGGTATGTGTAAAATCAGATTGAACTGGAGTCTTTCCCCACCCCCTCTTTTGGTTAGGCTTTAACTATAAATGTTCAACATTTGCTTTTCTGTAGGCAAGTCATCCTCACTTGGCAGTGGCTGTGTGGTATAAATATAGAAAGACTGATTGGTTTAAGGTGCACTAGTCATAAACCATTGTCCAAATGTTATATTTACTGAGACATTACTGTAACTGTGCAGCTGTAGTAACTCAAAAACAATAATTAATAGTTCCTTTTGACCAAATACAGGCATCTTTTCAAATTGCATCATAAAATAATCCTCACCATTACCACCAGCAGGAGACAGGAAAGTTCCTATGTACACTATAACCTTCACTTTCTCTAATTTTTATAGATAATATCCAATTACTATTCCTGTATTGTGCTTTTTTTCCTGGAATAACTCAAAAGAGAAAGTGTTCCCATGAGGAACTGAAATCCACATTCCACTTCAGATGCTTTTATCCTAAACTAGCTTTCAAACCTCCCAGCCAAGACCAAGCCATGCTAATAAACAATATTCAAACGTCTTCTCCCTGTAAGCATATTCCTAAACACACATAACACGCCTTTTTGGAGTGTATGTGCTCCAGAAAGGCATGAACAGTGTGTTCCATATTGGTTTGATAAAGATCTTGCATGCAAAAACCCTCTCCCTGAGAAAGTCTTTTAGTCTGAAACATGTCAAGCTCTTTTATAGTTTGATTATTTTTGCTCTCTGCTCATTGTTTATCCTCAGTTCTCCAGCTGGAAGGACAGACCTTCCACTGTCACTGCCACAGCCAACACCCTTTGCAGACAGCTGTTGTGGAATCCTCTGTGCTGGGTGGCAGATGAGAATTTCCAGCTGATGATCTCTCTTGAGAAAAAAACAAAATGTGGTTTTATTCTCAGGCTTATTAAATAACATTGCACTGAAAAAAGATGCAAGTATGTGTGTGTTGGAAAACAGAGAGAGTGTGGATTACTTCGGGGACTAGTAAAAGGATAGAGAGCTTTTTAACTACAAAACAAATCCAGTGACCAAAAGTCATCATAATCCAATCTCTTTGGTGATATATGTGATTACAGCTGAAGGCGTCTGTTCAGTTCTTAATGAACAAGTGTCCTTATCAAATTTGGCACTTTTTTTAACAGTTACTGAGCTGGCTAGGCCTGAATGCTTGTGAAGATATTTAACCTCTCGATCCCAGAGCTCATTCCAAGGAGTCTTCAAAAACACCTGTGTCTCCTATTCAAAATGAGGAATTTTGAACATTTTGTCCAAGACAAAATTGGGTGAGTAGAGAAAAAGTGTACTGCTTCTCTCATCTCAACCTGTTTTATTCTATGGATAAATAGGATTTGCGCTATTCAGCAGCTTTCACATAACCATGAATGAGATTAAAACAGTAAAATATGAAACTTGAAGTACTATTTTCCTACCTGGATTTTGGTATTTCACTTCTTTATTGTTATTTGTTCAACATTTGGTAAAAGGAGGGAGCAAATTAATTGAATTAGGATTTCTGGCAGCAGGCCTCACATTATCATCTTTCTTTAGGCCAAACACCAATTGACTTCATAGTACGTTTCATTTAAAGATATGGACATAAAAGACATTTACACTGGCTGCATCAGCATGTACACTGATTAGTTACACTACTGTCCAGAGAGGACAAGCAACTGGTTCTCTGCATAGAGTTGTCTTCAGAAACTGTCCTTTCTTCTAGGTGTCTTCTAGGTGTCAGGAAGCCAGTACTAATCTGTCTGTACTGAATAAAATGGACACCCCAGGATAAAACTGACTAGTGCTGCAGACAAATGACCCCTGAAACTGGTAACCTTCATTGTTGTATAGATAGTAAGGGTGTGTAAAACAGGCCATATTTGATTCAGATTCAGCCTGAATTAGGGAAAGTGATTCGATTAGTTGTTTCAATCACTGTCTTGATTCGATTCAGCCGAATCTGAATCTGAAGATTCGATGCTGGTTTGAAGAATCAGCGATTCAGCCATAGACACTGCTTTAAATGTTTTTTCTACATACCTTGAGGTACCAGGTGCAGCTCATAAACGCTGCAATGCTGGGGCAAATGGAGAGTCCCACAGGAGCAAGGTGGAGCCACCTGTGTGCTCAGTGATGAACCCAGAAGTGGACTGGAAGTACTTCTGGTCCACTTCTGGCTCTGCCACCGAGCATGCAGGGCACACCCCTGCTGCACTCTGCAGCTCAGCAACCAGCCACAGAGAGACTCCAGGTGCCCCCTCCAACCCAGGAGGCATCAGTTGCTGAGCCGGGGGGGGGGCACGCACTTCCTGGTGGTCCTGGACGTGGACCAGAAGTGCTTCCAATCCACTTCTGAGTCCACTGCCAAATGTGCTGGGGAGCCCCTGTGCTTCTATGAGACACTCCATGCACCTCAGCATCATAGCATTCACAAGCCGCCTGGTACCTTGAGGGATGTAGAAAAAACATTTCAAGTTGTGTCTATGTCTGAATCACTAAATTTTTCTGAATCTCTCTGAATCAATTCAGAGGGTTCCTATTTGATTCAGAGAGATTAAAGGGGCTCCTGATTCGATCTGGAGATTCAGCCGCCAAATCGAATTAGCAACCGAAGCTTCGCACAGCCCTAATAGATAGTCATGACTTTCCCAGGGGTAACTTACCTCTAGCATGGAGTGACTTAAACCAACATTCAGGCAGCTTGTACAAGTGTAAATCAGTCAGGTGTTGAGTCCCTGAATATAGGAACCTAAAACAACCACGTGCATGGTTCAGTGGCCCACAATAGAGGAGTGTAGTTTAATGCTAGTCCAAGCCAAACTAAAATACATTCTTTCCCTTTAAAAAAGTGGACAACCAGCTCAATAACAAGGACCACAAAACTTGTATATTAATCTATTCAGGTTACCTGGATTACTGTAACAAACTGTCAAAATCTGAATATTCTCTCGGCTTTTGAGTTCACACTCCAGAACTAAAGTTTTATAAGTTACAAATGTATAGGCTGCATACAGTGTAAAAATTCATTCCCTCTATCTTGTTTGATAAATGACAGTGCTAGGAGTGTTTTAGATTAGTTTGCTTAGCATTTTGTGCATATTTTAGATTTTCAAGACCCTGATCCTGCAGGTTAAGCATGTGGCACTTTAATTCACATGGAAATAATAGGCTCACATTTAAGTCCATGTGGGTGCAGAATGGGAATAAGTTCAATATGTACGTTCAGTTTAAACAATAAAAAAGTGTTCTAAATCTAAAACAGACAACACTTTTACTAGCTTTTAGCACCATGGGTTTTTTATTGCAATTTTGTTAACTTTTCTTTAACCTACTGCTTGTAGTATATTTTTCTCTCAGAATATTCCCTCATGCAAACAGCCTAGGAAAAACGTAATACTAGCTACATACATTGACCTCCTCGCTATGAACTTCTCCTTTTCCTGAAATTTCAACTGCTTGCAAAGCCAAAGCAATCAGAAATTGACATCTGTGCTTCTAACCCATGGACCTAGCATGATCAGAAAAAAATTAATTGCAAATTGTTCATTATACCCTAGCAGTAGATAGCAAGAACTATTCTCCATCCAGTTTATTTTGTATTAAAACTTAGATTTCAAGACATTCATCTGCTGTCATTTTATTGTGTATGAATTTCCTGTCTGGGGAAAAAAGATAGTATGTTGTGTCACTCAGGCGCGGGAGAATAAATCTCCTTTTACAAACTTTTGCCAATGTCAGGTCTCTGTAAAGGTGTAATAATCACAGTAGGCAAATATCAGAGGTGTTGCAGACCACCCGCTCCAGTTCCTAGGATCTTATATACTAACACCACAAAACCTATTTGCACTTACATTCCAGTGCTCAACTCCAGAGCTTCTTAGAATAAATTCACATCTCACTTTGGGTCTTACCCTCCCATCCCAACTGGGAGATCCAACAGATGTAGAATTTTACTTTCTAATGCATTCTCTAATGACTCATTTTTAAGAGTGAGTGAAACACTGTCTCTAATTATAGTCACAATATGTTCCTCAGTGAATTTCACATCCTGTCTAAGCATCACATTATGTTCATCCAATAATTATAGCCTTACTTTTATCTAGCTTTTATCTCAAGTCAGTCAACATTCTTATACTCCATCTTTACCTCCATTACTTTCAAGTTACCCCACTAGTGTATGTTATTTTCATGCTTGAAGACAGTAATTGAAATGGACCATCATTTTGCAGGCCCATTCTTTATCATACTATCTTTGTCTTCTATTACACAGAAATTCAAACTTCTATCAGACACAAAATGTAGTCCTGGGCTCTTGGGCTTGTGAAGATAACCCTAAAAAATACAACTTTAATATTAATGCAACATTATGTGCTTAAATCTGTAGCTATCTATAGAGTCAAGATGCAGATTTCAGGCTAAATCCAGTATTGGTTAACTACCCAACTGATCTGAATACGAGTTTCAAAGCCACATGATATTTTAATTATCAGTTCAATTAAGTTATTTCACAAGGATAAAAAGTAATCAGATGATGAACGAGTAGTCAAATGATGTCACTGCATTGAGGACGTGTAAAATAGTTTCCATCTTAACAGACCATGCTTGTTTTGTGCTTAGTGTTTTGGGCCAGATATAGATATTACACATAAATCAGTATAAGCAACTGAAAACCGGTCTATGCCCATAACAGAACATAAGTTCACTGCACATAGTCTGGTTTAAAAATGGTGGATCCCACTGTAAGCTAGACCTGGATCAATGTGTAGTCAAACTTAAGTCAATTTAGGCTAGGCTGAAAAATCAAACTTTTGTATCAGTTCCCCTATTGATTCATGTTAGGTTTCTGTCTGCTGGCATCCCAAGTGACTTTGTACCCCACATTATCCCTCCATCATGGGGATATGCACTAGCACCTGCCCCACACTTAGCTGCTCTGGCTAAGGGCCCAGTGGGCCCCACCCCCAGGCTTTCATAGAATTACAAACTATTCCCTGCCTCTGGCCAGCTGTCAGCTGCAGGCAGGTGGGGGGCGGGGGGGGGGGGGAGAGGGAAAATCTGTGTCCCTGCTCGAGCTCTGGTACCAGCCTGGGGGGCAAGGCCCACTGGGAGGTGTTCAGCAGTGCCCCCCAACTTGCTGGTCTCAGCCACTGAAGGTAGCCTGCATGCCACCATTCCAAAGGGCAAATGTGTGCCTCCATACCCAAAATCAAACCCACATAGGTTTGATCAATTCCACGTCGGGCTTTTTGAGCATCTGTACCTAGCTGAGCATCCTAATGCCTCTGCTTTTCCATTGTTGCTTGAGAAGATCATAATTCTCCCATTCTATATTATGCAGGAGACTACCACACATCACAAGTCAAATTTCCTCTGTCTTCATCTCTACACAATCACAAAAAGCCACACTGTACAACTGCCTTGTCCAATTGCACATTTTGGAATTTGCTAAAATACAAAAATAAAGTGTGGAATAGAAAAGAAGGGGAAGGGAAAGAGAAAGGGAAAAAATATTGTCTGCCTCTTTATAGAAGTGGAATAATGTACATTGCTGCCAGACCAAGTAGATTGCTTTAAATTACTATTCAGCTTGACCAGATCCATAGACTGCTGCACTTTTATGGTACTCTGTACAGAAATCATGTCTTGTAGTACTTAAGGAAAGAAAAAAAGAAGTTTACAGGTTCTATGAATGTGGTAAACAAACTCACACACTAGGCCAAAAGTGTGCTTTCCATTACACTCTCCAAAACAGATGATAGAGCAAAGATACAGCAATGCTTTTTCATTTATTCTCTGACAGACACCCATTCAATGTCTTAGCATTGCAGTCTTTGCCTAGCCTCTTATTTATTTTATTATTTACTTTGATTTTATAGATTACAGATATAACCAAAAGCATTTGATTCCTGCATTTCTGTGTTACACATTTGGGCATGGGGAGGAGGGGTTATTTTAAACTACAGCACATCTTTTGGTATCTCAGTTGAATTATAAATACAATTTAGTAGGAACCCACACAGAACAAGGCAGTTTTGTGAAAAGGCTACATTCAAGCCACACCAAACAGCAAGAGATATAGCATACATATTATAGTTAGTCACACTCGGGCTTACATGATTTTACAGATCCGTATGCTTCCATTCCACAACCAGAGAAATTATTGCTATCAACTTCACTGGGTGCTAGGATCAGCACAAGGAAAAGCCTCCCCTGACCTATGCAAAATTCCTTTGATATTAAGATCTGGCTGCTGATTTCCTTCATTTTTATTTCTGTAGCATTTCAAGTATGTAAGAACCTATCAGTCTGGATAGGTGCTGAACACTCCTGTTTTTCTTACTAATTTAAAAGATTAACCAGATGTTTCAAGTTAGGTAGGCATTTATGCATTTTGATGGATCAGGGCTGAACTGCCTGGCATTTTTCACAATTAAGTTCTTAGACACTTTAACAGTAATTGAAAGAGAATCTGAAAAAAGGAAGAAAGGTCAACCCCAGTTCAGAGGTTAAGAGGGAAGACTGCAAGTTGCCGAGGGGACACAGTAGGTGAGCACAAAGTTCATAAATATATTTATTACTATTGAGTGTTCAGAAAGAGTTTCATAATTTTCAAGTCTTTTGCATATGGCATCTCCTCTAATGCAAGATTTGTTGCCATACATGTGTTTTCTAGAGAAGCTGCTACAGGTCGAAATAGAATTTAAAATTATTTTCTATTAGTAATCTCTTAACATCTGGTACTTCGGGAGCCATATTTTAATCCTGTGTGTGATATAACAGATGCCAATTTTGTGGTAAAAAGTGCATGTCTAAGATTAGACTGCAAGCTTTGACTTGTAAAAATTCCCATGGAGTGTCTGTCAACTGATAGCAAATGGGAGATGATTGTCTTGATCTGTGCGTTCCCCTGCTCCTTTTCTGTTTTGAGCCATATGCTTATTGGTGGGTTTGTTTTTTTATTTTTTTTTTGGTTTGTTTGTGTGTATGTGAGTTATGCAAAAAAAAATTACCTTCTCTAGCGGATAACCAATTTGAATATAAAAGAGCTTTACTTGTATGGGACAAAACTGAAAGAAAAAGGCTGAAAGACAAAAAAAATTGTGTTGAAATGACGCAGCAGTAGGATCTCAGAGGGGAAATTGCAGTACTTAAATCTCTTCATACCAGCAAATTTGACAGAATTGCAGAAGACATACAGATGTTATCAAGCGATGATTGTGCCATTAAACAAAGGCTGGAAAAATATTGAGAATGAGTCAGAGGGAGCTCAGATTGAGATGGAGAAGTTGAAAGAGGAAAACAAGACACTTAAAGCAAGACCAGAAGATAAACAGGGCAGAAAATGGGATAACCTATCAGAATGATTATCCAATAATGGCAATTATATTTGCAGTGAGATGAGACTATGCCACTAAATTAGGATCATAGGAGCAGCTAATAAATTCCAAACTGTGTGCTGCCTGAGTAGCTGAATCATTTGATATATTTATCTGCAATGCCAATTAGTTATTGTGGTTTAAAGCAGAATTGGAAAGGACTTTTGAGATTCTGACATCAGAGATGGATTGGAATACACAGCTAGATCATGAACCTTTATCACAGAGAGTCCATCCATTCCTTGACAACACAATGGGACACATCTTCCACTGGTGTGAAGTGATATATCACCAGAGAAGTCAATAACACTATGCTGATTTATATCAGCTGAAGCTATAGTCCATTATTGCTTTAAAATAAATACCTTTAAGCATGCAGACAGCTATAATGGAAAAGTAACTATTGTAATATAAAGGTATTTCTTTCATGTGATGGTTTTATCCTAGAATAACAGCTTTTGCCATTTAAATTACTGGGAGCTAAAGAGTATTAACTGATTTGGTACATCCTTTTTCCTTTGAACTGGGAGACATTTAGTTTGTATCTGATCCCAGACAATTCATAGACTAAAAAAAGCAAGAGTGGGGGGAATATTATAAACACAATACATATAAATCAGTTAGAAGCTAACAAATTTCCATAAGGGGAATGTATAATGTTATTTGAATTTAAACAACTACTTCTACTGTATTAAACTAATGTGGATGGTTCTAATAGGAATGTACTTGTTCTATATAATATGTAGTCTAGAGTTACCCAATATTTTTTTTTCTTTTTTGGCATAAAAATCTGACTGTTGAAAGCATTTAAAAAAATTTTTTTTTTACAAGTGCCAGTTTGTATTCCACCCTCTCACACCCTCCCAACACACGGAGGAACAGGCTTTGGGTTCCAGAATAGAATTTCTGATTAAAACTAAAGAGACTCTGATCCTAGAATAGCCAATAGTTCATGATCCATGGGACTGTCCTAGGACACAGAGGACCATTGTTTGCTTAATTACAATTATATGCTTTCACCTCATTCCCACATGTAAAAAGTGAGTGTTTTGACAGACAACATGTAAAGGTGTCTCTTTCATTCTCTACTGCTGAGGCTGTTTCACTTTGATGGAACACTGAATTGCCTATTGGGCAAAAGAGATCAAATTTTAGCACAATGTTATTCACCTGTGATATGCAAATTTGAAGTCCAAGTCCTTGGTCTCTCTTCAGCTTGTCTACATCCTTTATGAAGTGTGTGCATGTGTATGGGGGGGAGGGGGGTCCAAAACTGGACACAGTACTCCAGATGTGACCTCACCAATGCCAAATAGAGGGGAATAATCATTTTCCTTGATCTGCTGGCAACAATTCTGCTAATGCAGCCCAGTATTAGTCTTCTTCGCAACAAGGGCAAACTGTTGGCTCATATTTAGCCTATTGTTGACTTTAACTCCCAGGCCATTTTCTGCAGACTGCTGCTTAGCCAGGCAGTCCCCAGCCTATACCAGTTCATGAGATTTTTTCCATCCTATGTACAGGACTTTGCACTTGTCTTCACTGAATCTCATGAGATTTCTTTTGGTCCAATCTTCCAATTTGTCAAGGTCATTCCGAATACTAGCCATACCCTCCGGCACATCGACTACTTCACCCAGCTCCACCCAGCACATCGACTACTCCACCCAGGTGTCATCCACAAATGTGCTGAGGGTGCACTCCATCCCATCTCCTAGATTGTTGATGAAGATGTTGAACAGAACTGGCTCTAGGACTGACCCCTGGAGCCAACTACTGATACCGGCGGCCAACTAGAGATTGAGCTATTCATTCCTATCCTTTGAGCCTGATGATCCAGGCAGTTTTCTATCCACCTAACAGGCCATTCATTCAACCCATACTTCCTTAGTTTGCTGGCGAGATTTTGATCATTCCTGTGCCCTAGGGTGGGCTTCTTTAAAATACAACCACCTCTCCTGGATTCCTTCCCTACATAGACTGGCCTCCCAGAGTATCCTGCCCATCAGTTCCCTGAGCAAGTTGAGGTCTGCTTTTTAAATTCCAGGGTCATTACTCTGACTCTCTCCTTCCTTCCTTTCCCCAGGATCTTGACTTCAATCATTTCATGCTTGATGCTCCCTAAGTTGCCATCCACTTTACCTTCCCCACTAATTATTCCTTGTTTGTAAGCAGCAGGTCAAGAAGAGCAAAGCTCCTAGTTGACCTATCCAGCATTTGCACCAAGGAGTTGTCCCCAACACTCTCTAATAGTTTCCAGGATTGCCTATGCAGTGTTGTATTGCCCTTCCAGCAGATGCCAGGTGATTGAAGAACCAGAGCCTGTGATCTTGAAACTTCATCTAGGTGTTTGAAGAAAGCCTCATCCACCTCACAGATTCATCCATTGTAAGGGGCTGGAAGGGATTTTGCAAGATCATCAGGTCTAGCCCTCCTGTACTAGGTAGGGAAGACAACTGGGGTCACGTGACCCCAGCGAGGTGACCATCCAGTCTCCTCTTGAATATTTCCAGGGTAGGTGATTGCACCACCTCTGGAGGGAGTTTATTTCAGGGTCTGGACACCTTGACCCTGAAGAAGTTTTTCCTTGTGAAAAACTTGTGGCCTGAAATGGTCTTCCAGGAGTTTGTGGCCATTAGGCTTTCCTTGCATGGCTTGCTTTGCACGTCTTCAGGTGGCCCTTCTATGGACTCTCTCAAGCTTTTCATTGTCCTTGTTGGAGTGCAGTGCCTAGAACTGGATGCAGTACTCCAGCTGTAGTCTCACCAATGCTGAGTAAAGCAGAAGAATCACTTCCTTGGTTTTGTTTGAGATGCATTGGTTGATGCATGCAAGAGTATTGTTTACCCTGCTGCCTACAGCATTGCACTTATGGCTTATGTTCATACTATGGTCTATTATTACCCCAAGGTCCCTTTCAGTCATGGTGCTAGTCAGTTTGGTGCCACTGAGCCTGCAAGTATGTTGGAGATTGTTCGCCCCCAGATGGAGCACTTTACATTTCTCAATGTTGAACTTCATCCGGTTCCAATCCGCCCAACTTAGCAGTCTGTCTAGGTCCACCTGTATCTGCAGCCTATCTTCAAGCATGACCATGCTCCCCTATAACTTGGTGTTGGCCACAAACTTGGCCAGTGAGCTCTTCACCCCCATATCCAAATCATAGATACAGGTGTTGAAAAGCACTGGACCAAGCATAGACCCCCAAGGGACACCAGTGGCCACTTCTCACCAGGACAACACAGATCCATTCATTAGAACTCTCTGGTTCCGACCCCTGCAGCCAACTTCCTCCCCACCTGACTGTCAAACAGTTAAACTCGCAATCCTCCAATCTTCCAGTGAGAACATCATAGGATAACAGATCAAAGGCCTTTTGGAAGTCTAGGTATACAATGTCGACCACCTCTCTCTTATCCAGGTGGCAAGTTACCTGGTTATAGAAGGAGATGAGATTGGCAAGACAAGACCTGCTCACAACAAAGCCATGCTGGCTGTCATTCAGAATCCTACCTTCTGCAAGCATATCACGCATAGTCTCCTTGATTAATTTTTCCAGGATTTTCCCCAGGGATAGAAGTTAGGCTAATTGGCCTATAGTTGCCCAGGTCCTCTCTCCCCCACTTCTTGAAGATGGGCACAACATTGGCCCTCTTCCAGTCTTCAGGGACCTCTCCCGAGCACCATGAGTTTTGGAAGAGTTTTGCCAAGGTCTCACAATGACTTTGGCCAGCTCCTTCAGCACTTTCAGATAAAGTTCATTTGTAGCAAGAAACCATTTTTTGCCTGCCCCTGCCCCTCCAATGTGAAGACCCTCCATATGGCAAAAAGCCCCTTTTGCAGTATTCGCGCCCCCTTTGGGGATGCTTTCTCTTTTCTACCTTTTCTTCCTTCCTCCTCCTCCTCCTTTTATTATATTATTTTTGTAGAATATAAGGTGTACTTGTAAAAAATATATAGTTTGTAGATGCTTTCATGGGTATAAAATAGTATTCTACATCAGTATGTCCCCCCCACTGTATTTGGTCTATTTGTTGCATGTGCCATGGCATTTCACCTTTTTTATGTTTTATATTCTATGATTTAACTTTGTAACAAATGTATTCTAAAGTTTAAAAGTAAGTTGTACCATGTAACAATGTTAGCAAGGGTGGGAATCAAACCACAGCTTCTCTAAATGAATCTTGATTGATTGCGTAACACAGTAGCTAGACAGGATAAGAAGCTAACAAGTGGAAATTAACACCTATGAAACCACAGACTAAGGAGAGGAAAGGATCAATACACAGCCAGGAACTCCCTGAAACTTCACTGTTAAAGGTACAGAAGCCCTGGTTTAAACTAATCACAGCAGTGAATTAATCAAACTTTATCAACGGTCTCCCAAGACTGCATGTACCTGTGGACATGACCCCTGGGGCTGACAGCTGCCATCCAGCAACCACCAAGGGGGATGTCTCACGAGGTCAATGACCCCTGGATTAGGTAAGCCCAAAAATTGGGTAGTCACCAAAGTCTGCCAGAGAGGAATAAAAGGCAGCAAAGAATGACCCCCAATGGCGCCCTCTCTGACCTGACCAGAACCCTGCCTGCCCAGCCAGAAGGACCAGCTGGCAACCTGCTTCTGAAGCAACATTGCACTGAAAGAAGCCTCAACTGGCCATTGATGGCAGATTCCAGTGCTTGGGGATAGGTATATCTTGATATCAGTGCTTAGTGTTCATAGCTAGCTACCGTGTGTGTGTGTGTGTGTGTGTGTGTGTGTGTGTGTGTTTGAGGGGATTAGCCCCAAGGTTTATGATCTGACTTTTGGATACATCTAATAAACTAGAATTTTATGATGATCCTGTGAGTTGGTCCTTTGTAGCCAACATATTCAGTCCTGCTGACTTATAAATGTTTAATTTTTCTAACTGATCATGCACCAGCACAACGTCAATAGTAGGAAGGTGGTCATTCCAACCATGCCCATTCTGAACCTTATCTAGTATGATTTTTCCCCTTAGTTCAGTGAAATACTGAAACAAAGTAGTCATTCAGGAGTTCAGTTTTCTCCTGCATGTTGGTAACCAGCTGTCCTGCATTGTTAAGCAATGGCCCCATGCTTCCATTTGTTTTCCTCCTGTTCCCAACTGTTACCTCTCAGCTGTGTGTCAGCTCACCTCACAGACTGTCTGACTCACAAAGAATCCCACCCCCACCTAAACAAAATTGATTACGATGCAGTGAGAGACACACCTAAGACCCTCCAGATAAGGGTGACAAGAGTGAAACAACTGCCCTAGGTCTCATGTGCATCTGAGATGGAACCAGATGACCATTCATTTACATGAGAGATGGAGAACAGAAAGCCTGAAGCAGAGACTGCAGTGAATTCTGGGATCAGAGAAGCAGGGGAGCACTTCATGATGGGGAATCTGTGCTCCAAATGCTAATCAACCCACATTTACTCACACCCAGCTCAGCATTTATCAGACCAGTTCTAATCTGGATTTACAAAGGACTTCCCCGCCCCCTCCCAGACACACACACACTTCTAAGTTTAAAAGGCATCTCAGGCTGTACATTCCCTGGTCCCACTATGGAAGGCCTATTTAAACTTGATTGACTAAAACTCAGTTGCTGGGTTAGGGAATGCTGAGGCAAGAGACCGAGTCAGATGGGGTATGGGCAACATGGCAAGGGGTTTATCACAGCGTCCAGCCCATTGGAGTCCTGACCACAAGTGTTGTCATACTTTTCCCAGGATGACTAGTGGAATTCCTCCTGCCCAAAGGTTATGAACACTCCAGTAATTGCCTTAAGTCTGTTAAAAGACTATAGAAAGATCTGGAAAAGTCAATGCTAAGCTGAGGCTTGTTCACAAAAAGTAAAAATTCAAAACCCTGATGCTGCAAGCTATCTATTGTTTCTGAAGAAACCATGAGATATCCCATCAGTATATCTGCCATCCATAGGAATTACACTATTGAGAGTGGTTTGAAGAAGCTGAACTGAGGGTATAAAAATCTGTAAAAAAGCAGCAGTGTGTGCATTTCAAGAAGAAAAAAATATCTCTGATACCATCCACTGTTGTTCTCAAGAGGCTGAAGGAAACATATCATCTCCCTTCAAGGACTGTGCTATGAACTTTACCTGTCAGCTTTGCAACCCGAATACCTTGGACTGGTGAGATCCCAGCACTCTCTCTCTCTTTTCTCTCTAGGCATAAATTTCTGAACCTGAACTGTACTAGTTAAGCTTGAGCTAAGTTTCCCTAAATACTTAGTGAAACCAGGGTAGTATTGTAATTGTTTGTGTTTGTTTTTCCTTTGCACATCTATTACTACTAGTACCATTATATATTTCATATACCTAGCAATAAATAACTTTTATAGTCAAACTGGTAGTAACTGGGTACATTTTTCCTTCTCTACTTCTCCTTCTTCACTTGCTTTGCAGCAACGCTTCTTTTACCTAAGCTAAAGATCTATGTGAAGCCCAAAAATACTGTGGTGTCTACTCATCAAGAGGCTAAAGATTGGGATGAGCTGAGTTTGAAACACATAAGGGGATCAGCTTGTACAAGCTGATTGACTCAGTTTGACTCAGACATGCCCTAATTAACTGAATTCTGGCCCATGAGGGTGTCAGCTGGACACCCAGCCGGATTCAGTGGGATTCTGTTTACCTGTGTGCTTGTGTCTGACTGCAGTTTATTGTTGCTCTGATTAACTGATTCTTGGCATATGAGGGTGTCAGCCTGTCCATGTTGGTCAACCCGGCCGGGTCAGGCGTGTCACGTTAATCGGTGTGTTTATGACTGATTTGGTGACTGGAGGAACCCAGCCCCATTGAAACTGAGTCCTGCAGGATAGATCCATTGGGGATGAAGACTTGCAGAAGGGAGATGTACAGCTCCGTATAGAAATACAAGTAACACAAGCAGCACATTGACAGAATTACCAAGACCCTAGAAACATATCCCTAATAAATGAGCACACCCCAAAGTAATGGGCAAATCTGGTAACACAACAAACTTATCTAAAGAAGGACTTCTTATTGTCCTTGATTTCCGTTGCTAGTTTAAATTCAGTCTTTGCCTTAGCCTTTCTAATCTTCTCCCAACAAGTGCAGGCCATTGTTGTCTAGTCCTCCTTGGGGAATGTCCCATGCTTCCATTGTTTTATGCCTTTTTCTTTTTTTTAAGAGGACCATGATATCCCTATTAAGCCAGAAGGGCTTCCCAGACCCCAGACTTTCATCTGCATGGGAGTGGACTTCTTTTGGGCTTCAAGGATCATGTCCTTGAGGAACAACCCCTCTTCACATACTCCTTACATCTTTAGTCCCTGGTCCTGTAGCCCTTGCTCTACTATTGCCCTGAGCCTGTTGGAATTGGCTTTTTTGAAATCCAAAACTTCAACCCTGCTAGCTGATTTGCCTGCCTTGCAATGGATAGTGAACATGATAGTTTTGTGTTGCTGTCACCCAGGCTACCCTCTATATTCAAGTCACTCACCAGATTATCTCATTTGGCCAAGACCAAGTCTAGGAGTGTGTTACCTCTGATTGGCCTGTGCGCTTCCTGGGTCAGGTAGAGCTCTTTGATACAGGTCAGGAAGCAATGAGACTGATCTGACTTAGCCGTGTTCCTCCCAAAGACATTTCTGGGTAATTAAAGTCAGGCATGATGATCATGTCCCGTGCATGCCTGACCTCTGCCAGTTCTCGAGAGAACTCCAGATTGAGTTCTACCTGGTCTGGTGGTCTATAGCAGACCCCTACCACAAGCTCACCTTTATTGTTCTCCCCACTTACTCTAAAGCCAGAGACCTTCAAGAGGCCTATCACTAGTCTCATACTGTACCTCTGAGCAATAATAAAGAACCTCCTTCTCTTCTCCCAGTCATGTGAGCTATCCCACCAAGTCTTTTATTTCAGTAACATCATAGTTCTGTGACTGTGCAATAACTTCAAATTCTTCCTACTCATTTCCCAGGCTCCATGAATTCATGTACAGACATCTGAGGTAACTAGCTGATTGTTCTACTTTATCAGGAAGAATGAGAAGGCCTTCCCAGTTGCCCCCTCTTGCTTGCCTCCAGGTCCTCATTTAACTCAAGGCTTTGGTCTCCATTTCCCAGTGAATCTAGTCGAGGGTCTTTTTCACTATATTATCTGTCCAGATACTGTTCCCTCTCTTTGTTAGGTGGATCCCATCTCTTCCTAGATATCCTTCTTCTTGGAGCAACATCCCACATTAAAGAAGCCAAATCCCTACTAGTGACACCATCTGTGTAGCCAAGCATTGATCTGCAGGATACATCTGCACTTATCTGGGCCCTTTCCTTTGACTCGAAGGATTGAAAAAACACCACCTGATCCCCCGTTCTCTTCATCCTTGTAATCTTCCTGTAATCTCTTTTGATCTGCTCAGGGCCTCTCATGCCTGTATAAATTGGAGCTCACATGGATGAGCAGCATGGAATAGTACTCAGAGGGCTGGATGAATCTCGGTAAGCCTTTTGTGACATCTCAGATCAAGGCTCTGAGCAAACAGCAAACCTCCTGAGACAACAGCTCAGGTCAGCAAAAGGATTCTTCCATCCTTGGCATAAGGGACACCAACCACCACCACCCATTGTTTCCTCTTGTTGGCAGTGGCTTCAGTCCTCCAAACCTCGGGGAGGCATGGCTTGGGCTCTTCCCTTGATCAGATGTACTCCTTCTCCTCCATTCCTAGGGCTCCATATCTGTTCTCCAAGCAAACCAGTTTGACACCCCTTTAAGGGCCCTGCTAAAAGTTACATATATTACACAATTAACTCATTGATTGTGAACAAATTTAGACCAGACATACATGCAAAGTAATTATCACATGATAGAAATGATTAACCAGATATAATAAGAGCCAGCCAGCTATAAAGTTAGTACTTGAAAATGTGTAACAGCTGTATAGCTGTGTTCTATCCAGCTTCAATGTGAATATGTAGGAAGGTCCATCATTATATCATGGATATCTTAAGTAGACTGTCCTAAAACCAAGGCTTAAAAAACACTGTAGGATTTTGTAAAATCTTGGATTTAGTGTCTATTTAGTGTTGCAGGTGTTCAAGAAGCCTGTGGTAGAAGCACTAACTTTCAAAATTTACTCTGTGCACCCCTGTTCAGGTTGGCCCTTGTTAGTGGGGAGGGGGAGAATTCAGAGCCTGTCTGAATGGCCTGAGCATAGCGCAGGGTGGGGGTAGTGAATTGACCCTGGAAGGAAGGCTGAGTCAATATTGGCTCTGGCATTGGGTCTTGGGAAGCCTGCCCCCACTCTCCTCCCACACTGCTGCTCCCCAGCATTGGGCACTTTCCTGGTTCCTTGGATCATGGGTCAGCAGCTTCAATGTACCATATCTACTTTCTTGCCCCCTGCCCCACCACAGACTCTCCCAATCAATGCACAGTGTGAAGTGTTCCCCCTTAGGTGCCATCCAGGTCTCTCCTTCCCTTCCCCCCGTGGAACTCTCAGGCATATCACCCCAAGGAGTAGTCCCTGGAGCAGAGCCCTCCTTGCCGGGGTCGGGGAGTGTGGTGGTAGCCTGCCCAACCACTCTCGCCCATGACTGCAATAGTTTCCCCACAGAAAGTGGAGCTGATGTTATTCAGGAGTGTTGTAGCTGGGACAGGGACATCAATAGTGGTGAGGACTGTGAAAGAACTGAGATTGTAAACCCCAACCAGGGCTTTACTAAGAAACTAAGAAACTGTGAGTGTGAGTGTGTGAGGGAAGTCCAGCGGGTGGGTGCATGAGGGTGCAGGGGAGTGCGTGCGTTTATTGCAATGGGTGCATGGGTTTCTTAATGCGGTTTGAGGTGCGTGATGGAAAGTTTCAGAGAAAGTTTCTATCGACAGACAGAGGTAGGTTCCCACCAATATCTTGGCCTTTTAGGCCAATATTAAATGTAACAAAAACGTAGCATTTTTGGCATGAAGGGGAGGGTGCCAGAGCTGCCTTTAGCCCTCATGGTGCCAGCTTGCTATTGCAGTATCTCCAAGCCAAGTGCCAGTTCCTTGCAGAAGGAACACCTGCTAATTTGTTTGTTTGTCATTTTGTTTGTTTGTTTGTTTTTAAGGGCCCCACACAAAAAAAATTCCCATCAGTATATTTGCCCCATACAGGCCATGTATTTTATAGACATGCTCAGCACTGGTTGCATTTAACCAACTTTATAGTTGATTTCCATTATTGAGCACATGCTGCTTTTGGCAGCAGTTTAATGATAATGTATTTAGTAAGGTTTTCTTGTATGCAAATGTAAGATGAGGACTTCCCTCCCACACCCCCATGCTGAGTGAATGAAAAAATCTCAATTTATTTTTTGAGTAAATATGCTGGCATAGATAGATTAGATCAATATTCTTAAGTTTTATTTATATATATAAGCTAGTTCTCCTCTCGTTAAATTGTAACTAAACAAGGAATGACAACACATCTACCTACAGAGAAGATAACTTTCCTTGGAGTATATATGCTTCTTCCCTTCCAGCAGAGATCATTTTCTCCCTGACTGCACTTGAATAGACCAAAGTAGGGCAAGTTTCAGTCAATACTACCCTCATCAACTCTGTAAAAATGTACAGCAACTACATTTCTAAACTATGTTTCATTTCAGTGCTATGGGATATATATTACAAGGATAAATTTGCTGAAATACCTGTTCTTTCTCTTTCCTAGTATCACATTTGGGACCCGTGCCTGGAAAGTAGAAAATCACCCTGACTTTCCATTTTTGGTGGAAGTGTCTGACCTCCAGTAACCTACACCACTTTACAGTCTTCAGTCAGAACTACAGAGTATCAGACATGATCTCAGCCTGCACCTTTTAGTCTTAACTCTATCCCTTTTTCCATCATACATTTCTAAACGGCAGCTGTTGCAACAATTCTTATTGATACTTTGCTTCTTCCTTTTGTTTCTTCACAGGAAATTCAGGGAAGCTTTGCATTAAGCAGCAATGAACATGCTTATAATGGAGAAGCTTTGAGCCATTTGTGTTGACCCATAGTGTGTTGCGAGGGTCTGCCTAGGAGGTTTGTGGGAAAAGGAGTTGGTAAGGACAGAATAGACCTTGTTTCCAGTGACTGTAGCCATTGCTTATATGTGGAATGAAGCTCATAGCTTCAGACAGATTAAAAATCCTCAGAAGATTGGATATTCCTGCCTATTTTGTTCTAATAAATTAAAACATTTGATGATCATCTGGCATCTAAAAAGTATTTAATTGCATCTTTTTATGGTTACTTGACTAATATAAACAAACTTGCCTGAAATGAGACAGTATTTAAGAATGCTAGTAACATTACTCATGTAATAAAGAGAACTACTCCTATGTGAATTGTCATCTGGACAGAGTGAATACTAAGCTGTATCAGAATGTGCCATATGGAGACCACAGTAATACAGCCACATAGATATTTTCTAGGAGCCTACCCTGAGAGTTCTGTAGAGAAATCCACATTATTCACTCACTCAAGAGGAAATGTTGAGCATACCACTACATTGCATTTGTCATATCCACAATCATTCTGGAGCACAGGAGCACAGAGACATTTATCACTAGAATCAGAGCCATATTCTCAGCTAGAATATGTGAACATTGCTCCAATCAATGGAACTACACTGAGCACTAGCCAAAGATCTGGCTCCGTGTCCCTGCCCCTATGTGAAGCCTGTATCAAGAGGTCCTTTACAGAATAAAGCGAGTAAGTAAATTTGTCTTTGACTTTTGAAGCTTCACCTGAAATCAAATCCTAGATTCAAACATAAGTGATAAAGTTTGGTGATTTCTATGGATTGATTTCTTAATATGCAGCTTTCCAGCTATTTCCATTAAAATGCATATGCACTATATCAAAAAGCAACACATCAAAACACAATTCAGCATATTCTCCACTGATTGTGTAGGGAGGTACATGCAGAAGATCTCTGCATCCCAAACCTTACTAAATGGAAAGGGACAAAATCAATAGGAAAAGGAATTGCAATTTCAAGCTTCTAAGTACTGCAAATAACGGAGAGAGAATAAAGTGAAGGACTATTAAACATAAAGTAACTATCAGTACCTTTTGATACATAATTTACGTCAGATTAGCATTTTCATTTGTAATGTATGTAGGACTAATGTGGTTATGATTTAGAATAATGGATTAATCCAAAAGACCATTAGAAACTAACTATAAACTAAAAATAAGAATTAGATACCTGATGATACCCCTCTTGTCCTGGGACTGGGGGAGACAGGAAGAGAGAGATAACTAATAGTTAATTATGCATGTTCTAATGGGAAAAAAAATATTTTAACAGGTAGCAATGACCTCAGAACTCAGTAGTGCTGGACAAAAAGCAGAAAAAATGTTCTTACTGTTTTCTCTTGCTATTCTCAATACGTTTCTGTTACATTCAGGAGACAATAGGGGAGCTCTTATGAAGCTACATTAACACCTGTACATTCTCATTTATTGTAATGACAACAATTGTTTGGTATCTGTTGTCTGTTATGAATGACACATCTTTTCATAATGTTACAGGGCTCTGTTTTTTTCTACATGTCTGTTCCAGATCTTTTCTTTTCAGGATCAGATGAACAAGTCTTTTTTAAATGTCTATCCATCCAAAAACTCTATTTAAATGCAAACATACAACAATGCTATGTAAAACATTACGGCTGATGCACATTACATTTTGTTTAGAATGTGATGATGGATTTTATTTTAACTCCCAACTCTTATCTGGTTTTCTACTAACTTTATATAGGTGTAATATTATTCAGAGAAAAATGATAGAGCCCTCCTGTGGCTACTATAACAACTGTAAACTCCCCTGGTGGTTAGGGAGAAAAAGCAGGTAATCGAGTTAATAATTTGTTTGCACCACACTGAAAGTACAGCAGTTTTAAACTCCTGTATTTTCATCTGTGGTGCCTGTACATTGAAGGCAACTGTGTGTTTGTGGCCTGGCAAAATGATAAAAGGTATGTATCATGAGTGACTGGTGCCTTCTGAATCTGGGGGGGAACCCACAGAAGCCGCTGACCACGGCAGCCCTGTCAGGCGGGGCACCAGCCCTACTGACAGCATCAGTGTTGGCCTTCGGGGTGGGGAGGGGGCACCGATCTCATCAGGGGGCACACATGCACCCCCTACCCCTTGTCTATGGTATGCATTCTTCTCCCTCCATGAACTTCCTCCGCCTCTTCCCTTCCTTTTGTTCTTGTTGACATGCTTTGCTGTGGAAATTTTGCCACATTGTTTTCCATTCTGCCTCCAAAATCAATCATGAAACATAAGCTCAGTTATTTTCATTCCAACAAAACAGCAAAACTACAGTTGGCAGATTTTACCAAGAAATCACTCTTTTCTTGTTCTAATTTCTCCTGTAATGCTCAAGATCCTTTTTCCCCCTCCCAAAAGGGAGTTGAAATCTTGAGGATCATGTGGGAGATTAGAATATGCAATAACAAAAATAATTTACCCTCTGGCTTTCACTTGTCTCTCCTACGCACCCTTCACCCCTACCTTTCTTGGCTAAGAATGAAGTAGTCTATGTACCTCTTACTTCAAGATACATATTAATAGCCTAACAGCTTAAGAAGGAATCATGTTGTTATTTCCTGGAAAGGATCATTAATTTGTTTACAAAATAGTGTTTAAGAGGCAAATTTTCCAGCCTTTAAGCAAAAGTGACACACTATTTCCATGACCTAAATGCGAAATCCTTACATAGAAAAAAGTTCCCTTGGGCCTTATTGTGTCTTAATACTAATGTCCTTGACACCACTTCTGTAGATACCATTAATGCATTTCCTCTTGCCTTGACAGTTACAGCTTCCTTTTCTTTGGCCTCCCATAGTCTCAACTCCTCAACTTCCACATTAGTAGAATATGAATGGACATTCAATGTTCATAAACATAGGGATTTCTCTGGGTTACACATTAAATACAATAGTAAGCCTAATATATCCCCTGCATGGGCACTTATTCCTGTGTAAGATTGGCCTACTTTAGTATAGTTTAAGTATACATTTAAGCTAACCCTAAATAAGTCAATCTCTCTTTATACCAAAATAAGTGTTTATATTCAGTATTTTGGATCAGCTTAAAATAAGTAAGGCATGGCTTATTTAGTTTATATATTATACAAATGTATACATTAACAATATACATTTTTGTTAAATTAATGTAGATAGCATAAACAGTTATATTCACAAAACTTATTCCTTTTCCATGGAGGAATAAGCTATACCAGTTCAGGGGACAATGATTCGATTCAGTGATTTGAATCACTGTCCCGATTTGATTCGGCTTAATCCGATTTGGAGATTCGGCTATAGCAGAGCCCCCCATGCAGTGTGAGGCAGTTGGTGGCAACAGGGATCTTCCCCAGTGTGGGGCTTTTTTTCTTTAAAGGGCCAGGAGCTGAGGTGAGAGGGGGCAGCCACGGCAGGGGGGCAGGGAAGTGGGAGAGCTAGCAGGGGTCCCCCCATGGTCCCCTCCCCCGCCCCTAGTACTTACCAGCTCGGAGTCAGCTGCAGCTCCCTGCTGCAACCACCAAGGACTGCCTGAATCATCAAAGCTCTGGGGACTGCCTTTGGAAAGATTCAGAGAGCTTTGAATTGATTCGGACCTTTAAACTGGTCCCCTGATTTGGTTCGGATTCAGAGATTTGGCCATCGAATGGGGCTGAATCTCCTCCGAATCAAATCACCACCCAAAGCTTCACACAGCTCTAATACCCACCACTATACCAGTATTTCTGTAACATACCAGTTTAACTGTTCAAGTTTCAACTAAAACAGTACACCTTTAGTTTAGGCAATCTTTAACAATATATTAGAATTATTCTAAGCAATTTTCTATGTACATGGATTTTAGTAACTGAAAGTTTGCTGGGACCTGTGCATCTCTGAGAAATATTTTTGTGAGGGTTTACACAATTTCAGTCAAAGAGCATTCAACCTGGTCTACTATGCTTGAGTTCCTTTTAAGAAATAAAACTTGTTTTTAACGAGGTGCAGAATCTTCCACCTCTTGAAATGCTCTAATCCCAATGTTTTATCAAAGGAATGTTTGCTTTCAAACTTAGTTTACTTAGAATCATAGAAGTATGGTCAGAAGAGACCTTGTAGATCTTCAAGTCTGACCCCATGCCTGGGCAGGAGGAAAACTGGGCTCAATTGACCCCAGCCAGGTAGGCATCGAGCCGCTTCTTAAAGACCCCCAGGGTAGGACCCAGCACCACTTCCCTTGGAAGTTGGTTCCAGATCCTAGCCACCCCGACTGTGACGTAGTTCTTACGGATGTCTAATCTAAACCTACTCTCCAACAACTTGTGGCCGTTATTCCTTGTTATCCCAGGGAGGGCTGGGGGAAACAAGGTCTCCCCCAAACCCTTCTGGTCCCCGCTAGTGAGTTTATAGATGGTCACCAGGTCCCCAGAATTACTTAATTCTAATCAATAACCACCTCTCCAGATGAATAATATATAAGTAGTAAAATTCAAAAATCATTTTACCTCTATGTAAACGTTTACATTTTTGTCACTTTAAGATGTCATCATTAAGTAAAATTTATGCTGTCAGCCTATTTAAAATACGTTAACAAGACTACTAAAGGAAATATGAGGTTTTCTGGTTGCGTTTTGAGTGGTTACTGACCCATCATCAGAATACAGGA
This sequence comes from Alligator sinensis, assembly GCF_000455745.1. Lineage (NCBI taxonomy): Eukaryota > Metazoa > Chordata > Crocodylia > Alligatoridae > Alligator > Alligator sinensis. Next base: position 615,867 of record NW_005842364.1, read on the forward strand.
CATCCCCTTGGTGAGGGGAAGGGGGGAGCCGTTGGCCCCCTCGGCCAATCAGTGATGAGGGGGAGAGGTGGGACCACAAACCCCTTGGCCAATTAGAAGGGGGTGGGGCCACCACAAAAAGGCTACCTCCTTCCCTCCCTGGCTGACTCAGAACCCTGTACCTCCTGGCTGTGTAATATCTTACCTCTAGGCACAGCCAACAGAGTCATGAGGATAAGTGACTGACATATATTTCCACCAGTGAACTGATAAACAGGACTTTTTAAAGTCTATTCCTATTTAGAAATGGACAGGGGACAAAGGCTAGGGACAGAAACTACATATAAGCTGGTATAAGTTATCAGAAACCAGTTCAAATCTGTAACATAACCTTAGGCTGAGGGAGAAAAAAAATTGGGGGTGGGGGAGGCTAAGCACATGCGCATGCATGCATGCCCTCCTCCCCCAAAGTCTGCAGGGGAACAAGGGGGTGGAGGGAGTGAGGCTTGGGCTGGGACTGGGCAGGGATCAGGGCTGTGGCCTTCTGCACCCATGTGGCTGCACCTTCCCCCGCACTGAGGTCACTGCCTGACACTGGTGTCTACTGCCTCTAGCCCTGTACCCTCCCTGGCTGCCACTCCACACCAGCCCTAGCCCAGCCCCAGTCCTACATCACCTGGAGGGGGGGTGGGGCCTCCCCTCAGCTGCACTGCCAGACTAGAGGGGACACAGCCCCTGGGGCACCCACACCTACCCTGCCCTAGGAAGAGTCTGATGGCTTCTCCAGAGTCACAGCACCGGGGAGCCAATCTTTGCATAGGGCAAGGGAGGGCTACAGCTGTGCTTTGCCTGCTTCCTGCCTCTGCACCTCACTGCAGCTTTTGAAAGTGGAACAGTACCATGTGTGATGTGCTCACTGAGCAGGCTGGGCAGCAAGGCACATGACACAACTTCCAAAGGCTCTAATGAGGTACAGAGACAGGGATCAGGCACAGCACAGCTGCAGCCCACTCTTGATCCATGCAAAGATCAGGGACCATGGCCAACGTACCCCACCTTGGCTACCGCACACTGCAGCTCTGGAGGAGCTGCCAGACTCTGATTGTCCTACAACCTGGCCAGGGCCCCATTCGCCATGAGCCCCAGCTGGGTCAGTCATGGGACAATCATAGCCCAGTGGCTCATCCAGGGGCGTGGCACAGGGAAGCCAGGGGGAGGGGAATATACCCCCTTCCCCAGCTCCCCTGAGGTGTGTGCAACAGCAGGAGCCGCCTGCCTATGACCCTGGATGAGCCGCTGGGCTCTTACTGCCCCATGACTCAGCCTAGCCAGGGTCCTATTCCCTGTGAATGGAGCCCTGGCCAGCCTGGGTCATGGGGCAATCCCCACAGTGCAGCAGGGAGTGGGGCAGGAGTGCATGATTCACTCCTGCCCCTACTCTGCTCCCTCCTGTACTGCATGGTTCTTGATCTACTTCCCCCAAGCCCAGGCAGTCAAAAGAAACTTACTGGTATGCTGTGCTGGGCTGGCTGCAATCCTGGCATGCCCCTTCAACCTGCTGCAGCAGCCTGCAGCTGGCCTGCCCTGGTGTTTGGTGGGGCTGAATCCGTTAACTGCTCCCCCCACCCCCGCCTTCTACTGCCTATGAACACAACAGAAGTTCAGTGCACATAAACCATTTTGACAGTGGCCAAAACTGGTTTAAGATAAACCTGGTTGGAAGTAGTATCAGACTTAATTGATTAAGGATAAATTGGTTTATCGAACTCCTGTCCCAGATCCACTCCAAATTCAAGTTAATTCACAGTTGTCCTGCCTCCCAGGATGCTTTGCACCTCCCCTGCACCCTCCACTTCTTGCAGGGTGGGTGGGGCAAGAGGGGCAGGGGCAAATCATTCACTCCTGCCCACTCCCTGCTGTACTTGGCCTTAGCTCAAGCTCTCTGCTCCAGCTGAGCAGGGAGTGATGCTCTAGCACCCCACCAGCTTCTAGCCTGCGGCACCATAGCTATGTGGCTGCATTTCCAGAATCAAAAGTAAATGTCTGTCCAGTTGCTTACCTGTTCAATATACACATCTTAGACTAATCTGCCAAGATTCAAATGATTCAGCCTTGGGCTTCTTGACTGTCTGTACTTAGCCAAATGGTTTAAAAATAGGATGATCAAGTATTAAACAGAACCAATGGCTGCTCTAGTCGCATGGTATTGAGAAGCTTCCACAGGACCTGTCTGAGCTGTACACATGGCTCCAAAACTCTCAAGAATTGTGTCCTAAAACTCAGACTTCAGCATAGAGTTCATATATATTTTAAGCAGTGTGAAAAATCAATTCCTATTTATCTATAGTTCAGATATTGCCTATGCAAGACAATTTTTAGTACTAAATTACTTGAACACAAATGCCTAATATTTTGTGACCACTTTAGAAAAACTGAATACTATAATATATGTAGGATTTTACAAAAGATGAGCAGTCCATCCTCCATTACAACTCCATTTAAAATGCATAGCATTACTATAAACTATTGCATTTCTTATCACAAAAGAAAAAGTTTAAGAACACAACGTCATCATTAACACCATACCAAAAGTCATAATCTGAAATAATCACAAATTATTTAAACCTGAATTTAAGCATGCCTTCAGATAATGAAAATCTCAATGGATGATGCACCACTTTCAAACAGAACTGATGTCTATAGGCCCTTTTTTTATTTATTTATTTATAACCCTCTCCCCACAAATAATTCTACCATTGCCCTTGTATAGACAAATCTCATTCAAGGACATATACTAGTTATAGAAAAGACTGAAAGAAACAAGCTTTGGATGGAAAAGATAAGCAAGACCTCAATATATTTTTGTAACCTACTATTTCGACAGTGTTGCAAGCTTTGCTAAATAGTACGATAGAATAATTTTTGTATTTTGGATTACGTGATGTGCTCAGTGCAATTGTTACAGTCATTTGAGAGTTACCACCAGATGCATGGCCAAGTACTTGTACTTTCTTCTCAAGTATTGTATACTGTAGATACTGTAGTATTATTTCAACAGGGCACATTTTTTTCAGGACAAGAGGTTGTCTTCTGGGAGTTTGTACAGCTAGTTGCAAAATGCAGGCCATTTTTTTGCACAACACTTCAATCGAGAGTAAAAATCCCAGTCCTACATTTCTCTCAGTAAGCTTGTGAATGCAATCTGTAAACAAAAGGTTCACAACCATGTAGGACATGAAAGATAACATCAAAAGATCCTGCTTGCTATTATTGGTATGTACTTTATGGAATTAAAAATGTGAAGAAATTCCTTTTTTTTCCCCATGAGGAATGTCAAGTGTCAGTCTTCTATTTTTTTCAGTATTTAAAAATTAACTACAACTTCCAGTTCTCCAAAGTTGTATATTATTTGTCAGCTTGAGTGACAAATAGTTTTGGACTGTCGTCACCTAGTGTGGTGACAAGTAGGTTCCCAAAATCTTGTTGAGAATGCAGTCGTAAAGAGCAACAGTAACATTTCTACAGGAAAGAAAAATCTATATATGTTTTCCCTTGTTAGAGGCAGCACATATTTGCAACTTCAAACAAAAAAATCTAATCCACAGCTGGGTCCTTTTTCCCCAAAGAACAGTCTGTGACAATTCCCTTTAAGAGACCCTTTTAACTTTGTTCTTATTTTGTTTTCCTTAAAAAGGTTTTTGGCATCTTGCTTTGCTTCAGACAGATCTATATATATTTTACAAGTCCATTTTTGAAAAAAACATTTTTCAAAGCCCCCCCACCCCACAAACCCTTTCTCTGGACTGTATTGCAAAAAGGGGCTTTTAAAAACAAATAAAAGCAAACTCAGCTTATGGAAAGAAAAGAAAATATCACCTGCAAAACTTCAAAGATGAAGTGCACTATTAAAAGAGATTCACTATGAATTGAAGTCCAAACACATGCATCTTTGTGAGAATATGGAAAGAAACAAAAATAAACAACCCCACCTATACATTACCTCTTCATACCTACAGCTATTTTAAACAGAAATGCACCTGCCTTAGAAGATGCTTTTCTACAGGTGAGGATGGTTGCTGATTTCTTTTACAGAGTAAGTCAAGTCAGTATAATTTTGCCTGAATATAATTCCATTCAGAGAGGTAAAAGTTAATTACAATATGACTGACTGGGTGTATCTACACATGCATATTAATGTGAAGCAGTTAACTCTGGAGCTTACTGCTCTGGGCACGCCGTTTGTACATGTGCGTGGGACTGCAGTGTATTAAGCCAGGTTGGGGTAGCTCTGATTGGCAGGGATCCGTAGGGGTCAGCCCACCAGCCTGGGGCTGCTACCCCTGGTTCAACAGGCTCCAGAGGGGCTGGCTGGGGCATGAGGGTGCTTCAGGACAGGGCTGGCTGGCAGGCAGCTCCCACACTGAAGCACTCTAACGCCCCAGCCAGCTGGGGCCAGTGTCTACATCTACACTGCTGTAGAGTGAAAGACTCTGCAGCAGGATAGTACTTATATTTACAAGTGCTGTCAATCAATTTACTCCGGCCTAATGTAGACGCATGACATTTACTGTGCAGCTAATTAATCTAGTGCACAGTAAACTTCTTGTGTAGACATGCCCACTATAATCTAGCATAAGTCCCTGTAAACATCTTCATTCTGTCAATAAATAGTTAAAAACCAAAGTCAACCAGCATGACAAAAGGTAAGGTCCTTTGTTAATAGGTAAGGAATATATATCTGGTTAGATTGTACTCAAAAGTGAACAAGAATGACTAATTACCCATTGATGAGTTCACTGAACTAAACAGACTTCTTTTCTTATGGAAAATGCTAAAGAAGCTGCAATTACAGATGCACATTTGAAACAGTTATGGGCCTGTTAAAACTCCCCTGAGATAAATTATGAAAACATATCTAAATACAGGTACATAAAGTTAAGCACAGCTAATGACATCTACACCTAGAAGCTGCACCTGTGTAACTGAAGGGAAGATATTTGTAGTAAATTAGTTAAAACAAATCACCTCTACATGCTAATACTCTCTTGGTTGTAACCTAGTGTATAGCAGTTAAACCTTCCCTGATCTCATAGGATGTTACGTGGAGTCTACCTTTTTTTCAAAAGAGGTTTACAATGAAGATATATTAACAATGATATATTAATTCAAACCATCCTGTCCCGGATAGTAAAACATAGAATTTGCCAATGCTGTTACTTCTGCAGAAGCATCTAGCTCTATTTTCACCACCCTCATTTCACACTAGAATATATGTCACATTATATTTCACAATAAAATATTCTTAATGGTTTTTCATCTGAATTAAGAGATTTTCCTATTTTACACAGGGCACTAGGCAAATCTCAGCGAGTTCACAACAGGCTTTGCCACCAAGGCATTCTGGTAGTGACAGACCCAAGTACTATTTTGTTTGTTTGGAATCAGTGTGGCCAGGACAACCCACGCATTCTACTGCCTAGGAAGAGCAAGCTAGCAGCCCAGAACAATGAAAGAAAAGATATCTGCATTAACTACCTAGCCTCTCTATATTATCACAGCAATGGAGGGAGTGAAAGCTGTTAAATAACAGAAACAAGATTGAGTGTTGGCCCTAAGCACTATTAAATCACCTGAAAGTGTTCTAATTAAGAGGAATTACCACCCCAGTTAAGCACCAATCATTGCTATTTAGTATCATTAGGCTTAATATATAAGGATACATGATGATTTGCCTCAGTTTAATCCCACATTTAATTATTTGGATTTCATTAGACATGAAACTGACATACAGGTGAAGGAAAATTGAAGCGTAGGAGGATTTTATCGGTACACTACCTCCAGGATCCCTCCCCCTCCCCCCTCCTTGTTCGCATATTACATTACATTTTCTTTCTTGGGGCTGCATACTAGTTTGTTTGTTCTGATTATTAATAGCAACAGATTACATAATATCCATTTAATTCTAAATTCCAGAGAATCTTGATTAGCAGATCTTTTCTGAATAGAGGGAATGTCTGGTTTCTGTTACTGATGTGGCTGTTTCTGTAGAGGTAGAATTTTACTGGATACATGTGTATGCACATATGGCAGTGTTGGAAAACTGCTTGCAGATTGTATGGTAAATTAATGTGAGTTTACAGAAAAATAGCTCTATAATTGTCATGAGGCACATCATAAAATCTCTGGATACCATCTCTATCATGCAATTTCAAGCTATTTTTCAAATTGAATCTATTATTTTTACATTTGTGACAAGTAGACCGTCCTAGGGCCAGTCTAATCATTGGCCTGCCCACCTGTCTAGGGCAATCCACCCACCTGTATTTCCTGCCACAGCTTTGTTGTAACTTAATAAGGCAGGAAGTTGCCCATTTACTACCCAATGCCAAGGGCATAATACACAGATTTGTACCGCCCCTACACCATGCCCCATGCCTCGCAGATGGCATCATTATGTGGCTCCAGCCCCACAATGGATCTCACTCTATGCCTGCCTGACGTTTGGACCACAACTGGATCCCTCCTCCTCAGGCAGTCTACTCTGCCCTTATTCTGGGCTGCAAAGCTCCCCAAGACCTTTTCCCTCTTGGCGGTGGGCCCCTCTGGGACCTTTGGCTACACAGGCCCTGACCTCACCTCTAGGCTAGTTGTAACTTGAGGCCCTGGCTCTGGCCATGCCTCATGGTGGGCGTCCTTGCCCTTTGACCATTCTGGTCCTAGCCCCAACATTGACCAGTTGAGGGTTTCTCTGTTTAGGTTATTGAGCTGCTCACCCTCACCATCGCATATGGGTCCGCCTTCTCAGGTACCTCCAAACCCAGCTCACTCAATCACCAAGACTGGCCTATGCATGGTCCTTCAGGCCCACCCATGTGGACCTTATTCTATGCAGCCCATGCACTAATGGCGACACATAGTGCGTGCACAGGGATGCACCTGCATCTCCTGAGAGCACTGGTGCACCCCATCAGACCACACTTTCCACTTAGGTGATGGGTGCGGGGGGCAGGCGGGAGCACCAGTGCCCCCCCTCCCTGCAAGCACCGACTGGAATGAAACACTGGATGAAGCAGTGTGGTGCTCCCAGAAATGGCTGCGACTGCTTCTGGAAGTGGCTGTGGCCACTTACAGGTGAATGAGATTGGCCATGGGAAGACCCCCCCACCCCAGTTGGCAAGACTGCTAACTGGTCACTGGGGGGGGGGGCATGTTCCCCCCTGACTCAGATGGCACCAGTTGTCCATGCCATGCACAGTCCTTCAGGCCTGCCCCTGTGAATCGTAGTCTATGCAGCCTTCTCCCTTGATCACTCTACTGCTTTCTCACACACCTTCATTGGGGTTCCCAGCCTTGGGTCTCAGGTCTGATGATAGGCCTGGACCCCTCACTTGTCCCCTCTACAGGGTAACCAATGAGGTCATTGGGTCCGAGGCTATATGAAGCCCCATACTTGCCTTTTACTAGGGAGGTACTGGTGTGCTGTTTCCTGGGGCCCACCCCACCACAGGCATCCCCACCACACCATCCAAACCTAGCAGGGTATAGTTTTAAGTCATGCCCAAGTACCAGGAACTTCCTCCATCCCCACAGCTCCTACCCTTAAACTCCAGGCTGTTCTGGGAGCAGATCTTCAGCTGGACAATGTTACTCCAATGGCATCCCTACAGCAGTTGCCAGCTCAGCTCTGAGGGCATGGGTTTATACTTAGGCTGCCGAGCCCCATCCTCCAATACAAGTGCCCTCTTGCAGCTAGGCTACACCACACTTGTCAGCTGCTTCACAGGCTGTCCAAACCTCTTAAAGTGGCAGGCACAAAAGGTGCCCTGCCATAATATGGCCAATGTCTATATCTGGGAACTACAGACAGCAATCTTGGATTCTGAGCATTGCTAAGAGAAAAAAAAAAAAGTGTTAATGAAAGACCTCTGAGCCAAAGTTTCAAGAGTCACATATTAGGGTGAGATTAAACATTACAATTAACATGTGATAAAGTCGAAGGAATGTTAGGCTGTGTGAAAGTTATCATGCACGCTGGGCAATTACATGTTAAGGGGTAATACCCTCTCTAACATGCACTACTCAGACTTGCTGCTAGAGGCCTGGTGAGCAGGGTCATCACTTGGTCTGCACTACGCCTATCCTGCTTACCAGCTCTCTAGCTGAAGTAGGGGCCAGGGGGAAGGGGGCCCTTTGTCACTTGGATCACCCCCTGCCATACCAATTCCCTCCATGCCCTGGATTGCTCCCCATATCAACTCCATTTCCTTCTAATCTCAAAAGCACCCTTTCTGCCCCTATCTGCTGCTGCATAACTCCCTCCCCCTCCAACCAGCCCCTGGATCCCCATTCCATGACAGATAGATCTACCACTGTAATCATCCTGAGAATAGAAGCAGAAACTAAGGGCTGGGATGTGGGCAGTGGGGTCCCCCAGGGCTTGGTCCTCGGACCCGCACTGTTCAACATCTTCATCAGTGACTTGGACGAGGGGGTAAAAAGCATCCTGTTCAAATTTGCTGCCAACACTAAGATGTGGGGGGAAGTGGGCACACTAGAAGGGAGGAATAGGCTGTAATTGGACATAGACAGGTTACAGGGGTGGGCAGATGAGAACAGGATGGGTTTCAACACTGACAAGTGCAAGGTGCTGCACCTGGGGAGGAAGAACCAGCAGCAGACCTACAGGCTGAGGAACTCCCTTCTTGTCAGTGCAGAGGCAGAAAAGGATCTTGGAATCATTATTGATGCCAAAATGAACATGGGCCGACAGTGTGGGGATGCAGTCAGGAAGGCCAACCACACCTTGTCATGCATCCACAGATGCATCTCAAGCATCCTCCCCCTCTATGCGGCACTGGTCAAGCCGCAGTTAGAGTACTGCATCCAGTTCTGGGCACTGCACTTCAGGAGGGATGTGGACAGCATTGAGAGGGTTCAGAGGAGGGCCACCCACATGATCAGGGGCAGCAGGGCAGGCCCTATGAGGAGAGGCTACGGGGCCTGAACCTGTTCAGCCTCCACAAGAGAAGGTTGAGGGGGGATCTAGTGGCCATTTACAAAAGGGTCTGGAACCAATTTCCAAGCAAAGTGGTGCTGGCTCCTACCTTGGGGGTCTTTAAGAGGAGGTTATTTGAACAACATGCTGGGGCCTTTTGACCCCAGTACTTTTTCCTGCCATGGCAGGGGGTTGGACTCAATGATCTGCTCAGGTCCCTTCCGACCCTACCAACTATGAAACTATGAAGCAGCAGCAGCAGCAGCGGGGAGGCTCCCCCTCCTTGTCTGCTTCTGGACTCCCTACAGCCTGTGCCACCCAACCCCATATCTGGATCCAACCCCCACTAGGCTCCACAGCTGAAGGGGGGCAGTGGGGAAGGGGCCAAGGAGATGCTGGGCAACCACAGGGCTCAGCAGGGGCTAGTTCTAGGTGTGAATGTGGTATGGGTTGCAGGGAGCCTAGGAGAAGGCAGGGAAGGGAACTCCCTCTGTTGCCACTGTACCTTGAGATGATCAGGATGTTAGGGAAGTGATCCAGGCAGTGTGGGGAGTGGGGCAATCAGGGTGGAAGGGGTGTGATCCAAGGGTGCAGGGACAGAAGGACAAGGATTGGGGGCAATAGGGACTGCAGCCCAGCAGCTCCCCATACGCCTTCCCTCTCTTCTCTATTCCTCAAGTCCCCTCCCCTCCTTCATCCCTTTCCTCTCCCTTTTCACTCACATGCTGCCCAGCTGTCAGTCCAGGGCTGTAGGGTCCTGGAAGATAGCTGTGGTTTTATCTCAGTTGAACATTCAGAAGTTAGCTCAACTTGAGCTAGATAGTACAGCTCAAAAGATAATCCTCACCCAAATTTCAAGATAGATGAAGGGTACTTAGCACTCATTAAGGATCCTTAAAGTGCAAGCGTTCAATTTTAAGTGCTCTTAACGTGATGCAATTGTAATGTCTAATCTCACCCCTGCTATATATATATATATAAGTAAGTATTACAGAATCTGTGTTGGTTTAATACCTTGTTCTTCATTAACAGTCATCAACTACATATGTCATCTCCATGACCCTTTTTCACCTCAGAATATAAACCGCAACTCCTCCCTCCTACCCCACCCAAAAAATCCTGAAATAGAACCCTGCATGTTATCCATATTTTGAATCAAAACAATAGGAAAATGGTACTAATACAGTAATTATTTATATTTAGGTTTATGTGGGTGTCTTCCTAGTCAGTATCTGTCTACTTCCATTGGAAATATAGTTTCAACTTATTCTTTAAAATGTTTATCAGGTAACACTGTCCATTTATTCTTCTCAAACTTTTTTTTTTGTTAGTTTATAGATCTCTCAAGTGTTATTTTATTTTCAAACTCTTCTACATGAGTGCATCTTTTGTTGTCAAATTTAGTTTAGTTTCAATTTCTTTAACCAGTCAGTACAAATAACATACTTGACAGATGCTTATACACTTTTCATGAGTACTGACTTCTGGTTTATCAGTCCATGTTAGAACAGTACAGTTCTAACATATTTCAGTGCTGCCAGATATGACATTATTAGAACATGGGACTCATGGCCCACAAGCCATCAAGTTTAGTCTTCTTCATTAGCAGTGATCCTTTATCCAAAGACTCCTGAAACTGATTCCAGTATCTAACATATTCGCTTTCATTTGACAGTTTCTTTTTTTCTCATGAGTAGCACTTACATATTTGATCTCATGCAGATGTTTGTTTTGTTGTTGTTGGGGTTTTTTTTAACCTAAATAGCTCTTCTCTCACAGATATTAAGTCTGGAATATGTATTTATAAAACTGAATTATAATCACATCATCTGCTTGCAATTGGAAGAGCTACAATTTCAGGCCATGCTAACATGTTTCCCGTAACCTTTCCATAATTTACTCCTATAGCTGCAAAGAGACTGCAGTCACAAAAACTGCCTGAGGTATTGGAACACCTCTGTGTGTTTTAAGGGACAAAGTCTGACCTTAGGCCAGCCAGCACTACACAGCATAATCGCTTACCTGGGGCTCGGCAGGATATCCCTTTTCTTAGATGGTGGGACAAAGGGTAAGTAATAGAAGTAGGGGTCCAAAGGCAACCCCTTCCCAGGGAACTTGGAGCAGGGGATAGATATGAAAGCTGTCAGGAGAAGAAGTTTCTGAGAATGATGTAGGTACATAGCAAAGAACCCTATGGAGTGGTGGAAATAAGAAACGTGGAAAACAAACAGGAAGCATGCAGAAGGGCCTGACACTGAATATGCTTATGTCTTTTACATGTATTTAATGTTGAAATCCCATCCTTTTACTGACATACAAATGTAAATAGGGAGTGTTCTTATCTTGTACAACAGACTTAAGGTTTATTTTTAACACCACACAATTCTTAGGCCAGATTTACAGTTTAGAACTCTCCGGGTTGGCAACATTGCTGTTTGTAGGACAAGAATGAGAAGAAAAAAAAAAAGGATACTACTAAAATATTAGCATAGAATAGCTGCATGGGATAGTGAAGCAGGAAATTTTACATTTTGTTAAGAAAATGGATCCACCAGTGGGATACAGTGGCCACGTCTACACGAAACACTGACTGCACAGTAGCTCGTTACTACTGCACAGTAGCATCACATAGTGCAAAGTGTGATGTGATACTACTGTGAAGTACTAAATGCGCTACTGTGCAGTAGTAATGAGCTACTGAGCAGTCAGCATCACCCAAAAGCCATGCAGTGATGCTACAGTGCAGTTATGCCAGTTACTGCACTGTCATTTAGAACTTGTATATACAAGTATTTAATGAATGTGTGTAACATCTGTACAGCCAGCATCTCATTTAGAAGTGGCCAGTTACTTTAAAAAGATTTGCTGAAGCACAAAATAATGAATATCCATATCCTGCCTTAAGCAGGAAGTTGGACTATATGACTAAGGAGGATGAGATGGAATATATACTTTGTAAATTTGCAGATGACACCAACCTGGATGGGGTACTAAACATCATGGATTCAAAATAACCTTGATAAATTGGAAAAAAAACCTATCTGAAAGTAATCAAACAAAACTCAATAAGAGCAAGTACAAAGTCCTGCCCTTGGGACAGAACAATCAAATGCATAAATTCAAATTGGGAAATGACTGGTTAGTCTGCATCACTGCAGAAAAGAACCCAGGGGTTATAATGAATCATAAACTGAATACAAGCCAATGTGTTATTGCTGCAAAAAAGCCAATGGCATATTGATTTGTATCAACAGAAGTGTCTGCTAATACTAATCAAGGATTGGGTATTCTTCTAATCTATTCAGCACTAACAAGGACTCAGCTGGAGTACAGCGTCCAGTTTTGGACCCCACACTTCAAGACAGACATGAAAAATTGTAAAGGGTCTAATAGAGAGCAACAAAAATGATTATAGGTCCAGGAAACATGTTTACAAGAAAAGGTTGAAAGAACAGGGATTATTCAATCTGGAGAAGAGAAGACTGAAGAGGGATAACAGTCTTCAAATATCTGAAGAATAGTTATAAAGCACAGAATGGTGACAAGCCCAGGATGGTTTTAAGCACAGAATAACGACAATCTGCTTTTCTACACTCCCCATTATATCAGCAACAAATGTAGTTAGGAGGTGATAATCATTTTATGTACTATGCCAAAAGCAACCCTTTTTACAACTGACCTGTTCTTTAGATATTTAAAATTTTAACTTAAACTTTGGTAGCCCAACTATGACTTAATGAGTAGCAGTTTCAAAGAAATTCACACTTACAATGCACGAACACATACTCCTTATTTCCTGGTCCTAATTAAACCACAGAGTTAATTTGGTCAAGATATTACTCAACATAGTGGGGAAAAAAATAATCAGCACACTACTAGTACCCACTAGAGGTGTCCCTTCTCTCACATCAACATGATTCCCAATAAATCTTATCCTCCTTCCTGGATCAATATATAGTAGATTCTACAAGCAGAAAATCCTGAAGAATCCCGTCTCTGAGAACAAAAATCATCTTCCTCTGCAGTCATACTCCTCTTCCTTTCCCTTGCACAATGAAAGCTGTGTGCAGCTGACATTTCTGGCTTATTTCTCCTACCAGAAGTCTGAAGTTGTGAACATGGGTACTTGCTTTCTGCCATATTATCAGGAAAATCTATCCCACATGGTCCTTTGCACAGTGGCAGAAGAATTTAGAATTTGCTCTCAGAAAGCCTATTACCAGGGGATTTATTTTTATTGCTCTGCTAGCTGTTCATTTCTTGTAGCAATTCTTCTATACTAGATGAAAAGTAGGTCCTGTAAACTGTGTGGCATGTATATTAAGGTGCCCAAAAGCAATTTTAAGGTAGTCTGATATTTTAAAGTGGGGATGTAAACTATGCACATTTATTTAGGCAAACAGAACCTGCTTTTCTTTTCTTGTTTTTTGTTTGTTTGTTTGTTGTTTTTTTTAAAGCATTAATGCATTTTCTTAGATATGAAACACACCCATTCAAGATCTGGAAAGGAACACCAAGTGCCCTGTTATGCATCTGTCTAGGTCCATCAAATTTCAGGACACAGCATAAAGGAAACAAAGGAGTATGAACCTGAAACATGCTGTGTCATTTGAGTGACAGACCAATTTCCTTTGCCACCCTGAAACCCTTGATAGTGCACGAACCAAACTATTCAGCTCAACAAAGGTAGCAAGGAGGGAGTAAAGAAGTTGCATCAGGTAGAGAGCTGGAGAAACATACTTCCTTGTCTCCCCAAGCCAGATGAAATGGAATTTAGGACAGCCATAATTTAGCCCCACAATTTGTAGCTCACTATACAAGCAGAACTATGTGTCGCCTTACTGCAGGGCTCAGTTACTTACCTTCAGCCCTTCTAACATCCAAGTGTAGGATGCAGTAGACCAGTTTCAGTTATTTTGATTTACGGTACTGAAGATAAAGCTATTTATCCTGAGGACATGGGAAGCAATTTTTTTGGCAACAATACAAAGAAACAATATTTGGTACTTGACTTAAATTACCTAGTACAGATTAGCCAAACTATAAACAAACTCTTTTAATCTGAGGTTTTACTTAATATATTCTTGAGGGTAATAAGCAAATATGGATAGGTTAAGAAAGGACAAACTGATATTGTAACAGTTGACCTAATTCTTCACCTTTAGTCAAGTTTTGCATGAATTCCTATTGATTTCAGCAGTCCAGCAGTTAAATCACATCCAACATGTATGCAAAACTGAAAATTTTACATCTACATCTTTAGGCATTTGGTTACTTCGATGATGTATCAAGTGTTAAATTAGAAGGGTGTTCTTTTGTTTTTAATCTATCATTGTAGCCTTCCTATATTGCTCTGATAAAAATAGAATTAATGATTTGGAAGGGTATGCAAGATCAAATTTAAAACTCCAGTTGATCTGGCTGGGCTACCACAGGGTTGGGTGTAATTCAAGATTTCACAGCATTAGAAATGCCAAGAGCTTAGCTTCTTAGATAAATGTAGCACCATACAAGAACCAGCTCTCAGTGATCACCTATAACTTAACTAATTGGAGGTAGGCTAACTTGCCTGTTTGTCATACTTCTCATTTTTCTGTTCTCAGGACTTAACTCAGTATCACTGCCACAATTCAAATCCAAATTAAAACACATCTTTTTGAGTTACTTGCACCTTAATTTGTTCTGATTTGCAAAGCACTTTGAGATGTCTGAAAGAAGGTTGCTATATAAAATCAAATGATTGGCTGATTGACAGGATGCTCTGGTTTAAGAGCAAAGCACACAGCCAGAAAATTAGACAGATTTCTAGAATCAGCCTTCTAAACTCAGAAGCACAAGACCCTAGCTTATGGAAATTTCCACAGATCCATTAACTTCAATTGAAGTAGGACATTACCACCACCAGAGGATGTGCTCAAAAACAATATCCCAATTTGGATATGTAAGTGGAATTCGAAACCCCCAAATTCCACTTACATATCCAAATTGGGATATTGTCAAGAATAATTTTACATTGATAAAGAAACCAACAACAAGACCTACTAGTTTTTTTCTGTCTCTAATCTCTATTATTCTATGATCTTTCACATTGAAAAAAGTATTAAAGTCCTAAGTGGAGTTGTAGACATTGGCCGGATTTTTTCTTAGAGGTTTATAATTTTGAAGAGAAATGTCAGATAAGATATTGTAAACTTCTATATTGTAACAGAAGACAGACAAGCTGAAATTGACAAATGTACTCATGATAATTGGATGTGTACTGTTTTCCTAACCGTTCTTCTTTTGTTTTTCACTGAACTCTACAAATACTGTATTTAAAAAAAAAATCAAATATGAATTTATATTCTGGTGTAATTATGTCACTAATATTTAATCTTCACCTTAATATTTACTGTAACTATAAATATATACCAAAAGTAAACTATTGATTATTAGCACCTAGTGGATTAACCAGCCAATTGTTTCTTCTTTGCACATTTCTAATAGAAATCAGCCAACATATTAAAAATCTAGAAGTACATTGAACATGTCATCATCCTAGGTTATATACATTTCACAAGTCAACATTATATCTATCTTCATGTAGTCAGCAACTGCTTGCTTAAAAGGCTCAGGCTTGCAGGCTCACTTCACATAAACTTGAATTTACTGAACTTCACATGAATTTACTGCCATGGAGATTAAATCAATAGGTAAAACAAAAACAGTTCTTAACAGTTACTTGCAGTTGCTACATTCCATTCCTCTCAATACTCTTGCAACTTCACTTAATCTAGAGTGAAAAACAAGCACAACTGTCATGATTTGTGTGAACATTAAATGAAAAGAATCCATTTCAAAACACTTGGAGAAGGTGATTAGGAACAGTCAGCATGGATTCACCAAGGGCAGGTCATGCCTGACCAACCTGATTGCCTTCCATGATGAGACAACTGGCTCTGTGGATGAGGGGAAAGCAGCGGACATAATACCTTGATTTTAGTGAAGCTTTTGATACCATCTCATACAGCATTCTTGCAAGTAAGCTAAGGAAGTCTGGATTGGATGAATGGACTATAAGGTAGATAGGAAGCTGGCTGGATTCTCAGGCTCAACAGGTAATAATCAATTGCTCAATGTTTAGTTGACAGCTGGTATCAAGTGGAGTGCTCCAGCGGTTGGTCCTGGGGTCAGTTGTGTTCAGTATCTTCATTAACAAACTAGAAGTTTGGATGGAGTGCACCCTCAGCAAGTTCATGGAAGACACCAACCTGGGGGTTGTAGTAGGTACACTGGAGGGTAGAACTAGGTTTGAGAGTGACCTAGACAAATTGGAAAATTGGGCCAAAAGAAATTGCATGAGGTTCAACAAGGATGAGTACAAAGTTCTACACTTAGGATGGGAGAATCCCATGCACTGCTACAGGCTGGGGACCAGCTGGCTAAGCAGCAACTCTGCAGAAAAGGACCTGGGGTTACAGTGGACAATACGATGGATATGAGTCAGCAGAGTGCCAAGAAGGCCAACAACATACTCAAGTTGCAGCAAGGGAGGTGTAAGTTGGATATCAGGAAAAACAGTCTCACTAGGAGGGTAGTGAAACACTGGAACAAATTTCCTAGAGAGGTGGTGAAATTGCCATCCATGGAGGTTTTTAAGGCTCGGCTACACAAAGCCATGGCTGGAATGATCTAGTTGGGGATGGTCCTGTTTTGAGCAAGAGGTTTTCTAGCATTCTATGAATGTGCTGTGTTGCCACAGGAGGCAGACAAGGGTTATTTTAGTTTTATCTTTTTGGCATCTATTTATCCTCATTCTGGTGGAAGCCATTACCCTGACTTGCATAACATTTTTGTAGAGTAACTTGATCTTTTATACTGGGAGGGAGGGGGTGGGGAAGGGAGGGGTTGGTGTATGCATGTGAGGAAGGAGTCACAAATTGTGCAACTGCTTCATCTAAATTTAATGAAAGTTTTCACTAATGGATAGTATAAGGAACTGGCAATTAATCCTTGTAAAGATTAAGCAGGGAATGGAGATAATTTAATTAAATACATTTTTAAAAAATCACTATGACAGTACTGAAAGGCTAGGAAACAATAATGTACAGGATTTTAAGGGAGTGTGTTGAAGAGAGGAATGTATTATTAGTTAGTGAAAATGTTCCACTTACCAATTATTTTTTTTTAACAAAACTTGAGTTTGTTTCATTTCACATTTAAAATTTCCACCAACATTTATTTGTTTTATTAGAGAAGAACTGGGAAGGGAGGGATAGCCAGCCCTAATTGCTATTCAGGACAAATTTAGTAGATCTCAGCATCATTTTGATTGGACATTTGTAAGAGAAATGCCACTGCTATAGGAGCATGAAGGCAGCAGCTGTCTGCTGTAGAGACCAATTACTTGCATTGGATAGGTTGCAATAACTTAGTTATTCCAAATGAAAAAAAAATGCCACTGCTGTTTTAGCTTTGCTGATTGTCCTTTGTCTCTCAGGCTTCACAAGTTTTAAGGTTTTTTTTCTTCGCATCCAAGCTGTCAGTGATATGTATTAAAATAAGTAGCTTGAAGTGTTTGGCTACCTAGGGCCATAAACCCAGCAGGTCAACTGCAGACTCTGTTGGGGGACTTTTTTGTAGTTTCTGCTCGAATTAAAACAAAGCAATCTGGAGAAAAGTGTCATGGGCATGGCAATAACTTATTATTTCTTGCTCTCATATCCCTGCAGATCTCAGACCTCAATCTGCTTAAAAAATGGCTTCCTTGGGCTAGCCAATCTTTCTGTTAAATAGGTCGGCCTTCCCTGGAGCCAAGATCTGCCTCCTTCTGCATGTATCATTATAGCTGCATAGAGTAAAATATACTGCCAGACAAATCCCAAATAAAACTTGGTATCACAGTTATTTTTCCTTAGTTTTAGTCATTCTGATTAAAAACCAAATATAAGTGAAGTTACGCTTTAGAGAGTGAAGTTGCTACAAGCCTGAAGAGCTATCTTTAGTTTGATTAACAATAAGAGAAAGCATATAGATGGAAATAAATCATTCAGTATTTACATGTGCAAAAAAAGAATATACTATGTGGCCTACCAATAAGATCGTTGGGACAAACTCTTAAAGACATTGCAAAACAATCCTGCACAGAAGCAGAACGCTAACATGGAGAGAAATAGCTCATAACAGTCACATCATTTATAGAATCATTATTCAATTTATTCAAAATACTACAATATTTTCAAAAATTGAAACTTTTAAAATGCCAACTTAATAAGCCTTAGAAAAAGTAGAAAAAGGCAGAGAAATCTGCTTATGTCTTATAAAATCTTCAGAATTAGAAAAATGATAAAAATAGACTTTTTCTTTTTTTACATTGCTTGAGATGAAACCTATGCAGATTACAACTTGTTCAAATGTGCCCTTCCCTCTACTGGGTACTCTACAGGAGAGAAAAAGAGAAGGACACACTGAACTTCTACATAGGCTCTAAATTGCCAAAATGAGACCATCCAGAATTCAAGAGTATAGAAGAGCTCTACTTCCCTGCCCAGATGGTTTGGATATGAATGAGATTTATGACACTGGACAGGACACCAGTTCCATGGGGAAGCTTTCAAAAAACTCTTGGCAAACATGATAACCATTCATTAAAAGCCATATCTTTCTCTCCAAACCTGGCTATCCTTATGCTTTTCTTTACAGAATCTTCCTATCATGTTGGGTTCCAGCTCCTCTTTATAACCCAGTTGGAGTTAACAAGAAGCACCTGCCACTCTGACTCAATGGTAATTACCTTGAATCTCTATGCAGGGTTCAAGCACCTGACATCAGAAAGACTCGTGAGAGGAGTCCTGCATCCCTGTGCAGGGTCTTAGAGTCTGCCCTGGTACAGACAGCTAATGCATATTATCAAGTTTCCCATTAGATTCTAATCTTTAGGCTAGATTAGGTAAATGTCAGAATGTTATTCTTGCTCTTATGAATTATTCAGCATATTTTACAGTAAAGCTATTATTGGCATCACAGTGACCTGAAAGTAGTTTAATTTTTGAAATACTCTAAGTGAATTTGCTGCCATCTCAGTGAATATTGCTTAGACCTTTATGAAAATAACCAATCAAATTTTATGGAAATTAGTATTAAATATTGCATACAAAAACCAAACCTGCCCCATTTTTGAGGTACACAAAAAATGGCTGAGTGATCAAACTGTCCTATTCCTCCTAGAACCTTGGCAGTTCATTTCTGACTCAGTAACTAAAATAAAGAGGCTTTGTAGATCTCAATCTAAAGCAAAATTAGGACATTCATCCTCTGAAATGGACTTTGTCTTTGTTGTTACCCTTCCCATCCCCCTTCAGTCAACCACATTACATTCTCCCCCTTTATGCAATTATCCACACAGGGTCATTTTTACCAATGTGTATATTTTTCAGAACATATCCATATATAGTTCGTGTTTATCAGATGCTTGTAATTTTATATTGCCTACTTGTGCTGTGTGGTTCATTAAATGACATTGTTTCTAATTCTCAACTGACAATGGCAATCAGACGTGCATGTTTGCAAGAGTGTTTGGGAACCATTTTTTTTTCAACCAGTCAGGTAAGCAAATTTACTCATATGCCTATTGATATAAAGTCGAAAGGAGAAGCTAGTTTAGATGAAATGCTAACCTGAATGAAACAGGATATGGTTCTTTTTCCAGTTTGGTCCCTAACCAGCTGGATGTCCTGCATAATTCTTTTACCTCGGTTTCTGGACCTGTGCTTTGTCAGCTTTGCTGATTTAGACTGCAAATCCTGTGAAGGCAGAGACTCTCATATATGCAAATATACACTGGAGCATCAAGATGCTAAATCGCATTAATAAATTAATGTTGGGTTGCAATTATTGAAGTATATTTAATAGATTTTTATAAGAAAAAAAAAACATAGCTAGTACTACTACTTTCTTTTTACTATTCAGCCAGAAGAAACTTACTTTTATTCCTCATCTTGCCAGCACTTGCACCCCTTGAGTTTTACTCTGAAAACCTAAAATCTTAAAATACATTTTAACAGGCACTATCACTTGTTGGCTGGCTTCCAGCTGATGCCATAAATTGGCCCAGGTTCAGAAACCCCAGTGAACCTTTTAGTGAATTTGGCTCTGGAGGTTAAACTTTGATCATATCAACAACTGTACTTGAAAGAAATATTTTAGAGGAGAAAAGACATCTAAAAGCAGGAGGAAGAACAGTGGTAGCGGTTTTTGAGAGGCTGAAGTACAGGGCCCAAAGAAAAACCCGGAGAGAGGAGAAAGTATCCACCGCATTGATCTTATTACCTAAAAGTTGTGATGGACAGCAGGGGGAAAAAAAGAACCCCAAATCCTGTACCAAGCAAGCATTAACCAAAATAGAATAAAGAAAGCTATTCTCTAGGAGGAAAGAATAAAGGCTGCTGTGAAATTCAGTAGTGAATTGATAAAATAAGGGATAAAATGAAAATAAACCTGTTATACAGGGGAGCAGAATTTATGCAACTGTAAAGCAAAGATCTGTAAAATGGACTGGAAGCTGCCATGTTAGCTTTTGTCAAGGGCCAACTAACACCCCACAAAACAAAACAGTTTGGTTGTTTTTTTCTAAATAGGTTTTTTTTTTTTCCATTATTGGTACCAATGAAACTGACAAACACTAAAGCAATCTAATTTTGAGCAACAAAATTAAGATCAATAGCCAAGCCTCTCCCACTTTTGCTATCCTTAGCCACTTTCCTAGCACTTAAGAAATATATATTTGTGGAAAGTTAGATCTAAACTAGTTACTGGATAGAGAGGTGGTAGAGAATGATGTCCGTTCTGCCTTCTGACTGACTTCAGACTAATATGGCCAACTACCCCTCTCCATTCTCCTTTATATCACAGGTGTTGCCAATCAAATGAAACTCTCTAAAGAGACCTCACGAAATTTTGAAGACAAAAAGCAAAAAGGAAAGAAAAATCCTACAATAGAAAAAACCCTAAACCTACATTCCACAAAGTACCCCTTTTCCTTTCATCACATATGGTCTATTAGTCAATTGGTAGTTATGATTCAGCTATCACTTAAATTTAACCGTATTAGGATTAGTCTTGGATGTTGAAAAGATATGGTCTGCAGAACAAGAATCAACATCAAAATCATGCAATTTCAAGAGAAAGAAAAATAGTTTGGTCCACAGTTGGAGCCAAGATTTGTTTTGAAACTCTGAATCCAATAATAAAATGCCTTTTTTTAAATTAGATTTTTTTTTTTTAGATAAACATGAAGAAATATTCACTGTTACAAAAAGAACAGACTGGACAAAGTGTAAACAGAGTATTACAGAATAAGAAATTGGAATATTTAAATGGGGAACTGAACGCTTCAGTATGATCCAAAGGACTTGTCATTACCAGGAAAGGGGTAGGAGGAGTAAAGAAATTATAGAATAAAAAAAGAAAATGTCACCTTCACCAGACTTTAGAGGCTGTGCATAGCATCTGGATGGGCCAGGAAGGCAGGAAGTTGTGAGAGTGATAGGAAAATAAAAAAGCCATGTCTTAAATTTAAGACATGTATTTCACAATAAGACATATATCATGAAATACATTCACAGTAACTTTGAACTTGGGATTCTCTTATGTTGCACCAGTAAAAAAAAAACCTACACTTTTATAATACAGGAACTAGGAGGATTTCAGTAGGGTTCCAAAGAAATATTCTTCCAAAATGCTCTTTCACAGATATTATATCTTTAGCATATGCACACATAATCACGATTAGGAGATGCTGCCTGCAATCACGTCATGCAAATGCTTTAAGCCACAGAACTGGAAGATCCTACATGATATTCTGCAGTTTATATTCTGTCAACTTCTCATTCCTTCCTACATTCTGAAAACAGTGCAGAGTAGAAGATGCCCAAACTGAAACATAGAAGGTAAGACTCAGTTCAAGTACACCTTAAAATGTGAACCTCCCTCCAAACAGGAAGAAAAGGTGATGGGGAAAGCAGATAGACAAACAGATTGATCCACAGCAGGTATTTCAGAAGATTTTTTTGAGTTTATATAAATCAGAGAAACTGGGTAGGGTGGAATATGTGTTTGCTAGGAAAGGAGAAACAAAGGAAATATGCACATACTCTACTTATTTTGGTTAATTATATACTTTGGCACTATATACATGCCAGAGATAACTGATATTGTTTGTTATTTTCAAAGTTAAATGGAGTATGTAGTCATAGCATTGCTATTTATAAAGTATGGCTAAATCTCATATTCAGATGCTCAATACTGTATTTTGCACATGGTATATCGATGGAGTGAGAAATTCAGATATATTCTAAATCTTTAGGGCTATGTTCTTAACTTAAAAAAATGTTTCAAATTCTTCTGTTAATAGGAGATACGAATATTGCTTTAAATACTGTCTTTCTAACCAAAAATGGGAGAGGACATTTGTTTTGTTTTATCTAATGTGTCTAAAGCCCCTGGCAGATGCCAAAATAATGGCATGGTGAGATCTGCTTCCTAATACCAACAATTGCATGTCTGGACATACTACACATGCATGGCAGGAAACACTATTTTCAGGATTAGGGACTGATCCCAATTACACCATTATTTTAAAGTGACCTTGCAACCCAAATATAGTTTGCAAGGTTTCCATTGGGGAAAGCTGAGAGATTCTCCTGCCACAAAGTTCAACCTCATGCTCCTGAGATCCCAGACTGGTGACGATCACTCCAGTATGACTACCTTTCCCCACAGAAGGACTCCCTGGGACCCAGGATCACTGTAACCCAGCACACTTGCTTCTTTTCCATGTAGCTCCTGCAGGAGCTGTGGGGCAAATGTACTGGAGTCACCTTAAAGTATCAGGTGCAAGGGTTGCAAGGTTCCTGGCAGGGTGCTCCGTTTTAACCCATGTGCAAGAACTCTACTGGCAACACTGGGACTGGGGCCATCATGGTCCTAAAGCTAACTGTGGCCCCAATGCCAACAACCAACTGACTGTCAGTATCAGGATGCAGAATCCCCAGGTTTGAGATATTCACACCGTCAGTTCTTGGTGCCATATAGATCAGCCATGAAGATGTTCTACATTATGTGTGGAACATTTGTGACTGGCTTGCCGTTTTGTGGTGCCATAAATTGGCTGAACATATGGTAGTTGCTATTTATGGCATGATTAACACAGCAGTCATGTCATAAATGTAATGCATGCACAGGGGACTAATATATGCATTCCTATGAATGAATTGGTATAATAATTTAGACATAATATGATGCAGATACTTTTGAAAAACATTTGTGGGTTGCTTTTTCAGTATAGCACAAACTGAAAGATGTGCAAGTTTACAGGAGCTCAATATTACACAGCTTTATCCCATATGCATGTACTGGCTAATTTACCCAATCTTCAAGGCCCTAATTCAGAAAGCCACATAAGTCCCACTAAAGTTAGTTCAATTAGCAATGCTTACAATTAAGCCTGTTGTTAACTACTTTGCTACATTTGGGTCTAATATGACTTATTATAATTATATATAATAATTATATAAATATATACTTATGAATATTCTGAGTAATTTAAAACAGTGAACACCAAAGAAAAGCAAAATGATACTATTGGCTGAGGAAATTTTTTTTCATGAAAATGTAAATATTCAATGTCTCTTATTAAAGTGACTTCAATTAAAAAAATTAAATGCCGATTGGGCATAAATGAACATCATGAATTAATCCAAGAGATTGACAATAA
This sequence comes from Alligator sinensis, assembly GCF_000455745.1. Classification (NCBI taxonomy): domain Eukaryota; kingdom Metazoa; phylum Chordata; order Crocodylia; family Alligatoridae; genus Alligator; species Alligator sinensis. The sequence goes on from NW_005842364.1 coordinate 639,593, forward strand.
AGGACTTAATACATGCATTTAAATTAGCAAAGAGTGCAGACACTGTATTTAAATGCCTCTTTATCATAAAACATATCTTGAAAGTTCTGTGGAAGAGTACTATCAACTGGGGTATACTTTAGAGATTGTAATTGGACTTTATCCCAGAAAAGGCTAAATAAATTGAAATATGTTTTATATCATTATGCATTTTCTTCTGTGATAAAAAAGTTTTATATTTTATAGCAGCAAAAATTGTGCAACAGGGGGATAATACTAAAATAGGAAAAGAAGCAATCAAAAAAGAAAGGGGGAGTTTCCTAGTATCCCTATGCTTAGGAAGAAATAAATGACTTCTGTGAATAATTTCAAAGACTTGAATAAGCTGCCTGTATTTCCCAGGTGACACTTGGAAAAAAAAATGCTCCTCCAACACAAAGAAAGAGTATAAGACAATCCACATTTTATCTACAGCATAAAGATGTTAGAATTACACTATTTACTGTATAAAGTCTTATCAAAGAAACCTTTAAGAGAATTCTGAAATAGCATGGTATCAAAAGTCTATAGCCCATGAAATGTCTTCAGTAAACATAAGATCCTCCCCAACATGTAAATTGGCTTACTACTTCTAAAAGGATTTTGAAAAGAACAGTGTTGAGAACTTGATGTAAAATAGGCATATTACATATATATTAGGTTTACCCTCTTCCTTATTTAAAAGTCACTTGCTAACAGGCCAGAATACAATATCATATTATAATAAAATCCGTTCTGTTCCAGACTGCATAGCATCAAAGACAGATGCATATATTCATCCACATGCAAAAGCAAATGAGGAATATGTTCAGAGAAAACCTGGGATCACAATAAACCAGCTCGGGTTCGAAAATGTTCTCTCATATTCTAGCTTGAGCTAAATGCTCAAATTAGGGAGAGAAACAAGATAATAAGAAAAGTGCATTCATTTCTACAATGAACTCTCCACATAGTCATTGCATATATTTATGATGCTGTACAAGCCTTGCCATTTCTTCCATGGCAGTTAAGAAAAGAGATAATTCAATGACTGAAACACACTGTTCTCTCTCTCTCTCATGGAAACCAGGTGGAAGACCCCACAAACCAACTGGTACACTAGAGGGGGCTAAACTTACCTGAGGCTAAGCTGGAGGCAAAGAATTTTGTAATCATCTGCCTTTGTTTTTTGTGTAGCCTTCAAATGTAAATATATATTTACATCAGGTTATTTTCTAAATCTTCACATGGGAAGAATTCTTCCCTCCTTAGTCTCCTTCCCTCCCTAATTCCCACCCAGAAAAAAAAGGGAGAATGCACACAAATTCCACATGTGGGAATGTATTACTCAAAACACCAAGGCAGACACTTCTATTAATCTTGGTATCCAAATATACAAGTGCTCTAGCCTGCCAATCCAGAGCACCCTCCCATGTATGCATATAAAAGTGCACAAGGAGTAATACAAGACTGAAACTGCTGAATATTTGCTTTCAAGCTATATACTACCATAAATACAAATTTATGTTAAATAAATTGCTGAATATTGACCCAGTGAGAGAGTGTTTTTATAAATACTGTGCTTACCAACTCTTCTTCTGCTGCATGGCAGTGGAATAGTGCATTTCTCATGGGAAGATAACTGATTTTTCTTTTTTCTAAGTGCCATTTCTACAAGAGATAATATATGCCATTTATGAACTCAAGGGGTTAATAACCTTTGGAATCACTGCTCTTATATCTAGTGGAGTGACTTAATTACTGCATTGCTGGCTTTTTCCCCCCCCTGTTACAGGGTGCACTACAAAGCACAAAGGAGAAAAATGAATGCATGTACTGAAACCCCCAAACAACACTTCCCATTCGTCTTAAAGCGTACCTGGGAGAATATAAAGAAAATAAAGAGGAATCTTCAATTTAATGACTTAAAATATTTTTTTCCTTTTCTAGTGCCTAAAACTGAACCAATACAACCCAACTTTAAACTGTATCGTACATGCAAATCTTGAAAAGTAATCCACAACACACTTATTAGCATACAGGCAAAATGTACTAGCCAAAGGGTATTGCAACAGATGATGGATTGTACTATCCCAATCCCCAGCTACTACGAATGATGGAGACAGGAAGCACTGGTGATGACTTCTGCTCTATCAACTCTAAGCCAGATAAGCATCTGATGAATCTGGAGTCCTGTCATATCCCTGGGGTGTCATCTGGATTACTGCAGTTGGCTTTCTTTGCTAATTATCCCTGAAACAATCACTACAAAGACACACAGCTATGGTTAAAAGCTATGGGTGCCTATAGAAGTGCAGCCATCCTGTGACATCCTGTAATCACAATACATTGGAACAGACTCAATTAATTGATTACCATGCTCCAGCAGTGTCCAGCACACTGTGCATCAGCATCCCCGTGCTGAAAAATGGTGGTGGGGACACTTTAACTAAAGCTTGTTCAACAAGCTTTAGTTAAAGCACCCCTGCTGCCATTTTTCAGTGCTGGGACACCGATACACACAACGCTGCAAAGGAGCACCCCTCCACATACTCCTGGAATATGGTATAAATGACCTATTAGTTGCACCTGATAGACTAAGTACATAAGATATACATAGCATAAGCATTGTCTATTGGTGACCTAAAGGTAGCTGTTCTCAGACAGGAAAACTTTAAAAAGCAAATTGAACTGGAAATATATTTCTTGTTCTTGCAGAACAAGAAATCATCCATAGACAATACAGTGTTAAGAATGGTCTAGAACAAGAACTAGGGATTCTTGTCTCATTACCTGATTTAGGTTTTGTCACCCCCTTGCCCCTAAGGGTTTATTGCTTGTTTGCCTCAAGAATTGCTCTTTTTCAATCCTTCCCTCCCTTCCCATCTTTTTTTTTTTTTTAATTCAAATCACTCGTTTTTAATACACTGCTCTGTGCATGTCCTTTCACATCATCTGTTGAAGTGAATTCAGACTCTCAAAAGCTTATGGTATATCTCTCTGATTTAGTTATGCTATAAAAATGCAAATCAACTTCACTTTCTACCTGTCTTCAGACTGATACAGCTAACTAACTCTCTAAGCAAAGAGGAATTTCCATCTTTCCTGATGGCAGACTTGCTTTGATCAAAGGGGTGGAACACCCACTCTTGCTAAGAGCAAACCTTCAGAAACCGTAAGGCAAAGACTAGAATATTGCACGATTTCTTATACAAGGCCCAAATACTTTGAGACCATCAAAAAAATAACTATAGTTTGCAATACTGCTCAGTAAAATGTACTGATTGACAGCAGCTGAGGATCTTCTAGGCTTCAGCTCTTTCAAATGAGAAAAAGAGAGTAATGTGTTTCAGTTAAGTCTATATTCCTCTTTTCTTGATGTATTTGCATTGAAAGGCTTCACCCAATGGGCAACAGACTAATGGTTTTAAATGTGGGTGCAAACAAGCATTTGCTGCTGGTCTAGGTTTAGGCAGCTTCCTTTTAGCCACCTAAACCTAGATTGGGAGTGGGATCACAACTAGGAATAGTGCAAGCAGACTGAGGTAAATAACTTGGTTTGGAGGGAGGGCTACCAGATCCATGGACAGGGTTGGCAGGTCTAGGATGACTTTTCTGCAGGGTGGTTGGTGGGTCTGCATCACCTAGTCCAGATAGGGGGCAAGGAGCTAAAAAATAGCCTGGTCAGGGGTGTAGGAACAGCACAGCCCAGGACATGGGCTTTCCCATTCCCTGGGGCTGTTGCAAGCATGTGCAGGCATTTGCTAGATCACATTAACCCCTTCATAGATTGGATTAACCCTTTCTCAATCTAAGTCAGTTCACCTCCATTTTTTGGCCAAGTTAAATCATACAAATGCATGCAGAGGTGGGTATTTAGATCTACCCAACCCTGGTTAGCTTGATCTAAACATAACACTATTATATATCCTATGACATTTTAGAGACAGTGCATCTTCTATACTGTTTCCTGGAAAAAGGAAGGAACATTCTTCCTCCATTTCCCCATCATCAGAAGAACTCATTGGCTAATGTGAACATTGGTATCTCTCTGTGATATTCTATACTAACCCTACCTTCTATTTTTGTTTTCTCTCACCATTGTCACTGTGCTTTATCTGCTCTTGTTTATTCTTGTCATTAATAGAATTTTTTTGTCAGTATAGATTCACTGCTGTCCACATGTTTTGAATAGTAGCAGGAAAACTGGCTCATACTTTTTAAACATCACCTTTCAATATTTGATATCCTTTGACAATTTTATCCTAGCATTTGGGTACATCTGTTGGATAGGAGGGGATGCTTTGGCACACTAAGAAGAGCGAGATGATTAGTAAAGGTCTGATTCTCTTGTGTTAACTATTTGAAATATGTCCATGATTCAATGCTGATACAACAAAAGCAAGTCAGCAATGACTACCTGGGTAAGATGTACTAATGCAGGGGAAAAAAAGTATTAAATAGCTAGATATTGTCAATTGGCAAATAAGTAATTCATCTGTCTGTTGGCCTTTGTGGCATGTCAAGCCCTAGAGGATATCCATGGTACCCCTTAGGGGTCAGATTTGTCCTATACCACAGTCCCTGGTCTCCCAAAGCTACTGCTTCTTACTCTCCTGCAACATCTTTGTTTTTGTTATGCACTCTGGGAAGCTGCCTTAGGAGAACTAGAATGCGGTTTTAGGTGCTCGGCTCCAATCAACCCAATCTGTGTAGACACACTTCCCCTCCAACAGTCTCTGGCTCCATGCCCTATTGGCTCAGAGTATGGCCCTTCAGCTCTACTTACCCCAAAGGCATAATCATGGCCTACTGCCTCCCCCATAACCATACCTAGACCTCACAGGTGTCACCCAGTCTCTATTGTTAAGGCAATCCAGCCCCTTGGGCCATAGTCCCTTTTTATTTGGGCTACAACCTTTGCAGTTTTGGTCTCTTTCCTCTGCCTGTGACCTTTGGCCCACACACTCTGGCCAGGCTTTTCAGCTTCAGTCCCTCTGCTAGGCCATGGCTTACTCATCCTTAAGCCCAAATCCTGGCACAAGCACTCCCTGCTTTGACTTTTCTTTATTCAGGCTTCAGTTTCTCACAGCCTTAAGCCAATCCCACCATTATTGCATACAGAGGGTTCAACACCAAGTGCCCTGCTGCATAGCCTCCTGACTACCCCTACAGCCACAACTGAGACCTCCAATTCAATCCAGAACAAAAATCATAAGCCACTTCACCCTAAATGAACCACTACCCTGAGTGACTGTCCCACAGCATTCCCCAAGAGGCCTTCTCCAAGTTCCTTAGGGTAGCTCATGCTTGTGGGTCTATTATTATCAATCTTGCTCAGCAAGAGCTCTTCACTCTGCAGCAGCTAAGACCATACTGCTAGCCCTAGCCCATGGTCTGGCCCAGCTAAGCCTCTCCTTCCAGTCACATGACTTCCAGTCCATCACAGGAGATTTCCTGCTCCTTTACTTGACTACAAGGGATTTTAGCTTTTCCTTACTATTTAACTACTATGGCACAATTGGCTTCCCAGTAGCCACTATAGGTACCTGTCTTGCTGTTGCTTACTCTTTGGCAACTAGCCCAGCTTCTGCTGGTCCCCCGCTTGTAGCTTTGTTGTCCTTACTATCTCGTATTGGCAGGGGTTAGGGGAATTTGCTATAGCCTTAACTTCTTCAATCTTTGGAAAGAAAAGGATACAGCTCTCCTTCATTCCTTTAAGTGCCGCCTCCTTTTTTTTTTTTTGTTTTTATTTACAAGGGGTTAGATGCAAGCCACTGTTCTATCTGTTTTTTAGCTCAAGCTGTTCCTGCTTCTTTCCCAGGCCTGAGGAAGAATAGTTGGTGCTCAAAATCCTGTCTATCAGCTCTCCCAACTATAGAATTTGTCCAATCACCAAAAAATAAATAAATAAATAAATAATAAAAAACCCCAAATCCTTGTCTCCTACATCTCTCCAAACTTAGTACAACAGCAACATTTGTAGGCACAAACTTGTCAAATGTGGTCTTGCTTCTAAATATATTTCACACCTGTCAGAGGCTGGGCAGAACTGGATATAAGGCTCATAATACGTAGTCAACCAGGGAACAAAACTGAAGTGATTTTCATAACCAGAGAGGGTAACAGATACTGATGCAAAATAAATAAATAAATAAATAAATAAAAACCTCTCCAAGATATCAATAAAATGTGATTTAATTCAGGTATACAGCCTAAACTCATCTGTTTGCATATAGGTTATATAGCAGGATGCTTCCAGTTACAGTTTACATTGAAGTTGAAATGGCAGCTACTGTATTTTATCTCTAGCATTACTATTCTAGTCAAGCCAACTTCATCCTTGTGTTGGCGGGATAGATGCTTGGCCACCTGTTCTCAAAACTGAAATGTTTCATTAAAGAGGAATGTTCATTATCTACCTTACAGAAGATGTTCTATATTCAGTGCAAACTTTGAAGAGGTAACAAGTGTAAAGAGAGACAGTAAAACAATTAGTGACAAGAAGAAGAAAGTAAATGTATTATATCGGGACTTCAGTAACACATTTGAAGTAGGTTTTTTTTTCCCCCCAAAAGGAAAAAAAAATAAAAATCAGAATTACTGAGATAAGAGCAGCGTCAATGAATAGAAACCTGGCAAAAAGAACCTAATCAGTGGCAGTTTATTTGTCTGGAGATAGACATTAGGTGGGTTGGTGTAGAGTTTGGTATTTATTTGATAACACGGTAGGCATTGTAAACTACATTTCATTCCATTCAAAGAAGGTAGTAAATTGGGACACCAATGAGCAGAGAGAGGTAATAACCACAGGGAAGCTAGGAATATGGGAAAGAAATAGGATTAAATTTACTGTGGAAAATGCATGCTAATATATTTTACGAAAAGTAATTGAAAGTACACACATTTTGGAGGTTAAAATACAAAAATGCACTTAAGTTGGTGACTAACAAATGACATGTATATGAACTTGCAGTAAGATGGGTATTGAAAATACATCCAAGTTACCTCATGGGTGGTATACACACTTCCCTGTCAACAGATAAAGTGACCCCCACCAGATTATTGTACCAAAAAGGGTTAAGTGACACAACCATCTGTAACTGGTGATGCGGTGGCGGAGTGTGTCCGCAGTCTGACCCACCACGCGAGCGGCGCGTGATCACAATGTTAAGTAGGGCGTGATCACCTGTGGTCTAGCCAACCAAAGACCACCTAATGGGCATGGCTGGCTGGCCAGCATGTCCATGTGTTCTAGAACTTACCATCAGGGGAGCTTTCTGATTGGCTAAAAAGTTTATATAGGGGACCGCACGCCTCGGTGCGGGGTCCCTGGGCTCCGACTCTCGAGACAGACTGATCACCTGTTTTGGGGCCTGGTCAGACCCCTAGGTCACCATCAGAAGCTGCTCTGGTTGCTCCGAGCGCCATAGCTTACTGCCTCGCAAATCCAGAACGCCCTGTACCTTGTCCTAGCCAGACATTGTACTTGTATCGCACTTAGACTGCAGTCTTCACCCGTCACCCATCGCCTGTCTGTTATCTGTATTGTCTTGCTGTTGTATATAGTTTATCATCTGTATCGTTCTCCAAGTTATATCACCTACCAAGTTGTTTCGACCTACCGTTCGACAGTTCTGTAAGTAAACATCAAGCTTTATTTCACCCCTCATTGCCTCCGGTGTCTATCTCCCTCTTGCACTTGGCATCCCCGAGCGTGTCTGGGTTGGTGTCACCACCTGGTGCCCCACTCAGGACGCGACTGCGGCCGTTTTCTCACACACCTTACGGAGAACGCGCCCACATTCCCAAGATGCTTATGGGAGATATTTCCTTCTGGGCTGTTACAATTACAAAGTTGAAAAGAAATTAGGAAATAACAGAAATGGTTGAAATACTAAAAGTAATAATTATGAGAGGGGAAAAAAAACTCAAGACACTATAATTTTTTAATACATTCTACATTTTGATGAAAGCTGTTTCTGTCTTCACCTGTACATTCACATCCCACTGACTTTACTGGGAAATGCGTATGCATAGCTAAGACCACAGTTTGAAGCATTTTGTTTTTAATGTTAAGAAAGTGACATTCTGTACCACTCTTCATCTCTCAAAGTGACAGGAGATATAATGCCAAGGCAGCTTTACAATGATATGATTTAAGCAAACAGATCAAAAGCTAATGACCACCATGGTATGGAAAGAGCTTCTGAAATGACTGCCTTCTAGACAATTCATATATAGAACTGCTGGCACATTGTCCTGATGGAGAAGGAACCAGTGGTTGGTCTTTGTAGCTAAAGAAACCTTTTAAGCTCCTACCAGCAATCCTGAACAGAAGAAATAATTAAGGGAAAAACCACCTCTAGGCATAAAAAAAAAACACTTCATAATAAACCAGATGGGATAAAATTAGACTGTGTTATCCAGTCTGAAAAGCTCAACTTTAATGCTGTAATTGCAGCACAGAAAACTGCCACAGAGAGGGCTGATAGAACCAGCTTAGAATTAAGGAAGGACAGGGAGTAAAACACATGTTAATGGGTGCATCTACACATGTAATTCATGCCAGATTTTACTGCTTCTGCATGCCGCATTGACAACTTGTGCCTGGGACCACAGCATGTTGAGCCAGATCAAAGCAGCCCCAGCTGGCAGGGTGCCCAAGGGGTCAGCCTGCCAGCCCAAGGCTCCTTCAACCTGACTCAGTGTGCTACAGAGGGTCTGCTGGGTCATGAGGGTGCTTCAGTGCAAGTCTAGCTGGCAGGCAGCCCCTGCACTGAACCACTCTTATGCCCCAGCCAGCCCTGTCAGTGTTTACATGTGTATTGCTGCACAGTAAATTATGCTGTTACAGGATAGTACTTGTATTTACTACTCTGGGAGTTGGGGGTATCCTTATCCATCTTCCTGTCAGAAATTCTGGCCATGGTTGCCTGTGTGTGCTAGGCCGCGGTTTGCCACGCCACAGCCACTTCCAGGCCACAGCATGAAAATTTTGGGAATCCCTGTTCTAGACTTTTTCTCCATGTAAAAAAAATATCTTATCTAGTACAACCAAATTAAATATGCACCAAGACACAGTTAAAATTATAGCTTCACTAGGGTCCAATTTTTTGTCTTTGTCTTGAAACAGATCCAGAATTAGTTCTTATCAAACTTCTGAATCTCTAATACAAAATTTGAATCATGCAGAGATGACATGCTTGGTTTCAAAATTTAGATACTATGGTAAAAGGTGATCAATAAAACAAATCACTTGTAAAGATGGAAAGATACCACAAGTGCCATAGAGTAATGATAGCTAAATTCATATTGGCATTTAAACATAAAACAAAAGATAAACATGTCCCATGAATAGGACTGTTGACTAATTTTCATTCACAAGATGATTTCGGTATGCAGCCTGATCTTCCTGATCTCACTGGTTTATCTTTATATGTTCACAAGTAGTATTATATTTTTGCAGGACTGATTTCAGACACAGAAGCAGGGTTGACATTATTGAGAGGCAAATTATTTGGTAACAAACCCACACTGCACATCTTGACTGGGAATTTATCACTGGGATAGCATACAAGGAGCAGTTCCTTTACAGAACTGCACAACTCAGCACTTCCACTCCCTAGGAGTTCTTGCAAACCTTCTGTAAATGTTAATCTGTGTACAAACAAATAGAGCCAATACAAACAGAATGCCTATGGGGAAGGTCCCTTCAATGCCCCCCCCCCCCCCCCCCAAAAAAAACCCCCCTGCCACAATAAAAAACTAGGCAATCTTACATTGTTTCATCACAGAAAATATCATACATTAGCTTAGACTTATTCAGAGGTCTTGTAAACTTGAACAATCTTTCAATAAAATTGGTCTCATTTCAGGTTTGTCATAACTAGTAAAACATAAAATACAAATCATAGAATAAGTAGGAAATCATAAAATCCTAAGTAGAAAAAAAAAAAATGATGCAACCGCTGTATGGCTTGCTGGGCTGCAAGCTCACTGGGTGAGCTGTGGTTGGTACCCTTTGGAGAAAGGGCAGCAAATGCTTGCACCAGAGGACCATGGCTTCTATAAGCAGGAAAATATGCTGTGCACCATGCATGCTTTTTATTGGACTATTTGCAATGTGACCAGAGCCCCGCTGCAAACTGAGGGCTCTGATTTGCTGTGTTTATGCTTTAAAAGTAGCCGTAATGTGAGGGAAAAAAAGGGGTGGGGGGGAAGGATCCAATTCCAGTGTGGAGAGAGAGAGGGGGACCCCTCCTGCCACTGGAACAGGAACTGGAGCTCACTCTGGAAGCTGGATCCTAAGACAAGAGAGATCCTGAGTTGCCCTGCAAGGAGTTGATTCCCTCTCCCCCCGCCCCAGGTGCAGAGCCGAGCAGCTTCAGTGCACAGGTGCCCCAGGGGAAGTGGGAAAGGCCAGGGTTAGCCACAGCTGGTAGGTTGTTTGGGAGGCAGATGAAGCCACTGGGTCAGAACCCTGTGTGAGGGAGCCTGGTCTGATCCAGGAAGTCTCAGGGGGCTGCAGAAGCAAAGGACCTGCTGGGGAGGGGAACCCCTGGGCAGGACTGTGTGTGTCAGGAGGGAGAATGGCCTCAGAGGACAAATGGTGGAGGAGGCACAAACCTCGGAGTGGGGGTAGAGTGTGAAGAGTCATAACCCCATAGTGAGTGTCGGACCCCGACTCCATGCGGTGCCCAACGACTAGGGAGACGACGATCCAATTGCTCGTGGATCCTTTTACTCATTAGCCAGAGCAGTCAGGGAGCAAACACCAGCACACATTGCTCACAACAGCTTTATTCAAAATGGAGACAACTTCAGGCAAGCTCCCTCATAGGCATGCAGCCTATGAACACAGGGAACAGCCATGAGCATTAATTCTTTTCATATTTTATACAGTTTAGTTCATGCTCATTACCATTTACTCCACCTTTGCCCCTCCTTTGGTTCCATCCATATTCCCTCCCATCTCAAGCTCTGCCTCTGTTTACTGTTTACTTCATTAGCATGAAATTACCCATGTATTTCATTCATTTACATGCCTGTCTTCTAAGAGCGCATGCTTAAGACTGACCTTAGCTTCCTCCAGGTACTTGCTGGTTCTTTCTGGTTTCTTGCCAACTCCTCCTTCATCTCCAAGGTCTTGCTTCTGCTTTATCTCCTGATGATAGCTGGTGGGCTGTATCTTGTTCTCCTTATACCATATATCCTACACACTACTTCATTGTTAAGAAGCTGTTTACACAAGCATTTGTAATGTTACTTTTAATACATCATTCTGCCTTGTGACCAGCAGCTTTGCTGAGACAGAAAAAAGCCTTTATTCAGCTGCAAATCCAGTGCTCCCAAAGATCCAAATACTGTCACCCTAACAGCATGTGCAGACAATTTATTGCAGGGTAAGTAGGAGGAAGCCACCTGCCGCACCAGGGATTGGTGGCTTGTGTTGGAGGAAGACTCTGAGGAAGGGAGACCCAAGTCCAAAGAGAAACTAGAGCCATGTTTGTGTCACCTAGCATCAGACCACCACAAAAACTGTTGTCATTTATTTGTAGGGGGAGTGGGTTCTTACTCCTGGAGGGAAACTGGTTTTAAAAAAGGTTATAACCAGGGGATATAACCAGATAGGGAATTGATTGTAAGGGTAGCAACCACTGATCCTCTTAATGTTGTATTTGTAAATGGTATTTAAATTGTTGGGGTTTTTATTATTTATTTTTATATAGATCTAGCTAGATCTAGATATATATCTTGTTATTGTTATTAATCCTTTCCCCCCTTCCTCTATATAGTTGGGTATAAATAAAGAAACCCTTTTTTCTCATTGGGGTTTATAGTGAGTTTCTTGGGCAGTGAGGGTGAGGGACCCACTCCCCATGGGGCACCTCAGTTAGCAGACCTAGCCAAGAGGGTGCCCACGGTTACTGGCACCCTGAAGATCCAGAATCTGGCACACCTGACGGAGTGTGCCAGCAAGGGTTGCAATGATTTTCATTTACCAAACCAGAAATGATGCATTTTATTTTTAAAAAGAGGTAAATTTGTTTTTCAACTAATTTTACATCAGTCCTGGGGAGGAAGGAGGGAAAAGCCTGAGAATATCTAGCAGCATTGAACTAAGAAAACAACAGTGGATACAGAATAATTTTGTCTCTTCAAACTGATGTGAATATACTCATTAGCCATCAAAAGCAATCATATTTACCATGCTGTCCTGTGAGCCAGATGCCTCTATAACCAGCATATAAGGCGAAATGTTGCAATGTCAATAACACTACTCTTAACTGTAGTCAAATATGTAAAATACACATGCTACTTGTGGAATGGAGGTGACCTAAGAGTCTCATGTCTAAAGATTCCTGCTTAATCTTCTGGAACATCTCTTGGAAAAGATCAATTTTACAATTGACAAGAACATTCACTTCAGCAAACCTCCCTGCTGGGATACAAAGCCAAGGACATTTATTACAAGGAATATAATAAATGACAGGGCTGTTCCCTTTAGTTATTAGGTAAAGTCATGGATGCTTACCAAAAAATATCTACCTAATCAAAGGAAGCATATTAACAATATGTTAAAACAGGCTGTTTTTCTGTCTGTGGTTACTGACAAGTCACCAGATGCTGGAGATCAATAGATGTTTTGCATATTTTAATTATTCATCTGGGTGTAGATCTTAATTACTCTTATGAACTTCAGGTAGTTTTGGCAGACAGAGTTTACCTTGAAGCTGTGAGTTTCGCTGTTGTTTTATCAGCTAAAACAAGGTGCCAGCATGCTGATGTAGAGCACGAGTCTGTCATGCTTTTATTTCTGGCAGCTCATCTGAATGCTAAAAGCTTATACCACACAGATTCCAGTGGGTCTCCCACACTACATAATTCTGTTAAATTAACTTGCAAGAACAAAAAAAAATCTGTTTATTGGAGAACATCGTTTTGTAATTCTATATTCATTTCCAGGAACAATACCCTAGTCTTGTGGCTGCTGAAGGGGATTGTAAAGAAAAATTAGAGAAAACACTAAGTATTAACCAGAGTAGAAAAAACACAATAGAACAAAGCAAATGCATACTTTAAGAAACAAGTTACATGTCAGCATAGACTATAGAATTAAAAAGGATCCAGCATCAAAGAAAGAGCAAAAACACTTATAGTCTATGGATTCAACATAATCTCTGCAGGCATGTGTTATGCTTTTTCATGTATAGCCAATTTCAGTTAGCAAAGCCACAATAATTTGACCGCATGTGATTTGACCAATCACGTTAGTTGTATTATGTACAGAACCACTTTATTGGGGCACTACAGTGGAATTGCTTTCTGGATTTGAGGAGAAGACAGGTAGGACAAAATGGAAAAGTCACTGTATTATATAATTAAAGCAACACAACAGATGTCTTGACTTCAGCTGAGGCCACCCACGTGACCCAGGTGACTTACTGGGTCAGCAAAGAAGCTAATGCACAGCAGGCAACCAAGCCTTGAATCCATGCAATATATGAGGTATCCAAATAATTATGAATTAGGAATATAGAATTTTATTTTGGAGATTTGGTGACTACATAACAGTATGAGCTGTGACTTCATGAGTTATGCTGCCACTTGAACTCCAAGATAAAACAATAACAGTTACTTCCAGATAGCCATAAGGTTTTAGAAACGGTGCATGTTTCTTTGAACTAATAGAAATTCACTCATTTGTAAGACAGAAATGTTAGCAGTTCATAACAACACGGTGGCTTAATATTAGCATATGCTTTGCAATGTATATCCATGTTAAGTTAGGGCCGGATTAATGCACAGGCAAACTAGACACATACCAAGGACTCTAAGTGAAGAAAGGACTCAGTTGTGCTTAGTTTATATATTAAAATTACTGACTGAAAAAAATAATATAAACATTTCATTTTCAACTGGGGCCCATGATTTTCTTTGTCTAGGGTCTAGAGACTTAATCTGGCCCTGTGTAAAAATTATTTATCAGTTGCCATCCTTGAAGACTAAAAGGTGGATGCTTTTCACTTGCTAATATTGAATTCTTTTAACATGTGGCCTCAAAGTAGATCACTGTTATTGCAGAGAGAAACCAAGTGAAAGAGAGAAATTTGTAACCTAGCAGGTATTAGGAGGCAGAACATTATTCCAAAAAGCAACTGAAATAAACCCAAACACAACAGACTAAAGGTTGCAACTGTTACAAAACTGGCATACATTTCCTCTACCTCAAAAGCATTTTCATAATGTACAATGAAAACTAATTAGTAGAATTTAGGAAAACCATAGAGAAGATATACCAGAGACCATTAATCAGAATAAAGATAGCAAGAAAATAACTACGTAAATGGGCCGAGTCACCTATTCAGGCAACCGAAACTTGACATGCATTTTTACAGTAATATGCATATCTGTGCATTCGTCTCTTAAAAGACTGATGGGAATGAGCATTCTCTCAACACCTGAATGCTGAAAATATGCAATAAATCAATCAATCCAGGGTATGAGTGAAATCTTATGTCAGATATCTACATATTTGGCTTTTGCTGTTCTCCTTCATTGCTCTGGAAATGTCTATTTTTTTTTAAATCTATTTCTCAATTTTGCACTACAGTATTCAAAAATTCAGTTTTATACTCCATATTATTAGTTGCCTCTACTGTACGTAGAGATCAGCAGTCTCACGTAGGGGTGTTTCAAAGCATTTGTCCCCTTGTTTTTCAAGGATTTTTTGTTATTTATAAATGTTACATTCTTGTGTGGCTTAATTTTTCTAGAACTTACTCTCATGCAATCCCCCTATTCTGGAATTCGTTGCAACTAAAGTACTGAACAACAGCAGTCAGCCTCACATTACGCAGCCACAAGGATCTGCTTTGAGTTCTGTTGAGTCTGTAGAACTTTACATCAATACAAAGGCCAGGTTGCTCAGATCTGATTGTCATTTTAGGGCGAAGTGGCAATAGAGCCCCCAATAGCTTGGCTATACTTAGACAATTTTATTTTTTTATTTTTAAATTCAGGGTACAGACAATGACATTGCTAGATTTGAATCTGGGAGGTATATTTACAAAGGTGTTGAAATGCTTAAAAATATAAAAGGCACCTAGTGGTGTTTACAAAAATGTTCCTAATCTAATTTCCAGTGGCTTAGGCCCCTCAGTCAAAAGGTAGAGTAAGGGGCACAATCTTACTCTACCTTTAGGCTGAAGGGCCTAAGCTCAATTCTATTCCACTCATTTCAAGTCCCTGAAAAATCATTAATGCATATAGTTTTGTAACAGCCACCATCTTATTATTTAGATTGGCTCACAAGAAAAAAGTCAGGAAAAGGAGAACCCACACAGCTTTTGTATTAACAGTTTTTGAGTCTTGTGCAGGGTGGTATAAAATCACCTCTAGTGGTCAAGTTTAAGCATCTCAGAACTTTTCCTGGTTCAAGTTCACTCACAGTCCCCCAGCATCCCAGGATACTTTGTAGCTCTGGGATATGTTGCCTGATCCAGTGGAACACATACTGCCTCACCCCTCTAACTCCTTAGCCTGCTTCCTGCCTATGTCCGTCAGCCCATAGGGACAGGGGGTAGGGAAACAGACCCCTCTGCCCCACTATCCAGGGTCTACGCAACATTTGGGAGGAGGAAAATCCCCTGTGGTGAGACCTTTTCAGACTCTAGCAGCCCTCTCTTCTCTTCCTCTCCCCTCCCAGCTACATGAACTAGTGAACAGAACAACTAAAAACCAGGTATATCAAAGCTTGACCCTATATCTTATTGCGTTAAGAAATTTCAAATCATAGTTACTATGCTCAGTTCGTATGTCCTTAAAATTGTCCTGCCCAAAACTAACTACTTCATTTCTTGATCTTTGTACCCCCTGACACAGGTTTATGATGTGTGCATCATCTCTGACTTAACCCTTCATCTAGATCCTTACATATACTTTCCTTTGCCATGATACCTGCAAAAGCTTGTCACTAATAAGGATACTAATACGCTGTGATAACTGCCTATCACACAGTAATCTTCCCCTTTCCCTGTAAGCATCTGCCATCTTTTGTCTTGTATTTATATGGTAAATTATGTAGAGCAGGACTGGAACTTTGTTCTGGGCTTGTATCAAGTCTAGCAAAGGTGTCTTGGTCCATGGCTTAGTTTTGCAAATAAATACATAACAATTTGATTTTTCTTCTTGTAGCAGTGAAATATATAATCATAAAACAATATCTCAAAAGAATAACACTATGGAGGATAAAAGATATTTAGGGATACAGTAGTAAATAAAGCAGGGATTGCTAATACATACATGATGGGTATGATTGATAACCTTTGATTTTAACAATTTTAATATTAAAAATAACTTTGAAGTAATGATCATTTCTAGGTCTCTAAATACCTATTTGGTTATAGTAATCTGCATAGCTTCAGCTATAATAGTTACATCCCAGTCAATCTTCACAATTTTGTCACCTGATTTCACACCTAATCCAAAACATTTTGGTTGATTGCACTTGTTCATCAGTGTTTGTCTTGTGTAGAGGTCTCATTGATATGTGTTCTTAATATAGATGTGCCTGCATTCTGTGGGTAAAGACATTCTGTGACCATGTCAGCCACAATGAGCAATACCATCCATAAGAAATGTTGACATTTAAAAATGAAAATCAAAGACAGTAACAATGAGAGAAAGTAATTTTGGGCTTATCAATTCACATAAAGGTACTTTGCTCTTCACAGGCCATGTGAAATTCTTCCCAGTATATTTGACTTGGGCCAGCATAAGAAATCATCTGTTTGAGCTAAACAGATATAGCTTTTACACTTTTTGATTACAAAATAGAGAAGTTAGTTCACAAACAGCTGGAAAAAGATGCTGGAATCCAGCAGAATGCAAAGGAAAATTTTAGAATTTTGATATGGAAGTTTCCAATGAAATTTTAATGAAGCATTTGTTCCCAAGTAGACGTATAAGTAAGACATCTGAGCTCTCATCTTCTGTGGGTCAGAGACATTCCAGAGCCATAAGACTCCTTTTATGATGCAAGACAACAAAAGTAACAATTAAAATACTTTTCCATACACATGTATACATGCCCATGTGCACACACACACACTCTACATATGTATAGTGAAAGTCATGCTGATATTGATATTTCCACTTCATGTAAAAAGGAAGTGCTTTCCTGTGTTGTGAAGTGATTTTGATCCAGATAGCCTTAAAGCTATTTAGGTGTTTAATTCTTATTAAAAAATGTTGCAGAGAGTGCACCCCAAGAACTTCGAGGTTTGGGCCCACTACTGTTGTCTTTTGTTTTTCTGTAACATGACTGACTGAACAAACAGCAGTGATTAAACAGTCACCGACTCGGATTTTTTTTGGTAAAATAAAAACATTCTGCTAGAGTATAAGCAACCTAATTCTTAACATGAGCATTACTGAATGTTCTAGGAATTTTTGCAAATGAAGCATGCAACCGTGTAAAGACAGTGACGAAGAAGGACAAAACAATACAGTACAAAAAACAATCATGTACTGATTATGCAGAGCACAATGCAAATTTCATTCTATGTATTGGTATCTCAGTTCTTATACTACAAGTAAACAAAATCAGCCTCATACAAACTGTTCAGGAATGCTTTATCCAATCATTCAAGAAAAAGCTGCTTACACTTCAAGTTAAGCTGTTGAATGGGAATGAACTGAAAACACTGCTTCCTGGCTGACTTTGCTATATGCAGCCCCAAATATAGTAACCTCCTCTCAGGCCATTTCAAAATACTTCATTAAAAAGTCTTTCCAAAGACACTGAATCACTGCATAGGATTCAAATAGTAGGGAGGATACCCGAGATAACATTCAAAACCCCGTTCCCTTGTGGTTCTGAGATTCACCAGTTTCAATATACATGTCAATTTGGGACATTGTGAACCTGGTGGCACACTGACAAAGCCTGACATTTCAGATGAGATGAGAATGGGGACAGTGATGAAAATGTATCCATATTACATATGACAACCAATGAGCAAATGGAGGAATTCTTGATATCCTTGCACTAGGTTTTCTGGGGGGGACAAGCTGGTAGAAGGAGCCAGCTGGCAAACAAACAACCATTTAGATACTAGATCATCACTGCACAAGGTGAGGAGGAGTTTAAAATAAGCAAGCAAAAACAAAAAAACAAAATAAAAACAAACAAACAAACAAAACCCTTAAAAAATTAAATCTGGAAAAGAGTAGTTGAGAATAGGAATGATGTTGTTCTTTTGTTTAAAATGACTTTTCACTGGCAATAATATCCAGGTAATATGTTGTATTCTATATATCAAATGAGAATGAAATCTATTGACAATGGGTGTGGAAACAGTACCAACTATCATTAGCTGTATAATTGATTAATAAAAAGATAATCATGAGGATTAATGTTCTATAACAATGAAGAAGTGATTGTGTGAAATCTATAAAGAAAACCCCAGTGGCTTAGAAGAGTGATGCTCAACCTTGTTTACAAAAAGGGCAAATCTTAAAATCAGAAATGGGCTGAAAGCTGCATAGAAAAGTATTGCTAGAGCTCTGTAGGTAGAGTGAGCTCTCTAAGCTCACTGGCATGTCAGTAGCAGGAGAAAAAAAAAAAAAGAGAGGAACGTGGGCAGCATTTACCACCTGGGCTCCAAAGCCACATGAAAGCCATGACTCCAGCAAGATCCATAATGAGGCCAGGTACAGACATTAGACTGTAAGGTACAGACACCAGACTAAGTGACCAAAAACCACACTAAAAACCTCATAAAAGAACAGATGTTCAGTACATATAGCCTAGTCTAAAAAATGGCTGAACCCTGTCTAAAATAGACCTGGATTAACGTGCACTCAAACTTTAATCGATTTAGGTTAGACCAGTAAATTGAATTTCAGAACCAGTTCCTATGTTGATTCAAATTAGGTTGCTATCCAACAGCATCCCAGACTCCTTTGCAGCTCCCTGCTAGCCGCTGCTTGCAGGGAGGCATGCTAGCACTCACCCCACTCTTGGCTGCTCTAGCTGAGCACCCAGCAGGCTTCACCCCTAAGCTGAATCTCCACAGACCCTTCCTGCAGCCCTACTTTCAGCCATCTGTCAGCTGCAGACAGGCAGCACAGGGGCAAGAGAGAGATCTGTGTCCTTGCATAAACCCCATTGTGAAGCACCCCACAATTTACACAGAACTCATAGCAAGCCCAGGAGATGCCCCGTAAGTGGGTACAGCCACATACAGCCTGACCAGGCTTCTGGGCAAGGGCGAGCATTCCTACCTCCCACTACCATGCCATCTGTTAGGCACAGGCATCTGTCAGCTGCAGGCTGGTCAGGCTCTGTGGGGCTGTGTCCATTCACAGGAGTTCTCCTGGGCTCAGTGTCAGCTGCCCCCCCCCCCCCCCCCCCCCC
>NW_005842364.1:659025-689672 GCF_000455745.1 Alligator sinensis
CCATGGGGGGACCCCGGGTTTCCTCCTCCATGCCCCCAGAGACCCAGGAGGCACCAGTCACTGAGCCAGGGGTCCACCACATGCTCCCCAGCAGATCCAGAAGTGGACTGGAAGTGCTTCTGGTTCACTTCTGGGTTCATTGCCAAGCACACTAGGGACACCCTGCACTCCTGTGGGACACTCCATCTGCCCCAGCACCACAGCATTCACAAGCCGCCTGGTACCTTGAGGTTTGTAGAAAAAACATTTAAAGTTGCGTCTATGTCCGAATTGTCGAATATATCCTAATTGATTCGAAAGGGTTCCAATTTG
This sequence comes from Alligator sinensis, assembly GCF_000455745.1. Classification (NCBI taxonomy): domain Eukaryota; kingdom Metazoa; phylum Chordata; order Crocodylia; family Alligatoridae; genus Alligator; species Alligator sinensis. The sequence continues at coordinate 659,338 of NW_005842364.1, forward strand.
ATTCAGAGTGATTAAAGGGTCTCCCAATTCGATTTGGATTTGTAGATTCAGCCACCAAATTGAATAGACAACCGAAGCTTTGCACAGTCCTACTTGCTTGCCTCAGGCAGTGCAAGCAGCCTGTATGCGCCCCCCAGCGAAGGGTGAATGTGTGTTCTGTTCCCTATCGATCTAACCTATGCTGCTTACAGAAAACTGTGACTTTGATTCTGCCTCAGGCTTTCTGAATGTCTGCACTTAGCCTGACAGTGTGAGCTCATGCCAATGACAGGCCATTTATACAGGTTTTGCAGTCTGTGTTCATCTCATAGGATGCAGATTAAGCACCAGTGGCTTAAACCTGAGCTTGGCAATCTTTTAGGAGTAGGGGCTACATTAGCACTGCTCATTCTGAAGTTGGTCTCTGCTCCCTTGCCAGTGCTGTGCTTCCAACCTAGCCACTACTCCCAAACTAGCAGCCAATGCCACCACCAAATTATCACCAGTGTTTCTCAATGAAGAACTGCTGCCAGTGTCCCAGCTGACATCACTTGGCAAGCCAAATCTAGCTTGTAGGCTATAGGTTCTCAACCCCCAGCTTAGACCATAATTTTATCCAAGTATTGCTTTGGAGGATGATGCCTGGGACAGCTCTTTGAATGCTGCTGAGGAAATAATTTGCAACCATTTTATTAATGACTGCAGTATACACCACTTCCACTATAAGCCGTCTGGAGCTTATATAGTGTAACTATTGTGGAAGTACAGTATAACTATAGTGGAGTGTGAGTGGGGAGGCAGAAGCCCCCCCTCCCAACATGTTCCAAGACCCTGCCTGACAAACACCGATACAGCAGGGTCTGGGATGAGCAGCAGCTGTGGGGAAAAGTTGGCACAGGCTAGGCAGTTCCACAGCTGCCCAAGCCTGTGGATTAGTGAGCCCTGGAGACGGGGCCAAGAGGCGGTGTGGGACAATTAAGAGGCAGCTGGGGAGAGACCCAGCTGCCTGGATGAGGAGAGGGAGAACGCCAGCAGGGAGACACAGGCAACAGAGCCTGTTACAAGCGGCAGAGTGGGGCACAGGGTGAGAAGCCCCAACAGCCGCTGTGGAGACCCGGTGGATAAAACTCCACGTCTGGGCTCAGGGAGCTCAAGCCTGCCAGAGGGCCATGTCAGGGAGGAGGAGAGTGTCCTCACCATCATGGGTGAAGACCCAGCTGCTCTGGAGAGCCCAGGTACCATGACGGGGAAGGGTGGTGAGCGATGGCAGAACCGTGCGGGCAACCTGGTGAAGAAGGAAGAGCAGGCAGAGACTGGCTCAGAGCCCAGCAGGGGAGGGGTGAGTCCTGCCAGGTAGTGGGATCAGGAGTGATTAACTCCTAGCCTGCCAGTACCTGGGAAGAGTACCCAGAGAGATGGGTGAAACTCCTTCTCACATCCCAGGGAGGCAGAAGGGTCCTGGGGGCCAGAGTCCCAGGCCCTCCATTGGCGGAGGCCAAACATCTTTTTGAGTTAAGCCTTTGTCTAAGTTATCATTAACCCCAGACTGGGACATATTTAGTTGTCCAAAGGTTAGTCTGAAAACCAGGAATTGATTTGGGAGAGATTTCACAACTAAACAGACTTGACCCCAATCGTGGTGGCCCTATCAGGTGAGAAGATATCATCCCAGGGAGGATTATAAGGAGCCGGGACATCCGAGGCTGTGGATGTGGTAAGGGTGGGGTAAAGGGGAGGTTTGGAGCCTCACGAAGACAGACCAGTCGTGGCAGGCGAGTAGGGGCAGCGCTTTGAAACATCTAGGTGGCCCAAAAGTGCAGTCTCACCCTGATGTCACTAGGGAGGAAGGCACAGACCAAAAAGGGGCCAAAGCCTTACAGCACCTACCAGTGACATGGAGCTATTGGGTAAGTGCATGAGTTCAAAGATCAACAAGGTTCTTTGGGTAAATGTGATATCTTAGACCAACTAAATATATGGAAAATTTGTTCTTTGCACGATTTTGGGCACAAACACCCTTCTTCAGACATTGGGAGAGCCTGCTGGTGTTGTGTGTGCTTTCCTGGGTAGAATAGCAGCCAAAATACAAAATGCAGGTCTGTGAAGACGCAAATGTGTGTATATCTGTGTACACATGCACACAATATGTAATATATTAAAGCTTTAACTGGGAATGCTACTCTTATACAGATAATTATTAATAATAACCTCATGTGCATGAGTCAAATCATGGTTTATTCTAAATGTTCTATTTTCTTGATCTACTTTTTCTCAAGGAGATGTTTGTGTTTGGGATAACTTAGCAGTAGCAACTGTGATCTTCTAGCATCAAGGCCGCAACTTTGGGAATCACTTAAGCAAGCCACATAAGGAAAAATAATCTTTCTACTACTTTTTACTCTTTTACATAAGATCCAGGAATGAGCTAACCAGAAAAACGTAGTTTCAGTACACAATTTGCAATATATGGATTGTTCAACTGAAGTTAATATAGTACAAAGCGAGAATGATGGGTAGAGATAACCTAGCAGGAATAATTTCTTAATACCAGCATTCTACCATCTATTGAGACTGCAGAATCTAACTGAGGAACTTACACATGGAATGAGTTGCACCATTCAAAGTCTTAAAAGCGTGTAGTATCAGGCTATGTTAAAAATGGTAATAGCCTAGCAGTATCACTTATTTAGTAATTAAAAGGGTGAACATTATTATTGACATGATCTGTTTATCTTAAAACTAGGTCTATTAAGAGTCTCAGTTTCCCCCCCTCCTACTGGATCTGATTAATGCCCAAAAAATCTGCTTTAAAGTCAGAAGCATATTTTAATATGTTGAGCCATTTTTAAAGAAAACATTTCCATATATTAAAAAGCATTAATTATTAATCAATTCTGTCACAGCCATATTTGCTTAACCATAGATCTGAATCATTTCAGTGTTTAACACCAATAATTCATGTTTTGGAGGTTAAATATTTGACACTAATACCACAGAGAATGCAACTTGAAGTAGTGAGTACCATGTGCAACCCAATAATTACCTTGAACAGGGGAAAATAAATCTTAACTAGAATGAAAAAAAGGAGGGCGAAAAAAAAGAACTTTGCCCTTAGCGGTAGAAATAAGCACCAAAGCAATTAATGTCATGCCAGAAACACCTAAATATATTTGAGATGAGTGAAAAGACCTCTAGATAAAGAGTCTCATAAGCTAATGACAGGTGTTATGGGAAAATGTTAAAAACAAATTGAGAACGATCCTTAACAGACCTTCAGCCTTTAATGTGGCTAATGGGATTGAATTTAGACATGCATTTCTTAGAAAAATACGCATATTGTAAAATTATTGCTATATGGTACTGGTGTAGCTGTCCTAAGTGATGCTAACAAAGCAATACTGTATTTTTAATGAACTCACAGTCCAAAGATACTTTTCAGTACCCCTCCTTTTACAAGGTAACCAGCTCACAAACTTCCCTAAGAAGAGCTAGATTGTTCATTAATAGGTTCCACCTTAGCCTCTGTAGAATAAGAATCATTGATGCATTTAATAGACAGGGAATTTCCTTCAAATGAGACAGGCCATTATTTTGCTCCATCATGTCAAAAAGGTTCTGTTCTATATTGAATAAATCAAGTAGAATGACATATCCCCACCAATAGTCTGCACAGCACACATCACCTCCTCTTACTCTTGCACTATTAATTGTGTGAACATGTGCTTTCATAACCTATGCAAAAATTAATAAATAAATAGAGTAATGTACTAAAAAGCTTGCCCAGGGCATTCTTATTGCTAATATATGCTGCCATATTCATTTGTATTATAAAAAAAAATATTCAAGAAGTTATATAAAGGTGATTGTAGCATTATTGGGACACAACTAAAATATGACATATGCTAACCAGGGGTGGAAAGTATAGGGGAAGAGTTACTGAGGTAAGCCAAGTTTTTTCTGCTGCAGATTGAAGTGTTTTAACTAGCCTAATGTACTTTTTTGTACAGAAAAATGAAATTGTTTCAAATGGATGTTTAAGCTTGTAAATGCCACATCTAGCCTGGCCACATGGTAAAGCATGAGATTAAGGCTACTGGTTTTTGTAAGGGAGAAATATTAAAACTACATTTCTGGCAGATTTGGGTGCAGGAAGATTTTATAGGTCGATTCCATCTCTGTGGGCACATTTACATGTGGGCTTTAATGTTCAGTAACCTATTCAACTGCGTATTAAAGCAGTGCGTAAAAAAACTGTACTAATACACCATTATGCAGTAGAATAGGCTGCTGTGAACTAAGCATCACCTAAGAAGTGTGTACTTGTGCTACTTACAACCTAATGCACATTTATTTAGTACCCCATAGGAGGTACTAAATTTAAGGTGCATTAGGAAAAGTGCATTAATGCACATGTAGATGGGCCCTGTTATTCCATGAACTACTAGCAGGATTTGGGGCAGAGGTGAAGGAGATAACTTCTTCTGGTCACTCCACTGGGCATGGGGAGTATTTCAGCCAGAGTGACTGTGGTAGGATGGGCCCTGGGGTGGTCATGGTGCCTTCTAGGGGCCACCCTAATCCTGCCCATACTCCCAGTCCTCTGTATAACCTCCCCTGTTCATCTTACCTGTTATGCCTTGATGACCTTTTTAGGAGGCTGCCCCTGAGTAGTGGAGTGCTCTCTCTGATGTCTAACTGACCTCTTGTGGTCTCTGGGCTCTCTACCCACTAACCAAAATCCACAGTTCTCTGTGGGTGCCTCTTGTGCCTTGGCAAGTTTACTGATGCATGGCGGCTGGCACTACTCCGAGCCAGTGATTACCATCTGTGGCCCTATTTCTTGACCCCAATTACACCTTAGGGCTCTTACTGTGACTTCCAGCCTCACCCATGGTTTTCAGGTAGCACTCAATGACCATTTACCTTCCTATATAGGCTTCAGCCCTCGTAACCTTAGCTTTTTGGCTTTATCCCAGGCTGCAGACTGGTAGCCTGGGCCCACTTACTCTGGCCTGGCTTTTCAGTCTCCACCTTTTGTCAGCCACTTGTCCCTGGTCTCAGGGTCAGGCTCTGGCCCCCTCAGCCTTAGTTAGCCACTGTCTACCTGTCTCAAGCCCCTGCCCACCTGTCTCAAGCCCCTGCCCCTGACAGGGACCAAATCTGAGGTGCCCCCTGCGTGGCTTCTTATCCATCCCTATTAGCCACACTAGCCCTCTAGTGTAAAACTAAAAGAAAAAAATGCAAGCAAACACTCTGAGCTCAAGCATTTAAAGACCCCCCTCTGGTCTATGGTCTTAATGCCAAGCCACCTCCCTACACAGCAGTTCTCTCCACCCTGGGAATATCTGCCATGGCCCACAGCCCCCACTCCTTGCCACCCTGAGCTGGCAGAAACTCCTCTCCCTGCAGAGTTCAGGGCTGCACCACTCCTTTGCCTCAGGACCCCAGGTTTATATATCATGCGCTTCTCCCTTTCCAGTCAGATGTGCTCCTGACTCACTGCAAGTGTGTCCTTTCAACCTCTGGGTCAGTCTACTGCTGTTTCTTTGGCCAAGATGTAACAATGATCTTGCTGCCTAACCAGGCCTCTGCCCCACTGATGTATTCCTAGGCAGCTAGCCATGCAATATGCATTTGCAGACTCCGAATCCCTGGTTGCTTACACCCCTGGAGCTAGCCCAGAAATCAGCTTTCTTCACTTGCCTGGGGACATATCTGCTGAGATTTCTCCCTTAAAAGTAACAGGAGCCCCTGGCTCCCTGTTACAATGACTAACGGGTGAACATTCTGTGCTGAATAGCAACTTTCAAGGTTTTGAGGTTTATTTTTATTCTCCCCAGGAATTAATATTTTTCTAATGTTTTTGTTAAAACAGAATATTGACAACGTGCCTAGTTTCTAGTTAAAAAGATGAAGGAAGTAGAGAGGTTCTCTCTCAAATGGGAAGGGCATTGATTCAACATGGGAAAGATCTAGGCTGCTACAGCGTCAGCCTTCTGCAACAAACTTATAGACTTACTATATTGCAGGCTCCTCATTTTCCTGATGCAGAATACAGAATTTTCAGTTCATTTTTTGAATGAGTAGTTTCAATCCATGACCATTTCTGGTTAGTTTTCCCTTGCCTGGAGAGAAGGATCCATGCTAATTTATGCAGCACACTAAGTTTTTGCAGATCTTAGCACAAAAAGACAGCATATGGGTTTTTGGGTATAAGGAACTATGGGAAACAGATCACAGGAAGATGATGGAAAGTAAGACAATTTTTAAAGGAAAATGCCTTTGCATGATTTTCTCTTTTCTAATCTTCAGTATTCATAATACCATCTGAAGTACTTGAAAACCAATTATTTCCCTATCCACTGTGTCCCTTTGCTATTTCTGTTTGTATCTAATACAACATGAATGCAGTTTTTGTTTCTCTTCCTTTTTTGTGCCTGAACAGCACACTGTCAGTGTAGCTCAGAGATTAGCATAAATTGGAGAAGGAGCAGAATGATCAGAAGAGTGCTTAAAACGTTATTGTGGGTGCAAAGGAGAAGACAGTTATGTATACAGTGGAATTTTTTTCTGAATAATAAACCAATAAGTTATATTGAGGCCACTAAGGTTTGTGATCAGAGTCAGATTGCTTTATCTTGTTTTGCAGTGAAAGAAGTAGTGAACAATATCCTATGTGTAATGTACATAAAATATTTTGAGTCTTTTCCAGGGAAAGTGAATTGGCCAATTTAAATACAGTTAATTAGGGACTTGATGCCTAATTAAGTTCAAGTGATCCTACACAGAATGTAATAATCTCTGGCCTGCTGTCTCTATATCAAGGTTTGCTTAAGAGATAAACTAAAGACAATTGCAGATGGGAAAATATTGATTAATATGCAAAATTTAATCAGAAAGGAAAAGGTTAATCATTAAATCAATACTTTAGGGGCAGATCTTCCAGATGCTGAACACCTTCAATTCTCCTTTGGTCTTTTGAAAATTGAGTGGATGATTCAAATCATAGAAAACACTCAGTAGCAATGGCTTTTAAAGCAAATAATGACTTAATTGGCATTATGGAAATCCCACAAGTTATTAAAATCAGCAGGGCCTGGAATCACCTCTAGGTACAAAAGGAACTATCTGAAGAAACCCTATAGCCATGGGCTGTAGGATTCACAAAGTTTTGAATGACAGCTGAAGAACAAGACAATTAGAGGAAGGATAACATCATTTCCATTTTGACTTCGATAGTTGGGGAGTTATTAGATTAAATTATAAAAAACTGAAGGTTTGGAGGATGAGAAGGTGATTTCTAAGCAGCCAGACTGAATATAAAGGTGGGGGTGGAGGGGAGGAAAAGTGATGCCAAACCAACTTGATTTCCCTTTTTTTACAATATAAGTGGTGTTCTGGATAAGCCCAATGCAACAGACTTGATACATCTGGACTTCAGTTAATCATTCAATGCAGCACCACATACCATTCTCTTCAGTAAGCTGAAGAAATGTGGACTAGATACATAAATTAGTGAATAAGTCATAACTGGGCGAATACATACAATAAAGAGTAAGTATCATATGGTGTCAAACTGCAGAAAGTCTCAAGTGTTGGGTCTCAAGTATTGGGTTCTACATGGATTCATTCAGCAGTGCTGTTTAAAATTTGATAACTGGCTTAACAATGACACTACTGAAATGACACTGCTGTGGGTTATGGGGAAATCACGAATTCAGCATGAGCTGCAGTTTGATGATATTGCAAAAACAGCAAATAAAATGTTGGTTGCTTAGTTCTTCTGTTAATGCAAGATGTGGGGGATGATAGTCCTCCCCTACTTGGTGCTGGTTAAAACTTCAATAGGAGTACTGTTTTTAAGGCACCACACTTTTGGAAGGATGTAGAGAAAACAGAATGGTTCTAGAGCAAGGGTGGCCAAAATGGTGGATCTGGCTGGCAGCCAGCCAGGGCATGCTGGCAGCAGATCGCAGCTTTGCCTCAGCTCCAGACCATGCCGTCACTGCCACAAGATTCCAGCCCCAGCCATGGAGCAGCTCTCTGTCCAGCTGCATGCCTTGCCAGCACTGCTGGGGCTGGTCTCCATGGAAACCCTGGCCCCCTGCTTTCAAGGCATCACTGCTCCTGGGGTCTCCATGGAAACCAGCTATAGGATGCAGGCAGGGGCTGCTGGGAAATGGAGTCCTACGTGGGCCCAATCTGGCCTACAGACTCAACTTTACCTACCCCTGTTCTAGAGGGCTAGTGATAAAGATGATAAAAGGGACTGCAATGCAAGCTGTTTAAGGAATCTTGGAAGAACTGCCTAGGTATACATTTGGGGAAAAAGTTTAAAGGTAGACGTGATAGCATTTTTTTTTTTCAAATATTTAAAAGGGTACTACAAAGTAAATGAAGAAAAAATGTTTCCCCTTGTTACAAAGGGCAGGGTACAAGACAATGGGTTTAAATTATAGCAAGGTAGATTTAAATGAAACCTCAGGAAAAGTTTCCTCACTATATGAACAATACAACAAGATTTGTTCAGAAGGAAGTTGAATATAGTCTCTTCTGATCAGCCACACAATCTCTGGATGTTTTAGGAATTCTTGTCTATTACCCACAGAGGGGGTATCTCTCAACTTGTTTCTTGCTATACCTTCAGAAAGCTGGAGAAGGGAATCACCAGCTTTGAAAAACTACATCACCTGTCTGTATAAATTAGTTTAGCATTTCCTTTGCACCACTTAAAATTTAAGTTAAAATATAGTAATCCAAATAACAATTCTTACCAGCTCCCAAACAGAAGCTTAGGTACTGTTTCTCTGCTAGTTTTATAACATGTTTACTGCAGGGACAAGAGCAAATGGAGAAGGAAAAAAGAGACAGATATGATGGTCCAAGCTAATCTGACAATGCAATGACATAAACTTATGCCAGGTAGAGGCAAAGACAGTTAGAATTTTCTAGCTTGTTACCCTGTAATACCATACTTCAGCTTAGCCCTGTGACTGATAGCTGGGAAAACAAACTTCACAGATCCATAATACTGAAAAAGAAACCTGCCACACAACCACACAGCAGTACAGTTAGGCTTCAGCTTTCCAGTAATCTTTGAATGCTGTTTTAGACAATTCTGGAGTTGATAGATTCTGTTTTTTGTATAAATAGACAACTGATTTTGCATCAGTTGCATCAAAGAAATGTAGGACATTTCAAATGGAAGATGTTAACATGAAGGTGTAGTACATTTCAAGGAAGAGAAAAATACTTTCACATGAAAAAAAACAGATGCCCTAATAACTCTCTCTCACATACACATCTCTCTTCATACCAGTGCAAAATCTTCGTATGTAGAAAGAGAAAGATATCAGAATCTGGAGATCTGTATCAGACCTTAAGATTTTTTATCATAGTTTAAGTTTTTCACAACAGCTATTTGAAATATAGTTATGGTTGGTGACACTATATTGCATTTGTTTTCTAGTACATTGACCTTAAGTATTCTTGAATTTAATCCCCAAAACTAACAAGCAACTGCAGCTCCCATTGAAAATTAGGTTCATACTTATATTCTAAACCTGCCTGATATGTCAGGGAGAAGCAGCAGTTCAACAGAAAGTCACCTGTTGCTTGCAAGTCTTGCACCAAGACATCATTCCTTCTGGAAATGGATTGCAAAGTCATTACATAAAGCTCAAATGATGAAGAGTGGGTAAGGACTAGTGCAGTGCAAAATTTTGCCTGGCATTTCATGTCAAAGTGTTTTGAGCTCAACACAATGAAATCAAAATGAAACAAAAGCCTTCACAACATCTTTGAAATGAAACAAGGGAACTCAAAATGTTTTGAAAGTTTTGAAACATTGAGTTTCAAAGCCAGGCTTACTGGCTTCAGCTCCAGTCCCAGCTGGCAGCGCCCACCTCCTGTCATCTGGCTGACAGATTGGGGGCTTGTCTGTGCCCTAGGAAGGGCTGCAGGGGCTGTGCCAGAGTCCTCCTAGGGTGTTGACCCCCAATCTGCCTGCTAGATGAAAGAAGCCGGGTGTTGCCACCTGGGACTGGCAGCAGCAGCAAACTTCTTGGTGCTGGTCCCATGTGGCAGCACCCGACTTCTTTCATCTGGCAGGCAGATTGGGGGCCTGCACCCCCGGGAGGACTCTGCTACAGCTCCCACTGTCCTCCCGGGGGTGCAGGCAAGTCCTCAGTCTGCCTGCCTGCCTCATTTTGTTTCCCCATAATGAACTACGGGTGAAACATCAAAACAGCACTGCAATAGCAGAACAGTTTCGATGAAGCAAAATGGAACAGTGCTTTCAAAACTAAACAAAACTCAACACGAAACACTGTTCCGTCAAAACGGAAGAGTGCCGTTTCGCACAGCCCTAGTAAGAACTTTTCATTTTATTAGGTCATTTTATTGCCTATGGACCTTGATTTGTTGTTTTAGTGGGGGCAAGGGAAAGGTAGGATCAGCATGTTCTTGCTTTGTTAATACATATCCCATTTCATATAAAATAAAGAATTTAAGATGTAGCTCCACCCATAACCTGATAAGAAAGGGGATCCAGCTACTGGCTTCCTTTCACTATGGCACAGTGCAACAAATATTTTCTCTGTCCCTTCCTGCCTCTCCATGGCTATCTGAGTGGAAGAACATGATGTAGGAGTGTGATTAGGAGAATAAATGCTCTTCTATGTAACAGAAATACCTTCCCACGTTGTAGGATTCTCCTATGCACTACACAACATAGACACAATTATCCAGTCCTCACTAACACTGCCAAACATTATTCCAAACTACACATGACTTCACAATAAACTTCATAGTCATTTCTAGTTCTTAGCCAAGCACAAAGAAAAAAAAAAAAAGTTGAGATTGTGACATGAACCATTGGGACCTTGCCTTCATCACAGCAAGAAAACATGCCAACACAGGAATTTCAAAGAAGCCTATCCCTTAAAAATATTTAGGCAAGGAAAAAAAGATTGTGCCAGGAGTCTCACAACGCTGCATATTTCATTAATGTAAAAGTGCTGAGCCACTGGCCTTACCTCAGTGAAGGGCACATACACAAGTAGGTTCCCATGAAGTAAACAGAACATCATTTCATCTTCAGTAATGGCTTCTATGTACTCTCTTATTATGAAGCAATTGAAAAGGAAGTCATCCTAGTTTGCCTGCCCTATTCACTTGCTCCATACCCTACATGATTTTATAGACCTCTATCATATCCTTGTAGCAGGGGACCCTACTCTTGCTGCTACAAGTGTGGGAGTTCAAAGCTACAAAGAGGCTATCTGCAGAGCAGTCAGTCTGTTGCCAGGAGAGATAGGCAACAGGTGAGGGGAGGTAGAGGCAGGCCAGAGCAATAAGCCTGTTAATGAGGGCAGAAGAGGAAAAGCCTGATCCTGGTCCTGGAGACCAGAAAAGGAAGGAAGACAGGCTATGGAAGCCTAGCCCTGAGCCAAGGGCTCAGATTGGTCTGGTCTGAAAGATGTGTGGGATTTCTCCTTGAGTTAAGTACTAGTATGGGCAATTTGGGATGGTTGGAAAGTGACAGGAAGGGTTCCTGGGAGTTACCTTGTAGTAGGAGAGGTTAAGACCCAGACAGAGAGCACTGCAAGGGTCTAAAGCCGTATAGATCAAGAGACTGGTAAAGACACTAGGAAAGAGCCCTGCCAGGGTAGGAAACCTAGGGGGCTGTGTGGGACTACAACTGAGCTACGGAGAGAGGGGCAGGACCATAAGTCCAGCATTGAAGGAAAAGAATAGTTTGGCCAGGGATGCTAAAGCTGGGCACGCGGGGGGGGATGTCATTATGTGGCAGTGCTCTGGACCCTAGAGGCACTACAGGGGCAGAAGTTGAACTCTGTGAAGGCCTCTGTTTTGGAGGACAGAAAACCCATTAAGACAGTCAAGGCCTAGAAAGCCACAACTGGGGCCCATAGGTCTGTGTTTGGCACTAGTAGGGCTCAGGGAGCACTTGCCAGGCATAGGGGGTGGACAAGAAGGTCCAGACTTGCCAGCCTAGATACAAGAAGGAAAATGAAGCAGGACCAGGGAGCCTGTAGGTGAGGGGAAAAACACCAGAAGTGTAACATCTTTCTTGGTTAGAGATTGCCTGGTAACTTATTAGTGCTTAGTTTATTAATTTGTTGTAAAAATATCTTCTATTGTCACTATAGTGTTGTCCAACTCTTCAGACCCCATTTCCTGAAGGAATTGATGTAGCATGAGAACTTTCCCAGAATATTCAGTGGTAAACATTTAAAAAAAAAAATCAGTTTAGCTGCTTTGCTATGACCTTATACCCGAGTACTTTCCCTCCCACAAACCTCAGCTCCACTGCTCTTTTACTGGACGGACAGCTGTAGCAGGGGAATCTCTGCTAGCTCTAGGTGGATCCTAGGGGTTGTGAAAGAAACTTTAGGTTCTCCTTTCAGTAGATTGGACTAGCCTGAAGTATCACTTATTCAGAGATTACTCTGCCACAGGCAATTGGTAAGGAGACAAAGCAACAAAAAGATTTAGTATATAGGAGAAGAGAACTATATAAGGGGAAAAAAAATGACTACAGGCTTGAAGACAGAAAAACCAAGTACCCGCTCATCTGGCTGTACCCTACTCCTCCCGAGAGACCTGCCAATATTACCACAAGTCAGCTGCGTTGCTGGGGACCTTGGACCTCCAAAGCCTGGGATCCAACTATCTTGATTTTTATCACAGATAGACCCTAAAATATACCTCCAGCCACTTTTCTGCTCTCCCACCTCCCTTCCCTTCATCATTATTCTAATTGTTCATGAGTCAGAATCCCATAGAAATGTCTCTCTCTTGTACACCTGGCATGCCTTTGGCCTGATGGGCCACGCACAGATGCGGCCCATCAAGACCTTCCCTCCCCCCACTCCAATCACAAGTAGAAAATAACTTGGCTGTCTATTCCACCAGTGGCACCTTCCACCTCTGACTGTGAGTGGTAACTGTCTTTGCCCTAGTATCACAATAGCAAGATTTAAATAGCAGTTTTGCCTACTCTTTCTTTTGGCTAAGCCATGATCAAAATCATAAAGAGATGCAAATACAGTATAATAATCTCTACAGTGACAAAGGTGACAAATGAAAACAGTATAATATTGGTGTTGCAATGAGACCACATGTGCTATATCAGTAGGACAAACACCAGAAAGTCTGCATTATACCAACCCCCCAAAACCCGAGTTAGTTTGTGACAAGAGACAAAATAGATCCTGGAATGAAGTTTAGGTGTTTCCCAAGCTCAGTTCTGGAACTTTTTTTTTTTAAGTCAAGGTTGCATCATAGATGCTTAGTAATTAGACAATTACAAGCTTAACTATATTGTCATATTTTGAGAATACTAGTTTGAATGTCTGTAATATAACAGTCCAATAACTCATCGTTATGTATAAGCTCCAAATTAGTGCATTTGGTCATTGAAATATATTCTTTGAGAGAGACTATATTTCTTCCATATAATTGATTTGTACTGACTATGTCCTTTCAAGTATGCCGTCTATATCTACCAGAAAGTTTATTCCTTAGTATTTCCTAACTTAAGAAAAATGTGTGCAAATGTGTCTTCTATATGTGGTTTGCTATAGATGCTCTCCTTACTTCATTTGAAGGGCTGGCAAAATTGAAAAAATGGCAGTAGTCAAATAGTTAGAAATTGACTATCAAGGCAAGGAGGAACAGGAAGAAAGTCACACCTATCATGAAATTAGAATTAAAAAATACCCTTTAAAAATGTTCTTTAATATATTATGGGGAATTATTTTGTACTTCAGGCTTTTTTTGGCAGTTTTGTCAAAGCTGAAAAGGAATTGTTGTTAGTGAAGTGCACTGTGCTACCATGGTAGTGACTGAGAATTTGCATCATAAAGTATAGACTACATCCTACAACAATGAAAAAAGTATGTTTTTGAAAACATTTCATTGATTGATTGATTTTCTTTTTAGATGTGGACGCAAAGGAAATGCAAGATCTTACCATTAAACCATAGCCTGTGTAATTTTTACGTAGTTATATATATTTCTCTCTGTCTAAATACACTAAGACAAATAAGAAACAGCTACTGCTTCACCTAAATTTAAATTTTAAATACAGGTGGAAGAGATGTTTAACATTTCAGCATTATTTCAATATTCCTTGTGGGTGAAGACCTTATACTCCCTTTCCAACTTTTTATTTATTTATTTATTTAAAAGACGACAGTGATACAACCTGGAGGGTCTTGATAAACTCCTAATAGATTCATTAGCAGAATATACTTCTGAAAACAGCACACCACAACTTTTAATACACACAAATATCTAAAGGAGAGAGATAAAATATATTGCTTTTACATCTATTTTAATGATACTGCACAATTTCAAGACAACACCAACACATGAGGAATTATCATAAGTTTCTTTGTGGAGTGTTACCTTTTTGTTTTCACCTTTTATTATTTAAAACAACCATTTTAAAATTTAAACTATTGTTGCGTTCCTTATTTGTCAAACACCAATTTGCATTCTTTGGTTCTTGCACAGACAAAGTAAGATCATTTAGCATATTGGCTTTTGTTTTTAGGAGCATCAAAGATTGAATCAGTGGGCCCTTGTACATGTTACAAAATTGCCCTGTAAAACAGCTTAAATGCCCTTTTGTACTGCTTTGATGGTGTTGCTGTTTGCACATTTGGCAGCGTATTCCATGTTAATGGTGTTTCTGTTCACACACTTGGAGGCATATTCCACTTTAAATTACTTTGGTGCGTAGAAAGGTAAGACACCTCTGAGGTGTTTTAGTTTGTTACCTAATGAAGTGCAATAGTGCATGGGGCCCTGGAAGCTGACATGCTTGGTGGGCCCTCCACAGTTCAGGGGCTGTGGGACCTGGTGGCAGCCCATGCAGGCAGGCTCCACTGAAGAAAAAACAAAAAGTGGTGAGCCCAGTTTTTTTCCTCTCCCCTCCCTGGAGCCTGCCTAGCTGCTGGAGCTGTGCAGAGGCCCAGTGCTTCCCTCAGTGGCTGCAGCAACCCCTGGGACCACCCAGGCCAGGAGCCAGTGGGCAGGTGCTGCCTGGGGGGGCCTGCACAGCTCAGGAACTGCTCGGCCCACTAGCAGCTTGCTCTCTACCACACCCACCTGGCACCGAAGAAGCAGGTAAGGATCAGGCCCCCAACCTTTTGTATACACCATGGGGGTTTAGTTTGGTTTAATTCTTGGTAAATTTAAGTGGTGTTTTGAAAAACCCACCTTTTCAATTTAAGGATAACTAAACCAAAAGTAAACCCCTGTGGTATGTAAAAGCAGCCAAAGATGTCAAATCAGACCTGGGAAATGTGCTCCTCAGTTAAACTTGAGCTCCCTTCCACCCCAGTCCCAACTCTACCTGGCTGGCTGATTGCTATAGTAATAGGCAAGAAAAAGTATCTCAAACAGAGAGAGAGATTTCTTAAACATTCATCAGTACACTATTTCCTTTTTTAGAACTATAACTGTTCATAAATCAGCAGAGGTTCTACCCCACAGAATTCAGATGTGAGCCTTCATCAGCCTTCAGTAACTGTTTTATTTATATTTTGGTCCACATTGTTTATTTATAAATAAAATCATCACCTATGAGATAATTCAGTGATATTTAAATCGTTCAGTTGTATACAAAGGCCTTCTAAAAAGATACCTGGACAGCAGATATAAACTGTATTTTAGTTCAAATTTCATCATCTGCTTGCTTATCAACAGAGCACAGATATAAAACATTTCAATGAAGTCAGTTTCCTGCTTTTTCCCTTACTTCCCTGAAAAAAAAGTACCAGGCAATAGACTAGGCATTATTGGTCATTTGTACATATGGCTGTGTTGCAGTGCCAGGCACTTAAAAAAAAAAGTGGCGTATGCATTTGTATAAATGGTGAAATGTGCGTCAGTGCTGATAAAATGGCAGCAGCTTGCTTTTGAACTAAAACACGTTGATTAATTGAGTCTGCTCCGATGTGCTGGAACTCCGGCGCATCAGAGCAGACAAATGTATGTGTATAAATGCCTTATCTGAACCCCTGTCTCACTGTCCTCTTGAAGCTGGGATGTACAGGAGAATTCTATTTGGCCATAAGCACATTTGGGGATTTTGTTTCCTCTTAAGTGCTGAAAACTAGTTAGATAGCTGTATGTGACATTTAGAAGCATAAAGGACTTAGCACCAAATCTATGGACATAAAGGCCCTGTAGAGATTAAACTGTAATGCTAACAAACCCAACCCCCCTTCCCTTACAACCTGACTATACAAGCATGAGTTTAAGCCAGGGGCAGGCAATTATTTTGGCCAATTAATTAATGAGTTTTGGTGACCTGTCAAGGGCTTCAAGTGTAGGCCTTCCCCCTGGTTGCCATCTTGGGACCAGAAGCCCCACCCCAACCCCTGATCTTTGCCACCAGAAGTCCCTCTGCTTCTCCCAGAAAGTATTCCTTTATGAAGAGGAGTTTGCCATCTTGGAACCAGAAAAAAAACCAAAGCATATACTAAAATTCAAACATCTCTTACTTTAATCATCTCATTTTAAAAAAGTGTCCTTATTTACATGTATTTGCATAGTGTTTATAGAGGCACTAGCAAAATAGCTCAAAATAAAGACTTAGTCTTGTATATTGTGTGTGGGGTGTGGTTGGGGGGGCTGTTTGTATGGGGGGGAGGAGAAGGGAGGAAAGGAAGGGAAGAGGGTGTGGTTGTGGGAGAGGATGTGTCCGTATGGTGGGGTGTGCGTGGGACACACACACACACACACACACACACCTTCCCCTAGCAACCAGGGCTGGCCTGGGCCTAGGCATCCATGTGCCCTCTGCACTGTTGCTATGGAAGTCAATGGGCCTAGGGCCCATATACACAAGCTCCTGGGGCTGCTGCCTTCAAGCAGATGAACACAGCTTCACCATGCAGGGAAAAGGGGATGGTTGCAAAATGAGATGGTTCAAGAGAGGCCACATGCATGAAAGTAAGCCAACGAGCGTGCCCCCTTGAGCTGGTCAGCAGCTCCCTCCACCCACAACAGGCTGGAGACCACAAGCCCTTTGGCTCCTCCACACCACCACCAACAGTGCACAGCCCCAGCCTTGACCCAGCCCGGCCTGCATGCACTTGCACTGGCCACAGCAGACCAGCTAGAACCCATGCTCACAGCATTAATCCCGGCCCACCCCATGCCTACTCCACACCACCTGTTCACACTGAGCAGCAGCAGCAGCCAGGCAGAAGCCACTGCTGCCATGCGGGAAAGTGGCCTCTCCCTCCCAGTGCTGCTGGGTCATTCTTGCTGCAGCCACCTGGAGCCCATGCCTGGGCTGCCCTGCAGCTCCTCTCCGCCACCATCACCACCATCTCTAGGCCACCCCGTCAGGCAAGAGAGGCAGTGCAGAGGAGCCACAGGGCAGCCCAGGCATAGGCTCCAGGTGGCTGTAGCAAGAACTGCCCAGCAGTAGTAAGGGGGAGGGGCCACTTTTTTTCTACGCTGAGCAGCAGCTTCTGCCCAGCTGCTGCTCAGCCTAGACAGGTAGAGTGGAGCAAACACGTAGAGTGGGGCAGGCCAGGTTTGGAGCTGTTCCCATGGGCCCCACCAGTGCTGTGGGGCAGGGACCAGTGGCAGTGGCAGCCGGAAGGGGCCACCGCCTGGGCTGCCTAAAAAGGTAGTTGAGCTGCAGAGCTACCCCAGCCCTACTGCAAGCCAAGAGGACTGGAGGACGCACCATGGGCTGGATGGTGCTTCGGCCAGGCAGGACTGAGGGACATGCCACGAGCTGGAGAAAGACCCTCCATGGGCCAGATCCAGTCTATGAGCTACTTTGCCAACCCCTAGTTTAACTATATGTAAGAAATACATGGCACAGGGTTCAGTATCTCTGGGTTCTTAAGGGTTCTACTGACTGGAGCCTCAGATAAACTAGTCATCCTCATTTTGCATTGTGAACAAAAAGGAAATAATATACACATACACCAGTCCGACATCCTAAACACCATTCAACTTGATTATTTCAATCATTATAAAATTGAGTGTCACACAAGGAAACAAAGAAAAGCCTGCAGAGAGAATCAACATCAGATTGTTTGACTATCTTTCTCTCCTGATGAAGAGACTCAGAAATACTTTTTCCTTCATAAAGAGAAGATTGTGCTAACAAATGAAAGGTGTATACCACATGGAAACATCTGTACCAAGAGGCCAACTGAAAAAACCAAGGTGATAATGGGAGGGAAACATCTGTTCCTCATGCCCTCTTAGCAACCCGGGAGTTCTTTAAGTAATACTCTAAAATACATGCAAGTGTTACATATTTGACATAAGTTATTTCAGTCTATTTCTAATAGTTCACTAACTCCTTTTTATTTCAAAGTATTTTAGTTCTGAAATAACTTTGTCCTAGGCTGGTTTCAAAAGGACCCAAGCTAGCCAATAGGTTTTTATATAGTTGGAAGCATTACAAAAACAATGTCTATAAATAAGCATTATGTTCACCATACTGAAAGGCATTTTTCTGTAAACCAAAGGTTGCTCACTTTATGAACACTGATAAATGTCATGTAATTAGCAGATAGTAAACATTAATATTTCTTTCATTTATTTTAATAGTCACAATCAATTGATTGTAAATATATGGAACATTCTGGTAATTATTTTAAAGTTATATTCACTTCCCAGAGTGTTTATAAATCACTTAAGTCTGTTACAGACATAAATGTCAGTTAGCAAGAAGATAATGAAGGTAGAGTACAACTTGTTGATTTTATTATGTTTCACATTCAATTAATACACTTTATATCTGTTTTGAGAACATTTTAATGGTGAGGCATTATGGAGAAAACAAAATTTTAATTAAGATTCATAGTAGACTCAAAGTTAGGAAAATGGCAGTACATAAACATGTGACTGAAAATCCAACAAAGAAATACTTTCCTTTTCAGGATAGTACTGAACACGTTTAAGAAGAAAATTAGTGGATATATTGATTCTAGCCACTTATAAACAGAACCAACACTTCCATTTTGGAGCAATGCCAGAGAAGGTGAATAAAAGCCAATTCTTTGAACTGATGACAATATCCTACGCCTGGTACACTGGTTTCAGAAAAGGATAGCATAAGGAAATAGCTTTAGTGGCAGTGGCACTACTGATCTCCTGGATAGAAAGAAGACTGGTCCCCCTGTTGAGTTACCTGAGAGAAGTGGCAGTAATGCGATAAACTTGTTTGAGAATCCTTCCTGGAAGGATGCATCTAAAAGGAAGTGACAAAAAAGAAAACAAAAAAAACCTTCTTACACTGTGAGGTCTCAAAGTCTCATATCTCTCAAGCTATTTAGCAACACAAGCCCATCGGGTGAACTGGGAAGACATTTACTTGAGCATCTGTAACATGCAGATGACATGATACACAGCTCTCTCTGTTCCTCATGACTTCCACTAAGATGGGGCCACTACATGAATAATAAATTCATGGATGAAGAGGATCTAGTAGAAGCATATAAGCTGAATACTAAAGAGAATATGCTAGTGAGCTAAGGGAAGTACTCTGAGGAATTTGCAGTCATGCAGCAGTCTTCTTTGCCTGAAGGTGAAAATGCAGAGCAGGTCAGTCCACACTCTAGCAGTACTTCTTGATATCTTGCTGATGCTAAGTGTTCACGTATGGGCCTCACTGAGCAATGTTTTCTATGATCCTTATTTGCAAGGAAACATCCATCCTGAGGGACAATATCTAGCCTTTGTTACAACAGTGCAATAGAGCCATCAGGTCTTCAGAGATTTCATTGCAGTTCTTCTATTCTCAACACAGGCTATTGTAAGCACTTTTGCTGAAGCTGGCCTCCCGTAGAACAAAGTCAAAACTAAAGTCTCAGCCTTCTCTTCAGTTGCCTTGTCCCAGCATATCCAGAAGATCAGCTAAACCACTGAGAATGTAGAACGTGCCACTTAACTAAGGGAAGCCTTATATTCCCAAATTGAGACAAATGGAGCTTATTTTGTTGGACAGAGTCCTGAAGTACCTGTATACAAGTGCAGAGGCTGCCCTGATGTGCTGTAATTAGTGTTAGATCAGCCTCAATTAAATTGAGTCTGTTGGAACATCACAATTACCATGCTCCAGCAGCCTCTCACGTCTCATGTATCAGTGTCCCTGTATTTCAAAATGGCAGCTTGTTGAACAAGCTTTAGTTCAAGCACCCCCCACCATCATTTTGAAGTATGGGGACACAGATACATGAGATGTTATGGTGCTTTAAATTAAAAGTGACTCTTGGAGCCACTCTAAAGTGCCACCCCCCTCTACTCCAAGAGCACATGTAAAAGTGCTCAGAGAGCACACCCGTCTCTTCAAGATAATCACTTTATTGGGAAGTGAAACATAAGTTTAACTAGCATTCATATTCATGCAATATAAAAATGCAAAAACATAGGCACACCTAGAAGGATGGGTATAGGCCCAACCCCAGGAAATCTGAGCTTTTGTTCAGTTCTTCCAGTAGCCCAGGTCCATGATTCCCAACTTCCCCTAGGTTTACAATCATCTGCATACAATAATTAATGATGTGCATCTATTTACAATCTGATTGGATTTATGGTAATTAAAGGGGTTAATCATGAACACCCCGTCTTCAAAGTGAAGAGCTTATGACAAACACTTAAGAGCAGTTCATCTAGGATGGCTTCACAGGTTTCAGTTGGGTTTCTACTCTTAACAATGAGTACTATTCCTTAGTCAAATAAACAAAGCAACAAATATAGGCAAATACCTAAATCAGTCCTTTCCTGTTTACATTAGCAAAAACATAGAATCTGGTCTTGCAAGCCTGTTTCTCTACAAGGTTATCTAAAGTTCATTCCAACACTTATATAATGAAAGATGTATATAATGATAGATGGAGGCACTTATGCCAAGGCCTCTTATGTGTTTCTTATACTCAGAAACAATTAAATTGTATATGGAAAGGGAAAGTTTATGCATGCAAATGACATAAGGTTAGAGATTCCCCCAGGAGCTACAAATCATCACTTAATCTCACTACTTTCCACTCTAGGTACAAGACAGATTCAACATATATTAGAGAAGGCCATAAAAGAAAGACACACAGACAGAAAAATAATCATTAAGAAAAAATCCTAGGAAAAGGGAAGACAAACAGAACAAACAGTATGTGCCAAGTATTATTTAATATATTTCTGGAAGGTATTCGGGTAGCATAGTGATGAAGGAGGTATAAGGAGCTACATGGAACCAAACAAATCCAAGATCTGAACAACTCCACCTAACTCATTATAAGTAATACCTTTCTCCAGAAATAGTCCCATTTGTTTCTTATACATGATTTTTGGTCTCATGTATGCTCAAGCAAGACTGACACAATGTGGCCCCAAGAGAGAATATTATTTCCAATTAGAGTTGAACACTGGAAATGAAAAAAGAAAAGGAAGTGCATGTTTTTAAATGCTCTTGTACCTGTACAGAACACAAGAAAGGATGCACCAATCCCCCCCAAACCCAGCAAAAAAACTTCTGCATCAGAAAAACAAGTTTCACACCTCTGATAGATTAATTTTATACCATCACACCTTTGACAGATTAATTTATACCTTTGTCATATTCAGCTATTGAGAAGATGTCTATTATCACTACATACTTAATGACATGAGGGTTTTTTTCTGAGCACTGCACAAATAAAAATATCACTGTAAAAAAAAGTCTTGAGCAATTTGGCTGATGTTCTGCAGTACCTAAAGCTTTCTTTCCCCATTCATTTTATCTACTCTGGTTAGTTACCATACCATGGTGAGCCATCTTAGGCGAGTGGCCAAAAGTAAAATACAGCTGATTATATCAACATGTAAGCATGTCTTAAATGTATATTCAGACTGTAAAGCATCTAGTTCATGCTTATTAAAGCATTTTGTCCTGAAAAGAAATGTGGTAATTAATAAATTAAGTTCCAGTATTACCAAGCAATTTGTACTGGCTGCGAAGGACTCCGAGTAAATATTTTCAGACAGCATCATCTATGCTTACATAACTAAGACTATACTACTCACAGGTTTCATAAGTATCTTTTAGGTCTGTGTGAAGCAGCAAGTATTTACTTTGGATTCAGATCCGGCGAATTTGGAAGAGAGCGATTCAATCTGTAGATTCAAATAACTGTCCCAATTCAATTTGACCAAATCAGATCTGAAATATTCAGCACCACTTTGGAAATTCGGCCATAGGACTAAACAGGCAGCTGACTAGGGCTATGCGAAGCTTCGGTCACTGATTCAATTCTAAGGCAATTTGGCCTGATTCTGTGGCTGAATCTCCAAATCCAAATCAAATCAGGAGACCCTCTAATTTCTCCAAATCGAATCAGAACCCTCTGAATTGATTCTGAGAGATTCGACAATTCAGACATAGACATAGCTTTAAATGTTTTTCCTACATTCCTCAAGGTACCAGGTGTAGCTCATGAATGCTGCAATGGTGGGGAGGATGAAGTGTCCCACAGGATCACAGGGGGGTCCCCAGCATGCTCAGCAGCAGACCCAGAAGTGAAACAGAAGCACTAAAGGTCCACTTCTAGGTCTACCATGGAGCATGCGCATGCCCTCCCCTCACCCCGCACACACCCCTGGCTTAGTGACTGTAGCCTCCCAAGTCTGGGGAGGCACCCAGGGTTCCCTCATGGCCAATTGCTGAGACGGGGAAGCATGGTGGGGGGGGCAGCATACTTGGTGATGTACCCAGAAGTGGACTGGAAGCATTTATGATCCAGTTCCAGGTTTGCCGCCAAGCACATGGGGGGGGTGGGGGGGGATGCTCCTGTGGGATGCTCCATCCATCTCACCATCACAGCATTCATGAGGCATGTCTGTTACCATGAAGTCAGTTGAAAAAATATTTAAAGCTGTGCCTATGGCCAAATCACTGATTCTCTGAATTAGCATCAAATCCGGACAGTGATCTGAATCAACTAATTGAATCACTTTCCCCAATTCAGGCCGAATCTAAATCCGAATCAAATACGGCCCATTTCACACACCCCTACAGCTGATACAGCTGCCTCCAGCTGGTAACTCTGTTGCAGTTGGGGGAGGGGGGGATTGGGGCTGGGACAAGCTGCTCAGCTGGGGTGGAGAGGGTGCACTACCTCAGGAAGTGGGGGCAGGTGGGCACTGGATGCAGGCACAGCAGTGCTCAGAGTGGGGGCTCTTCCCTGCTGCCACTTGCTCAGCTGGGGCAGGATGCAGGCACAGCTCGTTCTGGGCAGAAAGGGGCAAGCTGCAGCAAGGCATAGCCCCTGCTCCCAGTGCTGCCACATCTCCATCCTATGTCCCATGCACCGGCTGGCAAGAAGTGGCTGGGCAGAGCTCCTGCTTCCAGCACTGCCAAGCCCGCATCCCATGCCCCGGCACATTGACTAGCAAGTGGTGGCAGTGCCCGCCCTCCTGCGCTCCAACCATGCCAACTGAGCAAGCAGTAGAAGCGCCTGTTCCCCTTGTGCTGGCTGGCAAGTGGTGGCAGGGCAGAGTCCCTGCTCCCGGCGCTGACATGGGCAAGGCAGTACTCAGAATGGGGACTCTGCCCTGCTGACACTTGCCTACCTGGCATATGGGGGTGGGGGCATGATACAGGAATGGCTCATTCCAGGTGGAAGGGGACAAGCAAGAGCAGGTCAGAGCCCCAACTCCCACTACTGCCATGCCTGCATCAGCACTGGGAGTGGGGGATCTACCCTGCTGTAGCTTGCCAGTTGGCAAAGGGGGCACGGAATGTGGGCATGGCAGTGCTAGGAGCAGGGGTTATGCCCTGCTGCCACTTGCCCCCTTTCACCCGGAGCAAGCCGTGCCCACATCCCTCCCCCTCCCTGCCCTGGCTGGGCAAGCGGCAGTAGGGAAGAGCCCCCACACAGAGCGCTGCCACATCCGCATCCTGCACCCCCCACCCTGTCTGGGCACCTTGTCCAAACCCACACAATAATCCCTCTGGTCTCCCAATTGGATTTGGATTCAGAGATTCGGTCACTGAATCAGGCCAAGTCTCCTCCAAATTGAATTGGCTACCAAAGCTTTGCACAGCCCTAGTATCTATCTATACAGCTTTAGATGTCATGAAAAAAAATCAGCACTTCAATGTCAGGTATGCAAATGATCCTTGAGAGTATACCTCTCAGGCCAGGTATAGACATTACATTTTTACCGGTATAAGTGATCAGAAACTGGTCTATACCTATAACAGAATAGAAGCTTGGCACACAAGCCAGTTTAAAAACAGTGGAATGCACTCTAAGATTCCTCCCCCACCATCCCCTCCCGAAGGGTGCATATATGTTCTGTTCACTACCAATCTAAACTATGCTACTTACAGAAAAGTGTGCAACGTAAATTAATTCTGCCTTGGGCCTTTTGACTGTCTGTACCTAGCATCAATTTCCTATCTAATAATGGCCAGATTTGATGTGTGCACAATCAAATACATGCACTCACACATCTCCATGTGGGCACTGCAACTTTCATATGTGATTTTTAAAAATATGATGGCATATATATAACCAAGACTTCCTTATTGCATGAAGAACTAACATTCATAGCAGGCATTTTTACCCTTGCATCCTTAACAACCATGTGGCTTTAGCAAGGAAAAAATAATTGATTTTGCTCTTTGCTGAAATATATATTAAAAACCCTGCTGATTTGACTTTATGTACATTATGTTCATGCTTAATCAAAAAAAGAACCCCACAGCTGTTGTTTTCCCTTTCATTCTACTGATGGATCACCCCCTCAAAACTCAGCCAAGAACCCAACATTTCCTATCCTTTTCTTTTAACATAATATCAATTTAAGACCCTTTGCCTATACCTCTGCTTCTACTAAGCTAATATAGTAAGTTTTGCACCAAATTTTCCTACATCAGATCTCATTAGTCAATGTATGCCAAGTATATTAAATTTACCACTTGTGTTTTAGAAACAAAAATATCAAGATAGTTATATATTTTTAAGTTCCAGAACACGTATGATTCAAACAGTTCAGCTGGCCACCCTTCCCATCCATTTTTTTTCTTTTTTGTTAATACCCCATGAAAATCCCCAGTTTTTTGCCCTCACAGATAGACTCATATATTAACACCTTGCCTATTTCATCAGGTCTTTACAACAGCTTCTGCTTCTGCACTCAGAAGGGCCAGTTCAGAGACAAAGCTTCCAGAAGCCTCCTGTTTGTTGTTCTCAGCTCTTCACAGTCCTAATGGATTATCCACCCATAATAAGGGCTATGCACAATCCACACAGCTGCATAATGCTAAAGCAAGAATTGGTTGACTAGGATGGGACATAGGCATGTAAAGCATGTGGAGATCAGAGCAGAATCACAAGTTATCTCCACACCAAATGAAACACATGAACAAACCACTGCAACGGGGACTTCAGAAGTGCCATGAAGGAAAAACTGCCAGCCTACACACCATGGTTCGTATAAACAAAGGGAAAAAGGCTTCCCACAGCTTGGCTTCATTGAGTGGAAAAAAGAGGATTTAACACCTAACCTATCTTATTAGTCACCCATTACTCACATTACAGATAAAGTAATACCAAGAAAATAAAAGAGCAGGACAGAGTCAGTCCCTTTAGATGGGTATAGTCACTTTCCCTTTAGTACCTATACTATTCAGAAACCTCAGTACCAAAAGTCATTATCTGTGGTAGCTTGACTGTATACTGAGTGAGGGTTATAATGTATCTCTGTTAAAATCTGGGTAAGATATACATTCTCCATTACAGTGCTCTGTAAAACTAGGAATAAGTTAAGATATTGTCATATTTCAAACCTCTTAATAAAACTACATGTTGATGTTTTAAAAATATTATTCTACTTAGAACTTCCATTCCAATTGGATGAGCTATATTAGTAGCTAGACATATATTTATAGCAATACATAGGTTTTACTTAAAATTCACATCCATTAACTAATTATTCCTGCCAGCATGCTTGTTGGGTACACAAGCAAGTATTATTGATTCAGTTTTACAGACAAGAGAAGTTCAAAGTGCCTAAGGATACACAAACACACACACAGTGTCAGGGAACAAAGGGTTAAAACTCCATCAATCTGTTTCTCAGTTAGGTACTCAAATTTCTAGACTATTCTGTTTTTGTTGAAAACAAAAAAGGAAAAAAATAGTAATATTTAAGTCAACAATTTATTTATGCATGTATTTATATATTTAAACTGTATTTAATCCATCTCATGCTTCACAGATAAGAGATGGGAAGGAATTATTCTTCCTCAACTTTGAGAAAATGTTTGGCTTTTTTTTTCCTCCAGCTGTCTCTGACTCAGCAAAGTCTGGCTCCAGCAAGAGATGAGACCAGGAAGGATGTGTTGTTAGCTCACTGTAGCTACCAAGTTCCTAGACTAGGGAAAACACAGTCTGCAGGCCAGATGCAGCTTGCAGAGCCAAAGGGCTTTTCATGTTCTATTCACATGCCAGGGCTAAGCACCTGGCAGCTATGTCCACTTTTCTCCATCCTCCCTACCCTGTGTAGTTCCCCACCAACTGGAAGCTGCGCCAGTGCTGCTGCTGCTTCTCCCTGCCCGTCCTCTATCCCCCTCGATAGCACATGCCCATCATGGAATAGGCACAACAAGCAACTGCCTGGCTAAAATTGTCTCAAAATTGAGGAAGAGGGCTGGGAAAAGGTACCTGGCCCCAGCACAGGTATATGGAAAGTCCTTCACAATGAGCTGCTAAACCCACCTGGCCGACATCTGAAGAGATCGGGGTGTTTCAGCCCATGGTTTTGAAAGGTGGCCAGTCTCTATCCTAGGGGTATTGAGAAACCCTCTCAGGTCCTCTAATGTAGTTTCCTGCCCACATGCTCAAGGTCCAACTAATCATTAAATTTGGGGTCAGAAAGGAACTTTCCCCCCAGTTAGATTATCACAGACTATTGTAGCAAAGGATTTGCCTTTCTTGTAACTTGAGGTGCAATTCATTTTGTAGGATCATATTCAGGAATGACATGCCCTTCTCCTGAAGTGGGCCAGGACACTGTTGCCATCCTTTGTCTTTCACTCTCTCTTCTGTGGTACATTCTAATTTTTGAAGTTTTGGTCATCTTCTACAAATTTATTAGAAGGTATTAGGAAAGGGTGGGACTTGGAACTTGTGAAGTAGGAGGGAGAATAGATATTCCTGCAGACACATTTTTATTCAACATGTGTTATTCCTCCACCTTCAGGGAACTGAAGTCAATGACCTAGGTAGTTCCATCCATATTAAAATGTGGGACTAGCCAGCAGGCAGCTACTACTCTGAAGCACCCTCCTGTCCCAGCCAGCCATGAAGCCCAGTCGGAGCAGCCCTGGGCTCGGCTGCTCCAACTGGGCTCCATGTGCTGCACACAGGAACTCCAGATCATATTGCTTCAGACTTCATTTTTCTCCTGGGTGTATGTTCAAATGGTGTGCCTGACAGCAAGAAACTCCAGCGCAATAATTGTTCCAGAGATTTTTTGTGCTCATTAATTGGATGTATAGCCATGCCCAAGATCTACTAGTTTCATATTTCTTGTATTATAAGAGTTAGTAAATAACTAATCCTTATTCACTTTTTCTTCATCATTTAGTATTTTGTCAACCTCGTCATTACTTAATATCACTTAAGAGCCTTTGATGGGGGACCTTGTCTTCAGAAGTTCAGATATACCATGTCAACTGAATCACCCTGATCCACCTAATTATTAACACCTTCAAACAACTCAAAGTAGGTTGGTAACACATGGTTTCCTTTCAACAAAACCATGATAATTCCTCCCCAGAAAGTCTTTTTTTTTTTTTAATATCTATTTCTTAAAAAACGGGTTAAATAAATATAAGTTAGACTCACTGGCCTCTAGTTTCCAATCTGTGGGGGAATTACCAGCACGGCACACCAGCCACGGGAGTAGGGGCACCAGTTGGAATTTTTCAGCCAGAACCACAGAGCAAGCCTATAACCCACCAGGTGGGCCACACAGCAAATGCGGGAGGCACCCCAGCCTCTCCATCTAGCGCCCCACCCCTTATGCCAGCAGCTGGGGCCCATGGCCCCCCCACCGAAATTGGTACGCCACCGGATTTCATACTACAGTTAAGAGCTTGACACTTCCCAATCTAAGCTCCTTTAGGACACTAGGATGAATGCCCTCAGGTTCTGGTGATTTGCTACTATTTAGTGTATTGGTTTCCCTCATGACCTCAACTACTGAAACCTCAGTCTGGGTCAGCTCCACAGAATGGTTCCTAAATAGGAGTGGATCTGGTGAGGAAAGCTTCCTGACATCTTCTGTAGTGAAGCCAGAAATTAAAAAATGCATTTTGTTTCTCAGCAAAAGCCCTGTCATCCTTTAGTACTCCTTATTATGGTTTTATATTTGATTTGTCAGAGTTTGTGCTCTTTTTTATTCTCCTCACTGGGAGGAGTCTCTCTTTTGAACATAAGGTACTTACTTGAATTTGTGTATTATTGCAGTCATATACTTTGTTTCACAATATTATCAGAAAGATCAAAAACAATGCCAAAAATCCTAGCTAAATTAAAAAGAATAAAAATAAAAGGCCACTTAGGTGGAAATAACAGAAATCACTTGTCTAATCTTGTCAGCAGTGTCTCAGGTTCTTTTCAACCTTTTGCTGACATCAGTTTCTACAGGAAAAAAGAAAGAAAAAAAAAGATGGTTCCCCATTACAGAAAATATAGCAATATTGAATCCTGGACAAAATTTGAAAATTCAAGTGGAAAACAAAAAGATTTAATACAAAAAAATCATTCATATAAAAGTGATGGGACTCTTATGGGAGCCAGTTGCACTCAGAATATGGACTCACAAAACCTCAGACCACATGTCTACAGACACATATAAGCAATATTAAAATTAAAAAGATTTTTCTTCATACCCAAGTGCAATATGATTTTTTTTTTAATATTTCATTTATTGTACTATGCTTTGACTGGGGCATCTACCTAAGTTATTCTATAAATCCCAGCTCTTCATCAGTAAGTCTTCTCTTCTGATTAAGTAGCTATTTTCTAACACAGACCTGAGATCTTCCAAGCTAGGAAGCCTTAGAAGGTCACAGATTCTGTCTCCATAGGAGGCCAAGCTGTTTAGTAGAAAGTTTGACCTACTGTGGAAGCCAATAACCTAGTGAAAAAAAACGAAACAGCATTGTGCTGAAAAGTGGAAGAGCCAACTGAGAGAAGTGGCAAGCTCATGTAATGAACTGCCTTCTTCCTACAGTGATCAAATCATGTTAAGTGATGCTGTCAAAATCATCACATTTAAAAACTCTTTACCACAGTTACTAACAACAAGGTAGTAAACTACAAACAAAACACAATGTGTTTTAACTTTTACCAACACCAGTTTTCCACTTGGAAACAAATTGAAGTGCTATTTTGTTAATACACTTCAGATATGCTTAAATCTATATCTATTTAGGAAAATAAATTAAGTTGTGCCTATAGCAACCATTGACTTCGATGGGACTTCAGTGTCTTGCTGAGTGGACATGCTTTTGTCCTGTTTTGCATTTTTTCCTGAGTGGATATGCTTTCCTGGCTCAGAGACACAGGGATTATATATCTTTTTACTTTAATGGATTCTGAAGCTGTCAAAAAGTTTCCCTTTCCAGTCATTTATATTAGTGCACTACCATTGTATTATGTTTAAAATACTAACCCCAAAGTAGTATTTTAATTACTTTGAAAAATAAGCTGCAAAAATGCTGTGCATTTTACAGAAAAAAGAAACAATCCTACTTAGGTTATATTTATACTGAACTAAAGGTATAGACAGATGCAACAATAAAGTCAGTATCTTTTTACATTCATAGAATCATAGAAGTAGGGTCAGAAGGGACCTTGTAGATCTTCAAGTCCGACCCCCTGCCTGGGCAGGAGGGAAACTGGGCTCAAATGACCCCAGCCAGGTAGGCATCGAGCCTCTTCTTAAAGACCCCCAGGGTAGGAGCCAGCACCACTTCCCTTGGAAGTTGGTTCCAGATCCTAGACGCCCTAACTATGAAGTAGATCTTACGGATGTCTGATCTAAACCTACTCTCCAACAACTTGTGGCTGTTATTCCTTGTTATCCTGGGGGGCGCTAGGGGAAACAAGGTCTCTCCCAAACCCTTCTGGTCCCCGCTAGTGAGTTTATAGATGGTCACAAGGTCCCCCCTCAGCCTTCTCTTGTGAAGGTTGAACAGGTTCAGGTCCTGTAGCCTCTCATTGTAGGGTCTGCCTTGCTGTCCCTGGATCATGCGGGTGGCCCTCCTCTGGACCCTCTCAATGTTGTCCACATCC